>NC_089846.1:79940529-80253529 GCF_035609145.1 Eleutherodactylus coqui
TAGTCTTCTATGGAGCCGCTCGTGCCAGAGAGCGGCTCCGTGTAGCTCCGCCCCGTCACGTGCCGATTCCAGCCAATCAGGAGGCTGGAATCGGCAGTGGACCGCACAGAAGAGCTGCGGTCCACGAAGACAGGGGATCCCGGCGGCCATCTTCAGCAGGTGAGTATGAAGACGCCGGACCGCCGGGATTCAGGTAAGCGCTGTGCGGGTGGGTTTTTTAACCCCTGCATCGGGGTTGTCTCGCGCCGAACGGGGGGGGGGGTTTAAAAAAAAAAAAAACCGTTTCGGCGCGGGACATCTCCTTTAAAATCTGCAGCGGTGGTGTGCATTATGGCTCAGTAGTTTATGCAAAAATGCTACTGATTTTGCTGCGGATTTTTTCATTGTATTTCCGCTCTGTGTGATCATGCCCTAAAGGTTCGCTGTCAGCACAACACACTAAGTGACCATGCTAAGTTACTCAGGGGAGTGACAGGGAGCAGGAGGATGTAACTTTTATAGTCACCCACTCCCCTGTTCTCATGGTGTCTGCTGGTGAAGTCCACTTGGGGTCTGAAAACTCTTTCTGCCCGTTGTGTGCATGACTACAGGCCCCGTCGGCTGCAGAGCCACACACACTGCTGCTTCCACTATTCCTGATGCTCAGTCTATGACGCATTTCCTCATCTCTTTCTATGGCTATATGACTGCTGGCCGAGTCATCGGTGTGCAGGACTAGGTGAAGTCTAACCTCATACTATACATTGTCCCTATAGTGGGGCAGTTCTTATGGGCGGTGATGTACTGACCACTGTGGTGGTGGAATCTCTCTTCCAGACTAAAAGGAGACTTCAAGACAATGGCACCTTGCACCCTTTCTCTGCTTCCCCTGACCATGTCTCCAATACTAAATTTATATATGGTTTTCTTTGCAACTTTTTAAAGCTTTTTTAAATTTTTTCTTTTTTCACTGCATTCAAAGCATTTTTTGTGCTGTGTAAGGGTTTTTTTGCGGGATGAATTGTACATTTTAATGGTACTATTTGTTAATCCATGTGACGTTTCGATTACTTTTTAATCCGTTTTTTGTAACATGAGCAGATTACATAATGTACTAAGTTTTTCTCTGAGTCACTATGAATGCAGCGATACCACGTGTGTAATTTTTATTTATTTTTCATATTTTTACTTAGTAAAGGGGAGGAGGTGGGGCTTTGCCATTTTTATTTATATTTTTAAATACTTTTTAAACTTTTTACTTTTGTCTCAATAGGGGCCACCATACTTGTTCTTTTGTTGCCAGAGAAATAGAAGAGCAAGAAGAGTAAACACATAGAGAACATAAAATGCCAACACAGACATCACACTTGGTCAGATTTGAACCTATACTTCCAGCACTACAAGACAGCAGAGATAATGACTGAGCCACTGGGCTGGAGAGGAATAAACACAAAGAGAACATACAACCTCCATGCAGATGTTCTCCATGATCAGACATGAACCTAGAACCCCAGTGTTATAAGGTGTGGCGGCTCAGTTGTAAGATACATTATGAAGATTCATACATTACATTAATGTAAAAATCTAACATTTTGTAAAACTAAGAATCTAAACACAAAATGTCACTACAAGATACTATCAGTGGAGCGGCAGGATTATCTTTGCACTCGGTTTATTCCGCTGATAATTTAATGTTCTGATTATTTACTGCTCCCGTCCTCTCCGGCTCTTATGTTGTATTTATTGTGTGCCTACATAATTTATGATTGTTCTTGAAATTTTTCACTTTTATATATCTTGAGGATTTTGCCTCCCCTAACAAGGGATGTTGTTCTCCCGATCGTAATTTAAAACATGTCAAAGTGAAAAATTGAAGATCAAATGTGCAAATAACAAATCCGGTTTTATAGAAATAGATAGAAAAGAAATAAAAAAGTGATTAAGAAATAAATGGGAAGAATATCAGAGATTGTAGATTAAACCTGTTGTTATTTCCTCCACCTTTGACCATGGTGAAAGGCGGCTATTGATTCTTAAAATTCAGCATTCGGATAGGCCATCAATGTGAGATCAGGACTGGGACTGACTCTCTGCATGTCTTGCTGACCTGATATCAGTGGTCTGTCCTAAGGAACCAGAAAACCCCTTTAAAGGAAATGTATCATCAGAAAATATCCTATTGTATAAAAAAGTTTTTACGCTAAACATATTTTAAAATAATTTTCAATGGCTTTTTTTATTTTTGAAGTCGAAATCTGTATTACAAAAACAAATCCTAAATTCCTGCTGTTCTCACACTGACCACTAGGTCTAATAATACTGCAACACGTCCTGTTCTATAGAGAAAACTTCTGAGCCTTCATCTCAATATCATCACATGCAGGATTACCTTCATATAGCTAGCAAAAGATCTACCTGTACACTGACCAATAGGCCTAATAATAGTGCTATACTTCCTGTTCTTTACAGAAAACGTCTGAGCCGTCATCTCATAATCATCACAGGCAAGATTACCTTCATATAGTTTACACAGCATCTACCATTCACAATAAGTCATGTCACATCTCACCTCCTCCTCCTTGCACAGATCACAGAGCTTGCCCACAACACTCTCCCACATATTTTGCATGTTTTTTGTATTTCTGTTTTGCGTGTTCCACTGTCCAAAATGTTAAATATATTTATGTAATAAAGGTTAAGTCGTATGGGTTATCCCAGTGAATTGGTTCCCAAACTATTTCCCTTCTGCCACGCTGTGATGCACTCCTATCCATTGTGTTAATGGTCCATGAGACTGCTGTAAAGCATATCTCTAAATGTTGTTAACTGCAGCTCAGGGAAGATGGCCACCCCCATAGTTCTGTACAGACAATAGAATAAAAAAATCTTCAGTCATGTTTAACTATCTGATTTTACTTTAGAAAAAAATATCTGTGGTACATGGCAGCTCAGTAGTTAGCAGAGTTACATTGTAACGTAAGGGCCCTGCATTAAAATCTGACTAAGGGTTTCCTTATGTTTGCATGCTTTTCCTCTAGTGATTCGGATTTCTTCTACAAAAAAGCTTAATAGATTTCAGAAAATTTAGTTTGTGAAGACTGGCACCAATGTGTGTGAGCCTGCAGATTGTCGACCCCTCAGACCGGAAATTGGAACAGCATACAACACAAAGTACAGAATTTAGAGTTCACAAATCCACACAGTCACCATCACTAACCTCACCTGGGGTGTCTAGAGGGCCTCTTCCTCTATCAGATGTGTGACAGGCCCAGACTGGTCCACACTGAACCTTAGGCTCCCAGTCCTGATGTGGTGTCTCTCATTGCCTCTCTGGCTGGCAACCAGCATTCCCCCTTAAGTGTGTCCAAAACTGATCCTTTTATCTCACTTCCTGCCAAACCCATAGGTGTTAACCCTCTCTCTCTAGTACTATAAGGTCTGTCTGCAACCCCTACAGGCCCTTCTGTGTACTACACTTCTCCACTAGCTATAGTGTCTGTAGAGGTTGTTAGCTCTAAAGCTTGATGTTCCTTTTGCCCCAAGTGAGGAGACCAGTATTATAAATTGAAGAGGTGTTACCATCTGGGAGTTCCATGGCACACTGATAGAATATGCCATAAAGGTTCCTCAAATGTGGGACCCGCACCTATCTCGAGTTTGGGGCCACACCGCTCCCAGCCTGTCTGAGTGTTTAACAGAAACAGCTGAGTAGACACCGCTACACTATTTTTGTAACTCCCATACAAGTCAGTGGAAGCTACAGAAATAGTGTTCTACAGCAAGCTATACTCAGTTATTTCAGTAAATTCCTACCACCCCTAGTCAGGCTGAGGGTGATGGCATCCCAAACTAGAGATTGGTAAGGATCCTAGATGTGGGGTCTGCATCTATTAGACTTATCCTGTGGATATGCCATAAAAGTCCCAGTGTTATATTCGAGCTTACGCATTAAAATACAGGTGCTTCAAGCTGCATTTTTGATTTATTGTAATAGAGCTTCTTCAGAAACAGATATACAGTAATAAATTGATATATGGTACACCTAAAATGGCAAATTCAAATTTTTAAAGATTTTTAAAGGGGCACCACTACCATGAAATGACCCTATTACTACTGGGGCCACTAATGGGGGAACTTAATTTTGGGGGCCACTGACAGAGGCACTATTTCAAATGGAGCCCCTATGAGGGTCACTATTACTACTGGGGCCACTATGCGGGTCACGATTACTACTTGGGTCACTATAACTAATGGGGCCACTAACAGGGGGCACTTACCATTGGGGCCACTACATGTTGGGTATCTTGTGTATTGGCTCTTTCAATGCCTGGAAAACTAGCTTTTTTTTTTTTTTTGGTGGAGGACGCCATTTTTACACTTCGCCTCAAGCAGCATAAAGGCTCGGGGCACCCCTGAAGACATCTCAGGGATGTATTTTTTGCCAGTGACTTCTGTTATTTCAGAGGGAAGTGCTCTATTAAAAATGATTTATGGGCGTGCATAGTTTTGCATCAGACTTCACGGCCACATGGGAAGTCTTGTCGAATGTTCTTCTGTTTCAAACACGTCCATCCACTACAAAGAAAGAAAGAAGAGATCATACAATGACAAAGAGACACAAGCAGCTTTCCGTGCTCTGATTGATACCGTCCCCGGGTAGATGAAAGTTCATCTAATATTGATGTCACACACAAATGATTCACGTGAGCCACTGTCATCATTTCATACTTAGTCCTCAAGACGTCTCCCCCAACAGTCTCCAAAATTTTCCACATAATCATTTTTTTTAATGAAAGCCTGGAATAATTTGGAGCGGGGGAATAGTATAAATAACACTGGGAGACAACATTAAGAAATTCTTTTAAATGGTCTGTGGTCTCCAGGCACATGTTACTCAATTTTATTGAAACAGTTTAATTACACAAGGAGCTCACTCAGCAGTGTTCATTTATGGAATAAGTAGAGGAAAAATCACAGCGCACACCGGGGAATCGCCTGCTCTTAGAAAAGAAAATGAGTATTAACTTAAAAAATATCGTTATAATTAGAAGTACAGGCGTGAAATACATTTTGTGCCCGTGAACCTGGGCTAAATAATACTCAGAATGTAGAAAGAATCAGACGACTTTGTGGTAAAAGAACTTTCTGGTGTGTTAATCAAAGCCTCTTGTTAATCGAAATGAGAAAGTGGAAAAAAAGGACAAAGTGTGTATCTGCCTCCATCCCACAGGTTACAAAACAGACATTCAGATCAAGCCATGGGCAGTCGTCTATGAAGGTGTAATTCCTGCTTGTCCACGATCCACTGTAATAGAGCAGATGATCTAAGCATAAGTTTATGAGAATTCAAGACTTTAACAACACTAGACGCATCTTTAACCCCTTAAGGACCAGACTGTTTTGTACCTTAAGGACCAGACACTTTTTAGGGATGTTACCCATGTGGGGATTTTGCAGCCCTATTTTTTTTCCTTTAGCTATAGAGATGAGCGAGCACCAAAATGCTCGGGTGCTCGTTACTCGGGCCGAAATTTTCGCAATGCTCGAGGGTTCGTTTCGAGTAACGAACCCCATTGAAGTCAATGGGCGACCCGAGCATTTTTGTATATCGCCGATGCTCGCTAAGGTTTTCGTTTGTGAAAATCTGGGCAATTCAACAAAGTGATGGGAACGACACAGCAACGGATAGGGCAGGCGAGGGGCTACATGGTGGGCTGCATCTCAAGTTCCCAGGTCCCACTATTAAGCCACAATAGCGGCAAGAGTGCCCCCCCCCCCCCGCACTGTCAGTGTAAAGATCGTTCTCCTGCAGGCTGTTGCTCCCTCCTGGTCCACGGCAGAGTATTGCTTTCTGGACGCAGGGCTTGAAATCCCCGCCTCCAGAAACACAGCCAATCACAGCCATTCAATGACATCATTGTCATTGGCTGTGATTGGCTGAAGGCACGTGTGTTTCTGGAGGCGGGGATTTAAAGCCCTTCGTAGAGAAATCAATGCTCTGCCGGGAACCAGGAGGGAGCAACAGCCTGCAGGAGCGCCGCAGAACGTCAGAAGAAGTAAGTTATGATTTTTATTCTTTGCTCCACTGTATTGCCGGCGTATAAGGTGACAGTTGGGGGGTCGTCTTATACGCCCCGTCGCCTTATACGCCGGTATATATTTTTATTGTAACACATTTCTGGATGAATTGCAGGGAAGGGGGTTATATATTTAACCCTTTCCCGACAATTCATCCCCGCGCACGCCGGCAGCCCATTGCTTTCAGTGGAACCTGCTGTATTGCTGGCTCCATTGAATTCAATGGGCAAACATCGTTCTTCTCTGCCACAGCTGTTACAGCTGTGGCAGAGAAGAAGGATTTGTCTTCTATATGTTCTCAATGGGGTCGGCGCTGCTGCCGCCGGCCCCATTGAGCGCATATAGAGAAGATTTATGGCCTTAAGAAGGACCGTTGGGGTTCTTGAAACCTAAAATACTCCTAACACTCTCCCTATAGCAGCTCCAACACGATAGCACTTTCCCTGAACTAATGTCAGAATGCATCTGTGGCGAGCCACGGGCAGGCAGATTTCAATACTCGGGTGACACCTAATCTCGCCAGCCACTCACTGCAGGGGGGTGGTATAGGGCTTGAACGTTGCAGGGGGAAGTTGTAATGCCTTCCCTGTCTTTCTATTGGCCAGAAAAGCGCGCAAATTTCTCAGGGAAGAAAGTGAAAGTAACTCGAACATCACGTGGTACTCGTTACGAGTAACGAGCATCTCGAACACCCTAATACTCGAACGAGTATCAAGCTCGGACGAGTATGCTCGCTCATCTCTAGTTAGCTATCAAAATTATTTTTGCTGCATTTTTTTTTTACCGTGACATATAGGGCGATTTTCTAAATATCTTTTTCACTGAATTTTTTTTCCGTGCTTTAGTTTTACTGGGGATAAAAAGATAATGCTTTTTTTTTAATGTTTCTAGTTTTTTTTAATAGTATATTTACGCTAAAATAAAGTATGGGAACAGGTTTCTCATTTTGTTTTGGATGTTTTGATATATAATATGTATGGTTTTGGTTGGCGTTGGTTTTGTGTTATTTTCTTTCTTACGTATATATTGTTGTTTTATTCTGTAATTTTGTCTTACTGATGTATGTAATTATGTTTTTTACTATCTATGTCTCCCATGACATCATATAAGACCTCTGGGGGACATTCACATGTTTTTTTTAATTTGACACTTTCCCACTGTAGTTGGGGCATCCATAGGAGCCCCAGTTACAGTGAAAACCAACCCCTGTAGTGACATTAGTCACTGGCAGAGCTGGTTAGGGTCTAGTATGACCCTGTAACTCTGCTGTAGCAGGGAATCCCGGCAGTCACGTGACTCCCTGGCTCCTGTAGTGGAAGTTACACTTCCACTTTCACTTTTCAGTACCTAGTGCTGATTGAACCTTGTGTACTCGGGAAAGGAGAAGGCAGAAAGGGTTAAAAACCTGCCTTCTACTTGGAGTTATCAGCTGTTACTAACAGCTGACAACCCGTCCTGCCACTGATTGATTACAGAAGCAGGAGGCTTTAATCACCGCCGTAATTCTACATACGGCTGGGCTTAAAGCCCAGGACTAGACGCCATAAATTTACAGTGTCTGGTCCTAAATGGGTTTAAGAAATGATTTCAACAATGAATCCAAGTATCGTATATGACTATAAGATGCACTTGTCTATTTTATATGAATTAAAACTTCTAAGGTGGCTAAAGAAGTGGAGGCTTTAGTTTCAGATGGACTTGTATAGCCACAGCAGTCCCAATAGTAATTGTGCCCTCTCTGGGTGGCCCCTAAAGTAATTGTGTCCCTTCTCAGTAGTAATAATGACTCCCAGTGGTAATTGGGGCCCACAGTGGTCTCTAGTAATTGTATTGGCCTCCAAGTGGTAATTGTAGCCGCAGTAGTAACAGTGTCTCCAGTGGGGCAGCAGCCTCACCAGGAAATACTTCACTTCCTTCTATAGCTCCAGTCTGGCTGCCACTGATTATCACAAGCTTTGACCCCTGACCTCTCCCCCCACCATTTTTATTTTGCACGTTCTGTAAATGTAGTGCAGACCCTGGGAGGGGGGTCAGAGGTCAGAATCTGAGAAAATCAGCGGTAGCCGGATCAAAGCTACAGGTAAAGTAGTTTTTGGCTGTCCTCATGAACAGTTACAATACAAAGGTGCACTGTCTGATCATCATGAAAGTGATTAGAGAGGTCTGGTGCTGCCAGGCGCTACCAACATCCGACCAAAAGATACACATACTTTTTAGCAAGATTTTTTCTTGCTAAAAAGTATGTCTTCTAGTCCCAAAAATACAGTACCTTCCGGTTTGTTTTTTTACATCTTCCATATTGATCCTGGTAATACCACCATACACTTAGCTTGTTTTGTTCCTGCACTTCCTGGCATGTACCTTTCACATCCTGTACAGGTATCTCCTAGAGCTGGCATCTCACGCAACACTGGATACACCCTGAACAAATCAGCGTGCATGTGTAGAGTCCAATGAAAATGGTTTGGTACCATGTTAGCCAGTAGAGCAAAATGTAATTCTTCCCAACAAGAGAAACCACGTAATCATGTAGATATGATGCCTTTTAATGGCTATTAAAATTACATGATGTTATAGCAAGCTCTCCAACCTCTCAGGATTTAGGAAGATCCCTGAGAGGTCTGAAAGCTTGCTGTAACATCATGTAATTTTGCTAGCCATTAAAAGGTATCATATCTACAAGATTACTTTGTTTCTCTTACCGGGAACAATCACATTGTTTAGAGTCCGTGATGACTTCACATGTGTGCCTACGTTTAGGAATAATACCCAAAGATTTAACCAAGTAATGTGTGCCACATCACTAGTGAGGCCCTGCACATTGAGCACAAGCAGCTCAAGGGATGGGATGTCAGCGGAAACCTGAAATCTTTAGAGGGCAAGGTCATGTGATTGTTGAAACAATCTCCAAACCTGTAAAAGAATTAATAACCAATGCAGTTTAACTTCGTTGGGCAAAAGTGTTGTGATCTGGGACAACCCTTTTATGGACCATTCACATGGGTGGAATATTTCCATCGGGAAGCAACGAAATTTGCTGTTGTTGAATTCCACATCAAAATCTGCTGGGCTAACTGCAGATTTTGGTGTGGAATTGCAGGATGACTTATGCCATTGCATCAAAATCTGCATGGAGTCTGGCAGATGTTGGCGTGGAATTAAGCTCAGCTTGTGGTGCAAAGTGTGGAATTATTCCACCAGTGTGAAAGGTCCCTTAAAGGGGTTGTTTTGTCAAAATATTTATAAATGTCATAAAAGGGTATCCCCCACTTAAAGAGCTTTTCCTATTAAAGGAGCTATACAGGAATAAAAAATGAGAAAATGGGTGGAGATGGTGCAGCTGGTGGGCGCAAAACCTAATACCACACTGTTCGTAACAGTGTAACTTTAGGCTACACTTACGCCTATGTATTTAATAGTAAAGACCAGAGCAAAGAGGTGAGCTAAAGAATAGCTCTTGTTCTGGATGGCTAAGGGCAAGAAGGTACTGCAAGGGTGTCTACTGACTATACCGGTCCCACATAATGCTACATATTCCTTTTAGGATATCTTGGCTGCTACCTATGAGGTTCAAGCACGTGATTATTCGAACGTTGGATTTGCTGATTTCCCAAAGAGAGTTGTCCAAGATGGATGGATGATTCCATTAAATGTAAGGCTTTTCCTGGAATCCTTAATAAAGGGAAGTCAGTGAGAGAATTTGCATCCAGTAAATATCCCCCATCTCCAGATGAGGTGGGCCAAAAAGCGATGCATGTTTTTTTTTTATCCTCCATATCATTCCAGTTAATACCACCACACACCCTGCTTGGTTTGCTTCTGCAATTCCTGGCATGTCACTTCTGCATTCTGCACAGATATCTCTTAAAGCTGACTTCTCATGCACAGCTTGATCCACCCCCAAGCCTACGTGCATGTATAGAGTACGGCGAAGACTGCACATGCGTAATAAAATAATAGGCAAACATTCATCCAAGTAATTATGTCACTAGTGACATACCGTACATTGTCTTGGCCGGAATGTAGCATGTAAACTGCCTGTAGTGTTCTTCCCATTATGCTCATGACTCTTAAAGAGGTTTTCCCAATAATGACATTTATTGCTTATCCATATTATAAGGGATTAAAGTCTGAATGCTAAGGAACTAACTGCTAAGACCCCTAGTGATTCCAAAATGTGCACACTCCGAGTTCCAGAGCGATGGTGGGCTTGCTTTGCCACCACTTGAATAATTTCGAATGGATGGAGTAAGATCGATACTCTCAGCTATTATTCACGGTCCCATTGAAGTGAATGGAGTGGTGGTCACATATGAACACCACCACTGAATTCACATGGGTAACTTGGGGTGCGTAGATGTTGGGACCTCTGAGAGTTCCAGCGGCCAAACTCCCAGCAGTCAGATATTTATCTCTTATTCTATTTTATCATGATTCATAACTAGACACATAATTTATAGGGTTTTAGAGCTTTAAAAAATTGATCACCTATCCTCAATGGCCCACTGAAACTAGTGGGAACCATGTCTGTAAAACCATGTGAGACCACTGCACAAAGTAAGGAGCTATCTGATCCCTGCTCCATACACTTTGACAATGGTCTGGTGAACTGCTGCATTGCTGGTGTCAAAAATGGTAGACCCCATACTGAACAGATATTGATAACCTATCCTGAGGATAGATCATCATTTTTTGGGGCTGGTAAACCCCTTTAAATTATAGAGGGAATTTATCATTAATGGAATTTTTGACGACACTCTTCCGCCAACTTTTTCTCTCTCATCCAGTTTAAAATGTGACAAGTTTATCAGTTGCCACCTTTGTCACAAAAAAAATACTAGCCAAGGTAAAAAGGGTTTGGTTAGGGGCGTGGCTTGTTACGATGCATGTTTTTACATCAGTTATTCTAGTGGCTGTGACTAGTACCTATGCCTCCAGTAGTGGCCCTGATAGAAACCCTGTCCCCAGTTGTGTCCCATTAGTAACAGTCTCCTTAACCCCTTAATGACACGTCCTCTTTTTCTTTTTCCATTTTCGTTTTTTCTTCCCCCCTTCAAAAAAATCGTAACTCCTTTATTTATCCATCGATGTTGCTGTTTGAGGGCTTGTTTTTTGTGGGACGAGTTGTATTTTTCAATGGTGCTATTTAAAGTACCATATAATGTACTGAAAAACTTTTAAAAAATTCTAAGTGGAGTAAAATGAAAAAAAAAAACGACATTTCGCCATTTTTTAGTGCGTCTTTTTTTCTACAGCGCACAAACGGCAACAAAAGCGACATGATAACTTTATTCTATGGGTCGGTACGATTACTACGATACCAAACTTGTATCGTTTTTTTTTTTACTATTATACTCATTTTTTTTTTCAAAGACATTAAATTTTTTCAATTATTTTCCGCGGTCATTTCTTGTGCGCAATAACTTTTTTATTTTTCCATCGACGTAGTTGAGCAAGGGCTCATTTTTCGCGGAATGTTCTGTAGTTTCTGATAGTACCAATTTGGAATACATACGACTTTTTGATCGCTTTTTATTGCGTTTTTTTTATGGTAGACAGGGTAACTAAAAAAGTGCATTTCTGGTGTTCTTTATTTTATTTTTCGGACGACGTTCACTACTTTGATAGCTCAGACTTTTACGGACGCGGCGATACCAAATTCATATTTTTATTGTATGATTTAGATTTTTTAATAATAGATATGGCAAAAGGGGGGTGATTTAAACTTTTACACCTTTTTTTTTTTACAATTAAAAAAAACTTTATTGATTTTTTTTTTACATGACTTTGAATTTCCCCTAGGGGACTTTAACATGCGATGCTTTGATCACTCCAGCAGTATGACGTAATGCTATAGCATTATGTCATACTGCTTTTTGACAGGCCGTCTATAAAGCCACCCCACGGGGATGGCTTGATAGGCAGTCTGGTAAGGCAGCCCTGGGGCCTTTCATTAGGCCGCCGGCTACCATGACACCTGCACGGCTCCCCTGATCTCACCGCGGGGGGGCCGTGCGGGGATTTAAATCCCGCTGTCAGAATTGACAGCGGCATTTAAATGGTTAATAGCCGCGATCGGCCGCGCGGCCGATCACGGCTATTGCCCGCGGGTGTCAGCTGTTATAAACAGCTGACGCCCGCACTGTATGAAGAGAGGTTGCTACGCAACCTCTCTTCATACATACCCCGCCACTCCATGACGTACCAGTACGTCATAGAGCGGGAAGGGGTTAGTAATAATAATGCCCCCAGTTGTGACCCCAATAATAATAGTCCCCCTAGTAGTGGCCAAAATACTAATAGTGGCCCAATAGTAATTGTGTCCCCAGTTGTGGCCTAAATAGTAATACTGCCTCCAGTAGTGGCCCTAATATAGTATTTGTGCCCGCAGTGGTGGCTTTAATAGTAATTGTGCATCCAGTAGTGACCGAAATAGTACTAGTGATCTCACTAGTGGCCTCAATAGTAATAGTGCTCCCAGTAGTAATAATACCACCAGTTGTTAGCGGACCAAAATTAGCGGTCGCCCTGATCAGTAACTGGCCAGGTGGAAACCCTACGCACGATGTTAATAAATTTGTTGTAAATAGATCTAGAGATATGGAGTTCATTTGTTCAGCACCCAGCTATTGGAGTGAAATTATGACAAATGTTGCAACTTTAAAAAAATAAAAAAAATCTGTCTAAAACCCCCAAACCCTGTCCCCTTTTAAAAGAACAGAGTGAGAGGGTCACATTTGTTCGTTTTGGTGCAAATCAATAGTAAATTTGTCTAATTTGATTTATGCCAAAACCGGTGCCACTTACGCCAAAAATCTGGTGCAGCACCAGGAATAAACGTGACCTTATGACAACAACTGTGTCCATGACAGTCTCTTCTGAGAAAAGCAACTTTTTGCAAGTTGCCTCTAGAAGAGATATTTTATTAGTCATTTCTGAGAGTTAAATTATTATTTTTTCTTGCAGGGCGCCTCTTCCCATAGAGATAACTGGAGCCAATATTGTCGATACAGCTTTGGAGAAATAACATGTTTACCGCTCAGACATTCCGCTAACAATGCTCTAAACATAATATATTCACCACTGTCCTCTTTTCAAAGGTAAATCATCAACTTTTTGACAGCAAAAGTCCCATTAATTCTGAAGAGAAGTAAATCTACAGTGAATTGTACGTCTTATGGATTTAAGTTCGTGATTAATCTTGATTCATACTTTACGAGATTGGCAAAGTCTTTCAGGGGAAGAGTAGAAACACATTACTGTCACTAATTTAACTCAAAACACACTGGAATTGTCAGAAATAGATAATTATTTCATAGCGCTGGGTGATTACCGTCTAATTTATAATACCCCACAGATTAGATTCAGCCTTTTCTACACTTGCTTATGCCGAACGCCAACTAACCCAAAACCACAGACAAGAATAATATGAAAATTGCCTCTGTTAATTGTGTTAAGAGTGTGCAAATTACATTATGTTCCCCAGCAGTTCATTAGCAAAACATCCAGATCTTAGATTTTCCCCCATGTTTTACCATTAGCAGCCGATGTAAGATTTTATAGCTTGTCCCGGCAATTTTAATTGACCTGTGAAACTGTATCGCTGGCACAGCCCCAAGACCTATTACTAATGAGCAGGTATTCTACTAAAAAGGGCTTAGAAAATAATATATTGTAAAGCTGAGAAATACAAACATTTTCTGAGAATTTTACTATTAGTAAAAGTGTAACTTTTTAACCACATTACAAGAGGTTCCTGTGTTAAGAATGATCTACTGAAAAGCTACTGTATTACTGAAAGCGCAAAAGGAGAATGCAACGTATCTACAATAATGCTCCCTATGTACAAGAATAAACTTACTATAATACTGCCTCCTATGTACAAGAATACAACTACTATAATACTACTCCCTATGTACAGGAATATAACTACTAAAATACTACTCTGTATGTACAAGAATATAACTACTATAATACTGCCTCCTATGTACAAGAATATAACTACTATAATACTGCCCCCTATGTACAAGAATATAACTACTATAATACTACTCCCCATGTACAAGAATATAATACTGCCAACAATGTACAAGAAAATAACTACTATAATATTGCCTCTACAAACAAGAATATAACTACTATAATACAGCCCCCTATGTACAAGAATATAACTACCATAATACTGCCTCCTATGTACAAAAATAAAACTACTATAATGCTGTCCACTATATACATGAATATAACTACTATAATACTGCTCCCTGAAAACAAGAATATAACTATTATAATACTGTTCCTATGTACAAGAATATAACTACTATAATACTGCTGCTATGTACAGGAATATAACTACAATAATACTGCCTACTATGTACAATAATATAACTACTATAATATTGCCTTTCCAAACAAGAATATAACTGCTATAATACAGCCCCCTATGTACAAGAATATAACTACTATAATACTGCCTCCTATGTACAAGAATAAAACTACTATAATGCTGTCCACTATATACAGGAATATTACTTCTATAATACTGCTCCCTATATACAAAAATATAACTACTATAATACTAACTCCTATGTACAAGAATATAGCTACTATAATACTACTCCCTATGTACAAGAATATAACTACTATAATACTGCCCACTATATACAAGAATATAAATAGTATAATACTGCACCTATGTACAAGAATATAACTACTATAATACTGCCCCTATATAAAATAATATAACTACTATAATACTGCCTCCTACGTGAAAGACTATAACTACTATAATACTGCCCCCTATGTACAAGAATATAACTACTATAATACTGCCTCCTATGTGAAAGAATATAACTACTATAATACTGCTCCCTGAATACAAAAATATAACTATTATAATACTTCTCCTATGTACAAGAATATAACGTCTATAATATTGCCCCCTATGTACAAGAATATAACTACTGTAATACTGCTCCCTATGTAGAAGAATATAACTACTATAATATTGCCCCTTATGTACAAGAATATAACTACTATAATACTGACCACTATGTACAAGAATATAACTACTATAATACTGCTCCCTATGTACAAGAATATATCTGCTATAATACTAACTCCTATGTACAAGAATATAGCTACTATAATACTGCTTCTATGTACAAGAATATAACTACTATAATACTGCTACATATGGACAAGAATATAACTACTATAATACTGCCCCCTATGTACAAGAATATAACTACTATAATACTGCCCCATATGTACAAGAATATAACTACTATAATACTAACCACTATGTACAAGAATATAACTACTGTAATACTGCCCCTATGTACAAGAACATAACTACTATAATACTGCCCCATATGTACAAGAATATAACTACTATAATACTGACCACTATGTACAAGAATATAACTACTATAATACTGCCCCTATGTACAAGAATATAACTACTATAATACTGCTCCTATGTACAAGAATATAACTACTATAATACTGCCCCTATGTACAAGAACATAACTACTATAATACTGCTCCCTACATACAAGAACATAACTACTATAATACTGCCCCCTATGTACAAGAATATAACTACTATAATACTGCCCCCTACATACAAGAACATAACTACTATAATACTGCCCCCTATGTACAAGAATATAACTACTATAATACTGCCCCCTACATACAAGAACATAACTACTATAATACTGCCACCTATGTACAAGAATATAACTACTATAATAATGCCCCCTATGTACAAGAATATAACTACTATAATAATGCCCCCTATGTACAAGAATATAACTACTATATTACTTCTTTATATAGACTACATGTGGACAAGTTAACCATTTTATGCTGTAGTATGTTAGGTAGTTTGTAGGTAATATGTGTGATATATACAGTACGTTATGTTCTCTATGCATTGCATGTCACATTAATAAAACATTAAGTGTTTTTGCTTTCTTATCTGTAAGCTTCCCCCCTGTTGACTTCATCATCAATCCATCTTACAGGCAGTCTTGCAAGGAGTACCGAGTCCACATGAGCAGTGTTATTCTTGCTCTAGGTGGGGAAGGGTCATTTTGTGCTTCCAGTATCTCCTCTACTGAGTTGATATAAAAGTTTCATAAACTTTCATTTGGTCTTTTACTCGCCTCCTATTGTTTCTTCTCCACTTTATCCTCGCTTGTGTTCATTTTGCTGATCCGCACATCTTCCTCTTCTCAGTCCAACTGGCTCTTTGGGCCAATAAACATGAAACCACTTGCATTGCTTTCAGGAAATTGGAAATTGAATCTGCTTGCTTAATGTGTAGTTCTTTAAAAGTTAATGTGCATCTTTATTGTGAGACATTATGCAACTCTACATAGATCGCTCAGTGGTACATGAGAGGGGCAATTAGAACCCTGCTGCTCCGGTTTTGAAGCCAATAATAAAGTGTGATCTCATGTGAGACTATTACTGTATACAGGCAGCAGGACATATAATGCCGGATTCATCACTTGGCCTAAGGATTTGTTCCTGGTAGGAGGCAGCTGTGGTAGAGGCTAAAGTTAAAACTTTTCTAGAGAATCCCACAGTCATAGCACCTAGACGAGGCTCATGCTTTTCAACTGTCTCAGATTCTGCAGGACAGTCCTGCATTTGAGACGCTGTTTTGTAGTGCCAGGCGGCACGTCCTACCTCCAACTCGACATGTAAAAAAACCCCATTTTACTCACCGTCTCTCTGTTCGCCTTCCCTTCCAATGCTCTGATCTCCCTGCAGCTGATCACTTGCTGCTATAATCCCTGGCCTCAGGGTTAGCATGACTGAGGCCATTGATTGGCTGCAGTGATTATGTGCCATTAGGGACTGTGGCCATGGGAGATCAGCGGGACCTGAAGGGATAGCGAGTGGAGCTGAGAGTCAGCAGAGAAGGTGAGGTGACTGAGGCACATAATAAAGGTCATTGTTACTACTAGGGCTGCTCATGGGGCACTATTACTACTGGGACAACCATGGGGGTCACTATTACTGCTAGAGCCCCTTAATGGGGCATTATTGAGGTTGCTAGTGGTGGCACTGTTACTACTGTGGCGCCTAAGACTGTGTTTATATGGCCAATAGCAAATTGTGCCCGAGATTCTCTGGTGCAACTTGCTTCGCACAGCACACAGACAGCCGAGACACTGCTTATTCTAAATCCTATTTTTGTGTGAGGGTGTGACTAAATGGCAGCATTATTCGATACAAGGGCATAGCTTAGAGCAGAAGCATAACTTGAAGCTTCTGGGTCCCATTGCAAAATCTGTAACAGGGCCCCTAACTATAATGCTCTTTTTCATAGTACTGGGCTCCCTATATGGAGAAGAGAGGCCTCATGGGACCCCTAAGGCTCCTTGACCCGGGTGCAACCAGACCCCTATAGTTACGCCCCTGGCTTAGAGCAGTTATGGCTTTTATATTCTTTATACATTTTTCCACAACACCAAAAGTGTCAGAAGCCAAACCATGTATTTACCTTTTATCATACTAAGCTCCACCCAGGATAGGTAAAATGAAGAGTTATTAATAACACTCATGTGACCTATCTCACCCAGAAAAGATGCTAATCATACATTTATGATCTTTAATGCTCAGATGTGTAAGGGGTTAAGGGCTTACTGCAGGAGAAGACGGCCACACTTCAGGACGGATGTCTCTCTGCAGCGTCGGAAGAAAGAACATGTGACTGGCTTCATTGCCGGTCATGTGTTCTTTCTTCAGCGCTGCGGGTGTTGTCCGTCCTGAAGTGCAGCCATCTTCTTAAATCTTTGCTAAATGTGCAGAATTTTACGCTGTGTTTGTTGCCGATCTTGCTACGTGTGAACGCACCCTAAATGTGTCTGTCTATCTACCGTGTTTCCCTGAAAATAAGACAGTGTCTTATATTAATTTTTGTTCAAAAAGGTTGAACTTTTTTACATGTATAGCTGCCTGGACACTATTTAAATTGACTTTTTTAAATTAACTGTTATCAGGGCTTAATTTTGGAGTGGGGCTTATATTTCAAGCATCCTCAAAAAGCCTGAAAAATCATTTTGCATCCTCAAAAATTCTGGAAAATCATGCTATGTCTTATTTTCAGGGGATGTCCTATTTTCAGGGAAACAGGGTATCTATCAATCCATCCATCTATTTATTATTCAAGCAAAAGACCGACGCACTGGGTCACACTTCTTGTCTTGGAATTATGAAACAAAATTGCACCTTTTTTTGGTGCAAATCAAATTTGCTCCAGAAAGAACAGATACATAGTTTTGTGGGGAAAGATTTAGTATATCTCGTACCTGTGTTTATTCTGACCCTACAGGTTTTGTGGGTGGTCTTATCAGTCATTTACGGCTGTCTGTGCATGACTGTGCATATGGAAATAGCTGACAATTGCTAATAGCACTGCCCACTGGACCAGGAAGTTCACAATGAGCAGGGCTTTAAATGAGTAAATTTCAAGCTGCAGACATGAAACAGCTGTGCATCCAACCACTTTTTATGAGAGTAATGCCAGTACTGTAGAGTTCACTTACCTCTATCTGATCTGTAATGTGCATTTTGACAGTCATTTTTTTTAATTAAGGCAAATAATATCCTTCTACTAGAACAACACAAGACCTAAGAGTGTAAGGGCTTGAACCCATGGCCTCCTGTGCTTCAGTCAGTAGCTCCTGGTCCTGAACCCGCCTCTGGCTTTGACTGCACTTCCTGTAGAAGCCTGGCCCTGCCCCTCCCTCAGTGCGAGATTATTCTACTCCAGAGCATTAGATCCAGCTTCTATTTGTCTGTTATTGCTACAAGTCTTCTTAATGCCGACTACTGGCTTTTCCTCCTGACTACGTTACCCGCCTCATCCATTGTATTGCAACTGAGACTTCCCAATATCAACTCCTGGCTTTTCTTCCTGACTACGTTACCCACCGCTTCCATTGTACTGCAACGAGACCCCCCCATTACTAACTCTTGACTTCCATCTGACTACTAATGCCGCAGATCCAGCGCCGGAAAGACGTTACAAAAAGACCAATTGTTGCCCTCCTGACTGATGTTTTTATTTTTGCAAGAACTCCATCTGACAGTGTCTGAAACAAATTTTTTCACTCTGGACAAGATTACTTTGTTAATAAGTAGAGATGAGCGAGCATACTCGTCCGAGCTTGATACTCGTTCGAGTATTAGGGTGTTCGAGATGCTTGTTACTCGTAACGAGCACCACGTGATGTTCAAGTTACTTTCACTTTCTTCCCTGAGAAATTTGCACGCTTTTCTGGCCAATAGAAAGACAGGGAAGGCATTACAACTTCCCCCTGCAACGTTCAAGCCCTATACCACCCCCCTGCAGTGAGTGGCTGGCGAGATTAGGTGTCACCCGAGTATTGAAATCTGCCCCTCCCGCGGCTCGCTACGGATGCATTCTGACATTAGTTCAGGGAAAGTGATATCGTGTTGGAGCTGCTATAGGAAGAGTGTTAGGAGTATTTTAGGTTTCAAGAACCCCAACGGTCCTTCTTAAGGCCATAAATCTTCTCTATATGCGCTCAATGGGGCCGGCGGCAGCAGCGCCGACCCCATTGAGAACATATAGAAGACAAATCCTTCTTCTCTGCCACAGCTGTAACAGCTGTGGCAGAGAAGAACACTGTTTGCCCATTGAATTCAATGGAGCCGGCAATACAGCAGGTTCCACTGAAAGCAATGGGCTGCCGGCGATCGCAGGATGAATTGTCGGGAAGGGGTTAAATATATAACCCCTTCCCTGCAATTCATCCAGAAATGTGTTACAATAAAAATATATGCTGGCGTATAAGGCGACGGGGCGTATAAGACGACCCTCCAACTGTCACCTTATACGCCGGCAATACAGTGGAGCAAAGAATAAAAATCATTACTTACTTCTTCTGACGTTCTGCGGCGCTCCTGCAGGCTGTCACTCCCTCCTGGTGTTCTGCGGCGCTCCTGCAGGCTGTTGCTCCCTCCTGGTTCCCGGCAGAGCATTGATTTCTCTACGAAGGGCTTTAAATCCCCGTCTCCAGAAACACACGTGCCTTCAGCCAATCACAGCCAATGACAATGATGTCATTGAATGGCTGTGATTGGCTGTGTTTCTGGAGGCGGGGATTTCAAGCCCTGCCTCCAGAAAGCAATAATAGTGGGACCTGGGAACTTGAGATGCAGCCCACCATGTAGCCCCTCGCCTGCCCTATCCGTTGCTGTGTCGTTCCCATCACTTTGTAGAATTGCCCAGATTTTCACAAACGAAAACCTTAGCGAGCATCAGCGATATACAAAAATGCTCGGGTCGCCCATTGACTTCAATGGGGTTCGTTACTCGAAACGAACCCTCGAGCATCACTGAAAGTTCGACTCGAGTAACGAGCACCCGAGCATTTTGGTGCTCGCTCATCTCTATTAATAAGCAAAGCAGAATTGTTATGCATTGCCACCTTTTTTTGGATATTTAGTCTGACCAAATATGTTTTTTTTACACTGAATGTTGAAATAGAGAGAAATGTGGAGCAACCCCCGAGGGTGTGTTTTCAGCCATCTAAGTAAGGATAGATGTTCATGATTTATTAGTAGTGAACGTGCCTGTGTGGAGGTGCTGCCAGCCAATGTAAACCTGTGAATAGCATGTGTCATGCAATGTGCAGAAAATTGTTAAAATCTGGCAATGAGTGCAGCTCTCCAAAAATAAGTAGGAATAGGAGTTTAAACAATATTCTTTAGTGTATAAAAAAGAACCAGCATAGAAAACACGTTTTGAGGCACAGCCTCTTTTTCAGCTAAGCTGGGATAAAACACAATAATAGACAATATAGTGGATAAGATGGATTCAAAGCGAATATTACAGAAAATAAAATGAAATGGAAGATCAACCATGATGTCTTTCTGAACACTATCATGTTCCCCACTTCATTTTCTAACTTACTTGACACATATTGATATGAGCAGGACGATCAGAAGATTACAAGACTTAAAAGCAGAAAGCTGTGATTGACCTGCACTCACACAAATGTGTAGCCAAACAGCTGACTGAAGACGGGCTTTGGTTTGAAATGTACAAGCAAATAGAACTCTTTATCATCTGTTTTACTTTATTCGAGTAAATAATGTATTATTTAAATACATATAAAAACCTTAGCTGAATTTAGGAATATTTATAGATTACCAATTAGTGATGTCAGACAGTACATGACTAGAGAGCCGACGTCACTGCATGTTGTAAGTTTAATAATCAGTAATAAAAACAACTTATACATATGCTAACTCAGGTGACATTTTAATGTATTTGTTTTAAAGGACTATAAATTCTTGGCTGGTTAACAAATAAATGGAATCATTTACACAAACGCTGTGTGACCTGTGATTCTCTGATCAGCTTGTACTCATTCTGATTTAGGACACAAAAATATATATGTAGTATTCCATTGTACTGACAAAACTTGGTGCTGAAACCTAGGACAAGGCAGAATAACTTATTCACTAGACACCTAAATCATGCTCCTGCATTGGAACCGACAGATCAAATGGATCCACAGGTATGAATTTTATTCTTATACTTGTATCTGTCCCTCCCTATGCTATGTCAGTTACAGTAGCTTGGTGGAAAGAAAAGGACACTACTGTCATGTTTGTGCCTTGTCAAAAGAACTGAACAGAGATATGTACTATTGTTATTATTTGTGTAAATGTAAGTTCTGTGATTGTTTTGAAGTACATATGATTGTAAAATGGTGGAGTGGTGTTACTCTTGTGTTTGCAATGGGATAGTGTTACGAAGGGGAAATAAGGTGCTGTTGTTTGAACCACTCGTTCCCCAACTAGTAAATGTAAGATCTGACTGTTAACTGCGGAGATTGGTGATGGCAATTACTATGTGTGCAGTGTTACCCTGTCTTTGAGAGGAAACCACAAGCCCCATCTGTTATCGCTTACTACCTGAGAGTGCTTGGTTTGGATGATGATAGCTGTTCTTCTGATTGAGGATCCTGAGATCTGAACTAGAGATCCTTTTGTTGATTGTACTTTTGTTTATTGCTCTCATGATAGGGATTATGTGAAAGACTGTTATTGACTAGTGTAATGGTATCCCTACTACCTACTTCCCATAAAGGTACAGTGTATAAATGACAGATAAACAGAGTAAATAGACCTGTGGCATGTCGTTAGTTGCACGGGGAAGCATTTGTACGTTTTCCGATTATGACAATGTATTTGTGTCATGAGGTGTAGGGAGACACTTGAAGTCTTTCTCAATTATAACAAGATAAGTACTTGTGTTACAAGCAAATTGGAATGTAATACTTGTTAGTTCTGATCATAAATAATGTGAATCTGTTATTTTTGTGAATATTCATGTGTGTGAGTGTGAAGGGCCTGTGTATGTGTTATATATGATTAGTGTACTGTCAGAGTACTTAAACTGAAGTGTGAAATAGCTGCTCAAACAAAGAGCCAGATTACAAGTGGTGGAGGTAGCTGATGTAAGAAAAGGAAGGGAAAAAGAGTAGTTAATGGTTTTGCCCCTCCTCAACACAGTCCAGACTAGCAGAAAAATAAGTGTATATGTATATGCGTGTGTGTGCATCTATGTGTGTTTTGCTTATTTAAATACTATTGAAGTATGATGCTAAAATGATATAATTATGTAACTGACAAACTTGATGAGTGCATTGCAAGCAGAATCAAATTAATAACAAAAAATTATTTAAAGGGAATCACATTTTCAATGTGGCTAGATTTATGGTGTCAGAGACCTGCCTAGTCAAATTATTAGGAACAGACATGCTTACAGTGATACCAGCAGTAATTGAATATACTTCAATGTGTATTAGAGTTACTAGGCCCTTAACCCCTTAGGGACATGGCCTATTTTGGACTTAAGGACGCAATGATTTTTGGCAGATTTTTATCTTCATTTTTCTAAAGCCATAACTTTTTTATTTTTCTATCGACATGGCTGTATAAGGGCTTGTTTTTTGCATGGCGAACTGTAGTTTTATTAGTATAATTTTTGAGTACATAGAATAAACATTGTAAAACTTTTATTATTTTATTTATGATAGCAGAAAATGCATCAATTCTGCCATAGATTTTTTTTAACAGTGGGGGTTGCGGCTCTGATGCACCCCCACTGGTGCAGCGGAAGGCTGGCTATCAGTGACAGCCGACTCGCACTGCTGGATACCGTGAGATCTCTTCTGACCTCGCACTATCCACAGGACGTAAGCGTACACCCTGTTGTGGGAAGTACCCTTCTGCCAAGACGTAAACTTACGCCCTGGAGTGGAAAGTGGTTAATGAATTAGCAGTTGACCACCACTTGTGCAATTCTTATGGTTACAGATTGGAAATTTTTTGCCCTATTTGCAGAAAGTTTTTGCACAAGTACCAGAGGTGTTGTGGGCCTCTTACTGTCATGGTCCCCCCTGCAGGCATGAAAATACTACATTGAGCACAAATTAAAAATCCTTTAGCTGCCAGATTGACTAAGTATGAGACTACCCTGCTAGCACCCTCACATCATAATCACAATAGTTTTAAATTCAGCTTCATTACTTCCTCTGCATTTGGAAAGAGGGGAGGTAGGGACAGCATGGGCAGACCATAAAATTGACTTTCAAGCACATGATTATCTGGAATTAATGGAAGTAAAACTAGTGTTCCTCAAAATGTTGAAACTCCCATTCCTAATGCAGATTTTGAGTTTTTTGTAGATGGCTCCAGGTACAATGAAAATAGGCAAGAAAAATAGGCTATGCAACAATGAGGTGATTGTAGAAAAACAACTTCCTTCCTGGGAAGCCTGCTCAGGAGGCAGAGTCCATGGCACTCAATGAAGTGTGTAGACTATTAATGTGTGCACTGACTCAAGGTACGCTTTTAGAATCGCACATGATTTCACACCCTGGAGCAGTAGAAATTTTGGTGGATCATCAGGCAAAGCTCTGTAAGGGCTTGTTTTTTGCAAGATGAGCTGTAGTAGAAATTTTGGTGGATCATCAGGCAAATGAATCCAGAATGCAGAAGCAGTGTCTCTGTTGCACAAGGCTTTAGCTTTTCCTAAATAAGTAGCTGTCCTCAAGGGCTAGGCTCACACCAAGGAAGAGGCCATAAGGAATTGAAGGGCGGATGCAGCAGCCAAACCAACAGTCCTACTCCCACTGGATACATCAAAAATCCCTATGGTTGCAACTAAATCAGGTTTGGATATCTCTGTGTTATCCCTTTTGCAGGAATTATCCCTAAGGGTAAAAAAAGAGTGGCACCTGATGAGAGGGGAGTACAAGGAAAGGTAAACACTGGTGCCTCCCCCAAATGCTCTACTCTATGATATCAAATTTGAGCCACGGACCAACTCACAAGTCAAAGGAGGTAATGTAGGTGTAGTGACTTCTTCTTGCATTGCCCCGTGGTTTAAAAATACTGTGACCAGTTTTGTGCAGGGATGCATGACTTGCGCCCATCAAACCCAAGCAAAGTTGCTAAAGTACTTCCTCGCTGTTACTTGAATGCCAGACTATCTGTTCCAGTAGCTGCAGATTGACTGCATATAACTACCAAAGATAGGGGTTTTGGACATTGTGTTGGTTTGCATAGACCTCTTCTCACGTTAGCTAGAGAGATGGCTTGTAAAATAAAAATGCCAATTCCAAGACTACGGCTAAGAAATTGTTCAATAAAGTAATTTGTATATATAGTGTACCAGAAGTCATAGAAAAAGATAGAGGTACACATTTATTAGCCCTCTACTCAGTTAGAACCACACTTAATTCTAAGACTAAGGTGTCCACATATGAAATTTTGCTTGGTGGGTCTCCTGTAACAGGCCTATACTGTCTTCAGTCTCAGCATAAGGACCTCATGTCCCACATTCGTGCTTTATATCAGGTGATAACTGTCACTTATAAATGTGTATTTTCATTTATTCCAGATCCAGACACAAAAGAGGGGTTGCATAGGGTTGTTTTCAGGTGACTGGGTTGTTCTAATAGTATATATCAGAAAAAGTATGAAACCAAGATTTTAAGGTCCATACCAGATGCAGTTGACAACTGCCACTTCAGTCAAATTGGAAGGAAAAGATAATTGGATACACACTAGCCGCTGCAAGAGTCCTCGCTCTTGAACCAGAAAAAGACTCTTGTTACTATTGCTAGGTGCTGCCGTACACACATGGACCCAATAATGTGTTGAAAGATGATAAAAATCATGAAGTACTTATTGTAGTACTTGATGATGCAGGAAAACTGAAAAATTGTTGAAAATGTACTCATGTCCCTATAGCATCTTCCTCTACACCCTTTGTGACTATACCCTTCACTCTTGAGAAGATAAAGTAATACAAATGGTTCCTTCTTACGCATACAGACCTTTGTACCCTTGCTAGGCTTCCACCTTTGTGTTTCCGTGTGATGATCTGTTATAAACAGTAAGCCCTGAACATGCACTCATCAAGAGAGCTGCAGATAATTGTCCAAGGTCAAATGGTAAGCCTCGTGTAATGTTTATGGGCATTGCTAACAGGATGGCTTATTTGCCAATTCATACCACAAATGAAGGATAAGCTAGTGAAAGCTACAGACTATCTAGATGATCAGATTTTCACAGTATTGTGGTCTGGTTAATCTAACTAATGCAATTTAAGTGTAATTGGTTATAGTTACTAACTAGAGATGTGCGAGCACCAAAATGCTCGAGTGCTCGTTACTCGAGTCGAACTTTCAGTGATGCTCGAGAGTTCGTTTCGAGTAACGAACCCCATTGAAGTCAATGGGCGACTCGAGCATTTTTGTATATGACTGGTGCTCCGCTAAGGTTTTCATTTGTGGAAATCTTAGCAAATCACCAAAGTCATGTAAAAAACACAGAAATGGATAGGGCAGGCGAGGAGCAACATGCAGGGCTGCATTTCGGGCTCCGAGGTCTCACTATTAAGCCACAATAGTGGCAAGAGTGAGACCCCCCACCGCACTGTCAGCATAAAGATCGTTCTCCTCTGCCACAGCTGTAACAGCTGTGGCAGAGAAGAACGATGTTATCCCATTGAATTCAATGGAGCCGGCAATACAGCCGGCTCCATTGAAAGCAATGGGCTGCCGGCGAGCGCGGGATGAATTTTCGGGAAGGGCTTAAAAATATAAGCCCTTACCTGAAAATCATCCTAAAATGTGTAAAAAAAAAAAATTATGTCAGCATTAACCCCTTCATGACATGGCCTATTTTGGGCTTAAGGACGCAACAATTTTTGGCGGATTTTCTTCTCCGTTTATCAAAAGCCATAACTTTTTTATTTTTCCGTCGACGCGGCCGTATGAGGGCTTGTTTTTTGCATGCCGAACTGTAGTTTTTATCGATGCCAATTTTTTCTGCAGACCGGTACGGTTACAACGATACCAAAATTCTAAAATTTTTTTTAGGTTTTCCCACTTTTCTGCAATAAAAACCCTTTTTTTTGGAAATCTTTTTTCTATTCTAAATTGCTGCATTCAAAGTCACGTAACTTTTTTATTTTTTGATGTACAGAGCTCTTTGAGGGCTTATTTTTTGCGAGACGAGCTGTAGATTTTATTGGTACCATTTTGGCGTACATATGGCTTTTTTGATCCCTTTTATTGCGTTTTTAGTGAGGCAAAATGCTAAAAATGAGCATTTTGCCTCAGTTTTTTAGCTTTTTTTTTAGCGTTTTTTTCCGTGCACAGTCAAAAGCATGTGCAACTTATTGTATGCATCGTTACGGACGCGACAATACCAAATATGTGGGGTTTTATTTTTTTTTTACCTTTTTTTATGCAAATCTGAGAAAAAGCATAAAAAATGGTTTTTTTACTCTTTTTTTTTACATTTTTTTAATTCATTTTTTTAATCTTTCTTTTTTTTACACTGTTTGTGTCCCTCTGAGGGACTTTAACCACTGCCCTGATGATCGCTGTCATAAGACTGACAGCCGGCTCCCGCTGCGGGATAGCGCTGGATCATATGTGATCCCGCGCTAGCTCCAGGACGTAAGTTAACGCCCTGTTGCGGGAAGTACCCCGCTCCCAGGACGTAAACTTACGCCCTGCAGCGGGAATGGGTTAAGATCGTTCTCCTGTGCCACAGCTGCCGGCTCCATTGAAAGCAATGGGCTACCGGCGAGCATGGGAGGAATATTCGGGAAGGGCTTAAAAATATAAGCCCTTACCTGAAAAAGAAAGATTTTAGTGTAAAAAAGAATAAAAATGCAGGCATTCTCTTCAATGGAGCTGCTGCTGCTGCCGCGACTCCATTGAAGACAATGGTCTGCTGGCACACCTGAATTCTTTTTCAGGGAAGGGCTTTACATATAAGCCATTCCCTGGAAATGAATTAAAAGTGATTTAAAAAACAAAAAAAATAGATACTCACCTCCCTTCAGCTGCCGGGGCACAGCTGCGTCTTCTCCTGCTGTCCCCTGCACTGTGGTGCTGAACTGCTGATCTATCACCAGCCGGGGATTTAAAATCCCCGCCTGCTGACTGAGCTGCCTCTGATTGGTCACAGCCTCACCAATCAGAGGCAGCTCTCACTCACACCCATTCATGAATTCATGAATGGGTGACTGCTGCCTATGATTTGTCCCTGCGCTGAGTCAATCAGAGGCAGCACTCACTCACCCATTTATGAATTCATGAATGGGTGTGAGTGAGAGCTGCCTCTGATTGGTGAGGCTGTGACCAATCAGAGGCAGCTCATTCAGCAGGCGGGGATTTTAAATTTGTTACAGCTGTGGCACAGGAGAACGATCTTAATGCTGACATAATTTTTTATTTTTATTTTTACACATTTTAGGATGATTTTCAGGTAAGGGCTTATATTTTTAAGCCCTTCCTGAAAATTCATCCCGCGCTCGCCGGCAGCCCATTGCTTTCAATGGAGCCGGCTGTATTGCCGGCTCCATTGAATTCAATGGCCAGTGCTCGTTTAATCGAGACGAGCACCGCGAGCTTCTCGAGCACCCTAATACTCGAACGAGCATCAAGCTCGGACGAGTATGCTCGCTCATCTCTATTACTAACCAACACACAATAGTGCTGGATTACCTTACATCTGCCCAAGGGTGGCGTAATGCCAGTATGTCTTTGTACTCTGTCATGTTTAGGTATTCCTCATGCATCAAAAACCTGACTACAATTTTAGGGCCAAAAGGTAGTACAGACACTCAAGCAAGATAAGGACATGGGATGGTTAGATTTGCTCTGCGGTTCCTGGTTCAATACATCTTGGCTTTGTTGGCTCTTGGGTATACTTTGTGGTGTAGTAGTAAGTTGTGTACTCCTTTGCTGTTGCGTTCAGTGCACATATAATCTAGTGAGTTTTTTTATGTAATAATTTGTTCACTGGTCCACAAACACACATAGGGTCACAAATTATCTTATTAAGGTTACGTTATGTTTCCTTGTGACATATCTATACCGATATCCAGAACACATGAGTCTTCTACCCTAAGACCCAGGGTTAGAATAGATCCCTTAGAGACGGGCCGGGGCTGCCCTATGTGGGTGTAACCGTGGGGGATTATGGATAATTCTTCAGAATGTCTATCTTCCTAGAGTAAGGCAAGGCAACACGTTCCTTAATGTTTATCCCAAGTTTCAGCGATGAGAATGGAGATCATGATAACCATGGCATATTGTGAGTACCTGCCTATCTTTTTTTTCTGGCAGATGTAGGTATCATCTGGTTTCCACAGTAACCTGAACTGCTGTATATTTCTTTCCAGCAGTGCAGGGGTTATTCCCTGCAGAGTTCCAGTTCAGCTGCAAAGCATCATCCATCAGTTTCCTGTTTAGCTATGCTGGAATCTTAGTTTTATTGCCTTACTGCATCTGTATGCATCTGCATTGTATCTTACTACTGCTCCCCAGTCAGGTTCTTATTTCTAAGTGTTTTTCTGCTCCACCTTTTGTACTTCTCCAGTTTTTGTGTTCCCTAGTGCCACCCTGTCCTGTATTGTATTCATCTCTGTAGTGAGTCTCTTCTGCTTATGTTTATTGTTCTGTGTGTGTGTGTGTTTAGGTTTCAGTTCACCTTTCCTGTGCCCTGTCAAGGAGAGAAAGGTCTCAGGCGAAGACCCCAGGGCCGTTCTTGTCAGAGTGATTGCCCTGCTTCTAGGCAGGGCATTTCCCCTAACCCGGTTTCAGTTTAGGGCAAGACCCCCATTTCCCATAGCCTGTCAGAGGACTTCAGTCTATACCTATACTAGGTACTCATTGAACCTCTCCTGCTCGTGGACCGAATGGACTTGCAGCATGTCACTCCAACACCTCCTTCCACCTGGATTAGTTGCTAACCTCACTGGTCCTGAATCACTGCCTAGCTGGTAAGTTGGCACAGTGGGTCCACACCCGCCAGCCATAACAGTGACATGAGGAAATAAACACAAAAGGGGGGATTTGTAATAGAAGAAAGCTGCGATTGACTTTCACTCACACTTTGTAGCCAGACAGCCGACTAAAGACAGACTTCGGTTTAGAAATGTACTAGCAAATAGAACTCTTTATCATTTGTTTTACGTTATTTGATCTTAAATACATATATAAACCTTAACTAAGCTTAGGAATACTTATAGATTACCAATAGAGATGAGCGAGCACCAAAATGCTCGGGTGTTCGTTACTTGGGACGAAATTATCGCGATGCTCGAGGGTTCGTTTCGAGTAACGAACCCCATTGAAGTCAATGGGCGACTCGAGCATTTTTGTATATCGCCGATGCTCGCTAAGGTTTTCATTTGTGAAAATCTGGGCAATTCAAGAAAGTGATGGGAACGACACAGCAACGGATAGGGCAGGCGAGGGGCTACATGTTGGGCTGCATCTCAAGTTCCCAGGTCCCACTATTAAGCCACAATAGCGGCAAGAGTGCCCCCCCCCAACAACTTTTACTTCTAAAAAGCCCTCATTAGCAATGCATACCTTAGGTAAGCACCACACTACCTCCAACAAAGCACAATCACTGCTTGCATGACACTCCGCTGCCACTTCTCCTGGGTTACATGCTGCCCAACCCCCCCCCCCCCCCGCACGACGCAGTGTCCACAGCGCACACCAAAGTGTCCCTGCGCAGCCTTCAGCTGCACTCATGCCACACTCTGGCCTCATAGCCGCACCACCCTCATGTCTATTTATAAGTGCGTCTGCCATGAAGAGGAACCGCAGGCACACACTGCAGAGGGTTGGCACGGCTAGGCAGCGACCCTCTTTAAAAGGGGCGGGGCGATAGCCCACAATGCTGTACAGAAGCAATGAGAAATCCAGTCCTGTGCCACCTCCATCAGGAGCTGCACACGTGGGCATAGCAATGGGGAACCTATGTGCCACACACTATTCATTCTGTCAAGGTGTCTGCATGCCCCAGTCAGACCGCGGTTTTTGAGAAATAGTCACAGGCAGGTACAACTCCGCAATGGGAATTCCGTGTGCACCCACAGCATGGGTGGCTCCCTGGAACACACCGGCTGTACATAAATGTATCCCATTGCAGTGCCCATCACAGCTGAGGTAACGTCCGATTAAATGCAGGTGGGCTTCGGCCCACACTGCATGCCCCAGTCAGACTGGGGTTCTTTAGAAGTAGACACATGCAGTTACAACTCCCTGTGGACCCACAGCATGGGTGGCTCCCTGGAACCCACCGGCGGTACATAAATATATCCCATTGCAGTGCCCAACACAGCTGATGTAACATCAGCTTTAATGCAGGTGGGCAAAAAATTAATTGGATTACACTGTAGGCGAGGGCCCCAAAAAATTGGTGTACCAACAGTACTAATGTATGTGAGAAAAATTGTCCATGCCCAACCAAGAGGGCAGGTGAAACCCATTAATCGCTTTGGTTAATGTGGCTTAATTTGTAACTAGGCCTGGAGGCAGCCCAGTTAAAATAAAAATTGGTTCAGGTGCAAGTTTCAACGCTTTAATGAGCATTGAAACGTATAAAAATTGTTTACAAAAATTATATGACTGAGCCTTGTGGGCCTAAGAAAAATTGCCCGTTCGGCGTGATTACGTCAAGTTTCAGGAGGAGGAGCAGGAGGAGAAGGATGAATATTATACACAGATTGATGAAGCTAAAAGGTCCACGTTTTTGATGGTGATAGAGAACAATGCTTCCATCCGCGGGTGCAGCCTACGTATTGTTTAGGTATCGCTGCTGTCCGCTGGTGGAGAAGAGAAGTCTGGGGAAATCCAGGCTTTGTTCATCTTGATGAGTGTTAGCCTGTCGGCACTGTCGGTTGACAGGCGGGTACGCTTATCTGTGATAATTCCCCCAGCCGCACTAAACACCCTCTCTGACAAGACGCTTGCCGCAGGACAAGCAAGCACCTCCAGGGCATACAGCGCGAGTTCAAGCCAGGTGTCCAGCTTCGACACCCAGTAGTTGTAGGGGGCAGAGGCGTCACGGAGGACGGTCGTGCGATCGGCTATGTACTCCCTCACCATCCTTTTACAGTGCTCCCGCCGACTCAGCCTTGACTGGGGAGCGGTGACACAGTCTTGCTGGGGAGCCAGAAAGCTGTCAAAGGCCTTAGAGAGTGTTCCCCTGCCTGTGCTGTACATGCTGCCTGATCTCTGCGCCTCCCCTGCTACCTGGCCCTCGGACCTCGCCTTCGGCCACTATCGCTGTCGGATGGGAATTTTACCATCAGTTTGTCCGCCAGGGTCCTGTGGTATAGCATCACTCTCGAACCCCTTTCCTCTTCGGGTATGAGAGTGGAAAGGTTTTCCTTATACCGTGGGTCGAGCAGTGTGTACACCCAGTAATCCGCAGTGGCCAGAATGCGTGTAACGCGAGGGTCACGAGAAAGGCATCCTAACATGAAGTCAGCCATGTGTGCCAGGGTACCTGTACGCAACACATGGCTGTCCTCACTAGGAAGATCACTTTCAGGATCCTCCTCCTCCTCCTCAGGCCATACACGCTGAAAGGATGACAGGCAAGCAGCATGGGTACCCTCAGCAGTGGGCCAAGCTGTCTCTTCCCCCTCCTCCTCATCCTCCTCATGCTCCTCCTCCTCCTCTTCAACGCGCTGAGATATAGACAGGAGGGTGCTCTGACTATCCAGCGACATACTGTCTTCCCCCGCCTCTGTTTCCGAGCGCAAAGCGTCTGCCTTTATGCTTTGCAGGGAACTTCTCAAGAGGCATAGCAGAGGAATGGTGACGCTAATGATTGCAGCATCGCTGCTCACCATCTGGGTAGACTCCTCAAAGTTTCCAAGGACCTGGCAGATGTCTCCCATCCAGGCCCACTCTTCTGTAAAGAATTGAGGAGGCTGACTCCCACTGCGCCGCCCATGTTGGTGTTGGTATTCCACTATAGCTCTACGCTGCTCATAGAGCCTGGCCAACATGTGGAGCGTAGAATTCCACCGCGTGGGCACGTCGCACAGCAGTCAGTGCACTGGCAGATGAAACCGATGTTGCAGGGTGCGCAGGGTGGCAGCGTCCGTGTGGGACTTGCGGAAATGTGCGCAGTGCCGGCGCACCTTTCCGAGCAGGTCTGACAAGCGTGGGTAGCTTTTCAGAAAGCGCTGAACCACCAAATTAAAGACGTGGGCCAGGCATGGCACGTGCGTAAGGCTGCCGAACTGCAGAGCCGCCAACAGGTTACGGCCGTTGTCACACACGACCATGCCCGGTTGGAGGCTCAGCGGCGCAAGCCAGCGGTCGGTCTGCTCTGTCAGACCCTGCAGCAGTTCGTGGGCCGTGTGCCTCTTATCTCCTAAGCTGAGTAGTTTCAGCACGGCCTGCTGACGCTTGCCCACCGCTGTGCTGCCACGCCGCGCGACACCGACTGCTGCCGACGTGCTGCTGCTGACACATCTTGATTGCGAGACAGAGGTTGCGGAGGAGGAGGAGGAGGGTGGTTTAGTGGAGGAAGCATACACCGCCGCAGATACCACCACCATCTGGGGCCCGCAATTCTGGGGGTGGGTAGGACGTGAGCGGTCCCAGGCTCTGACTCTGTCCCAGCCTCCACTAAATTCACCCAATGTGCCATCAGGGAGATATAGTGGCCCTGCCCGCCTGTGCTTGTCCACGTGCTTTGTTAAGTGGACCTTGGCAGTAACCGCGTTGGTGAGGGCGCGTATAATGTTGCGGGAGACGTGGTCATGCAGGGCTGGGACGGCACATCGGGAAAAGTAGTGGCGACTGGGAACTCAGTAGCGCGGGGCCGCCGCCGCCATCATACTTTTGAAAGCCTCCGTTTCCACAACCCTATACGGCAGCATCTCCAGGCTGATAAATTTGGCTACGTGCACGTTTAACGCTTGAGCGTGCGGGTGCATGGCGGCGTACTTGCGCTTGCGCTCCAACACTTGCGCTAGCGACGGCTGGACGGTACGCTGACAGACATTGGTGGATGGGGCCGAGGACAGCGGAGGTGAGGGTATGAGTGCAGGCCAGGAGACGGTAGTGCCGTGTCCTGAGAGGGGGGTTGGATCTCAGTGGCAGGTTAGGGCACAGGGGGAGAGGCAGCGGTGCAAACCGGAGGCGGTGAACGGCCTTCGTCCCACCTTGTGGGGTGCTTGGCCATCATATGTCTGCGCATGCTGGTGGTGGTGAGGCTGGTGGTGGTGGCTCCCCGGCTGATCTTGGCACGACACAGGTTGCACACCACTGTTCGTCAGTCATCTGCACTCTCAGTGAAAAACTGCCAGACCTTTGAGCACCTCTGCAGGGTGGCATGGCGCGAGGGGGTGCTTTGGGAAACAGTTGATGGATTATTCAGTCTGGCCCTGCCTCTACCCCTGGACACCGCACTGCTTCTTGCAACCTGCCCTGCTGCTGCCCTTGCTTCCCCCTCTGAAGACCTGTCCTCCGTAGGCGTAGCAAACCAGGTGGGGTCAGTCACCTCATCGTCCTGCTGCTCTTCCTCCGAATCCTCTGTGCGCTCCTCCCTTGGACTTACTGCCCTTACTACTACCTCACTGATAGACAACTGTGTCTCATCGTCATCGTCCTCCTCACCCACTGAAAGCTCTTGAGACAGTTGCCGGAAGTCCCCAGCCTCATCCCCCAGACACCGGGAACTTTCAAAAGGTTGGGCATCGGTCACGACAAACTCCTCCAGTGGGAGAGGATTCGGAACCCTTGCTGCCCATTCTGGGCAGGGGCCCGGGAACAGTTTCTGGGAGTCTGCCTGCTCCTCAGAATGTGTCATTGTAATGGAGTGAGGAGGCTGGGAGGAAGGAGGAGGAGCAGCCAGAGGATTCAGAGTTGCAGCAGTGGACGGCGCAGAACTCTGGGTGTTCGATAGATTGCTGGATGCACTTTCTGCCATCCACGACAGGACCTGCTCACACTGCTCATTTTCTAATAAAGGTCTACCGCGTGGACCCATTAATTGTGAGATGAATGTGGGGACGCCAGAAACGTGGCTCTCTCCTAATCCCGCAGCAGTCGGCTGCGATACACCTGGATCAGGAGCTCGGCCTGTGCCCACACCCTGACTTGGGCCTCCGTGTCCTCGCCCGCGTCCACGTCCTCTAGGCCTACCCCTACCCCTCAGCATGGTGTATTACCAGTAATGCAGTAGCAGAACGCTGTAATTAAATGTGCCGCTTATTGGCCTGTGGTTGGAGGCTGACTTCGCTTACGGAACGCACAGCAGAGCCAGGAAATAATTTTGCGCAAGCCTGCTGTAACACTTAGCTGGCTGCGTATGAATTAGGACAACTACCCCCAGCACAGACCCAGTAAACTGAGGACGGTCACAGGCAGCCCAAATAGATTTTTTTTCCCAAATGTTTTTTTAAAGGCCCACTGCCTATATACACTGTATATGTCTTCTCTCTCTGCGTCACCACTACTGGCCCTGGAGTATGTAAAATAACTGCAGACTGTTGCACTGTGGACTGGAATACAGCGGTGATGTAACAGCCAACACAGAGCCAGGAAATAATTTTGCGCAAGCCTGCTGTAACACTTAGCTGGCTGCGTATGAATTAGGACAACTACCCCCAGCACAGACCCAGTACACTGAGGACAGTCACAGGCAGCCCAAATAGAATTTTTTTCCCAAATGTTTTTGGAAAGGCCCACTGCCTATATACACTGTATATGTCTTCTCTCTCTGCGTCACCACTACTGGCCCTGGAGTATGTAAAATAACTGCAGACTGTTGCACTGTGGACTGGGATACAGCGGTGATGTAACAGCCAACACAGAGCCAGGAAATAATTTTGCGCAAGCCTGCTGTAACACTTAGCTGGCTGCGTATGAATTAGGACAACTACCCCCAGCACAGACCCAGTACACTGAGGACAGTCACAGGCAGCCCAAATAGATTTTTTTTCCCAAATGTTTTTGGAAAGGCCCACTGCCTATATACACTGTATATGTCTTCTCTCTCTGCGTCACCACTACTGGCCCTGGAGTATGTAAAATAACTGCAGACTGTTGCACTGTGGACTGGAATACAGCGGTGATGTAACAGCCAACACAGAGCCAGGAAATAATTTTGCGCAAGCCTGCTGTAACACTTAGTTGGCTGCGTATGAATTAGGACAACTACCCCCAGCACAGACCCAGTACACTGAGGACAGTCACAGGCAGCCCAAATAGATTTTTTTTCCCAAATGTTTTTGGAAAGACCCACTGCCTATATTCAATAAATATGTCTTCTGTCCCTGCCTCACCACCACTACTGGCCCTGGACTATGTATAAATACTGCAGGGCGCAATGCTCTGCACGGCCGATATACAAAAAAAAAAAAGTGCAACACTGCAAAAAGCAGCCTCCACACTACTGCACACGGTTAGATGTGGCCCTAAGAAGGACCGTTGGGGTTCTTGAAGCCCAAAATACTCCTAACACTCTCCCTATAGCAACCCCAGCAAGACAGCACTTTCCCTGATCTCTGTCAGAACGCATCTGTGGCGAGCCGCGGGAGGGGCCGATTTATATACTCGGGTGACACCTGATCTCCCCAGCCACTCACTGCAGGGGGGTGGTATAGGGCTTGAATGTCGCAGGGGGAAGTTGTAATGCCTTCCCTGTCTTTCAATTGGCCAGAAAAGCCCGCTAACTTCTCAGAGATGAAAGTGAAAGTAACTCGAACATCGCGTGGTACTCGTTACGAGTAACGAGCATCTCGAACACGCTAATACTCAAACAAGTATCAAGCTCGGACGAGTACGTTAGCTCATCTCTAATTACCAATTAACAATTTTGGACAGCGCATGACTGGACAGCTGACATCACTACACGTGCTAAGTTTATTCATTAGTAATAAAGAGGCTTAACAACAGCTTGAATTGGAATGTGTGTAATGAATATATATAGACTACTATTTATGTGTTAGTGTGTGTATACCTATGGATAGTGAGGATGGATAATTTATGAAATATATGCGTATAAACTAATGGGACTAAGTGTTGGAGGTGGGAATGTAAATTACTGTAATGAAGGAGTTATGAGAAGGTACTGGTAGGAGGGATTAATGGGCAGTGGCAAGAGAGGACTTGGTGGGGTAAATAAATAGTGTGGCTGGGGGCTTATCAATTAACAAATAAAAGTATCTTATCGCTGGTGGAGAAGGTTCAGAAATGCAGGAACTGGTGCTGGTGCTATTGGGGAAGGCTGTCAGGGATCTGACAGTCTGTATGATAGCTGGTATTTGGCGAGAGAGGAGCAATGTATGTCCTAGGACCTAGCTGCTTATGTGCTGAGCAACCCAGCCATGGTTGCCGATTAGCGCATGCGCCAACTGAGTAATAGGGCCGGGCTCTGAAAGTGAAAGTGCAGAGTCACAGTTAATGACCCAGACAATGTTAATTGATGTGACTAGGAGGAAGGGATGGGGCTAGTGGACAGATATTAGTAGATTTACTGGGGGGAGCGGAAGTAATGAAAGGATATAATGGCTAATTAATATAGAACTGGGAAGGGAGGATGAGGCTGGTGGATGGATGTCCAGAAAGGCTGAAAGAAAGAAAGAAAGAAAGAAAGAAAGATGAAATCAGAATGTATATGAATGGGGTGAATATGAAAAAAAGGGGGTATAAAGAGGAGGGAGATGGGAATATGCAAGGCCAAAGTGGACTGATATACATGGATAGGAGTATTTGGAAGGGGATAAGTGTGAAAATGGGGAAGAAGTATTGAAAACAAAGGGGGGGCGGGAATTAATGAGGAAATAAATGGCACTGAATATGAAATAGGGTGATATGATGAGTTACAGGGCAAAGTGTATGGAAATATATCAGCTAGTTAAGAAGACACAGAATATACATGGGGGGAGTAGAATAGGTGGAAATATGTGGGTCTGAATATAAACTGGGGCAATGGGGGTATGATGGAACATTTCAGATAGAATTTTATGAGAGGTATAGATAATTAGATAAAGGGGCGAAGAAGTTGCTGTGCAATAAACTGGATATGTGAAAATCAGCTTTCTTAAATGTTCTCAAAGGTTTCATACAAGCCTATCAGCATAAGGGTGTTCAATTTCAAATCCAACAAATTTCAAGTTTTTTCAGCTTTTCAAATCTATTTATTAGAGTATTTGCCATTTGTTCTGTTATGGTAATTTTAAAGGTACTGAAATCACTATTGTGGAAGGTTGATGCATGTCTTGAAACACTGTGCTTAGGGAAACTGTTATTAACGTTTGATCTATGTTCATTAATAAGACGTCTGAGGGGTTGGGTGGCATGACCCATACACTGTAAACAGCAGGGGCATTCCAATAGATATATGACAAAATTTGAAGAACAATTTAGGAAGGTTTTGATGGAAAATGATTCACTGGTAATGTGGCTTATAAGGAGGTACGTTTAATCTAATATTACGCAACACTTGCATTTATTTTTCACACATCAGAAACAGCTGATTATATCTTGGAAAAAATTGGTGGTCAGTAATTATGAGGACCTTGTTTCTTCTAAGATTTCTTGGGGCCAGGAGGCTCTTCAGGGTCTTTGCCCTTCTGAAAATGATGTGCGGTTTAGATGATATATTCTTACTCAAAAACGGATCTTTAAGGCTTCTGTAACTAGGCGGCGCGAATATCCTTTCTGTCTGAATTTGCTGGCTAAGTTCTTACTCTGGCTATCTAAGTCCTCTATTTTAGTAAAATGACATCTAATTTGTTTCAATTGTCTAAAGGGAATACTAGCTATCCATTTTTGTAATGTGCAGCCCTGACGTCCAGGTAGCTACTACTATCCATGGATTTAAAATATGTCTTTGTAATGACCTTATTGGCCTCTTGACTAAGTATGAGGTCCAAATACTTAATGAATGACGAAGAAATTTTCCCCGTAAAATTTAAGTTCTAATTGTTATTGTTAAAATAAGAAGTAAAAGTTTTAAAATCTTTCTCTGGTCCCTCACAAATAAGTAAAATGTTATCTATGTACCGCTTGAATAGGATAATATTTCGGACTACTTATGGTTAGAGGTAATGTAGTTTTATTCATTTTCTCCCATAAATGAATTGATAAAACTGGGACAAAACGCATCCCTATAGCAGAACTTTTTATCTGTTTATATATTTGCGAATGAAAAGAAATTAAATAGTTTTTAAAATGAAAGTGAGATTGCTAGTTACAAAACCTCTTCTACCCGTTAAGTATCAATGGGTGAGGATAGTGGAGATAATGATTACATCTAGGTCGTGTGGAATGTTGGAATATAAGGAAGTGACATTCAGAGTGGCCCATTAATATGTTGGTTGCCATGTCACATTAGATATGATATTAATAAGAGATGAAATATCTAAATGTCCAAACAACAGAATATGAATGCAGCACTCCTCTGGAATACACCAATAGGTGCTAGGTGTGGAACTGGTGTGTACAAAGCTCAGAGAGTCCTGACTCCTAGGACTTCAAAGTTCATCCATATAGAACATAAGTCGTGCAGCACAACCAGTGATCCAAAATAGATTTGCTTTATTAATCCATAAAGGGCAGAGCAACAACGTTTAAACAACTTGTTTAATCTTTGACAAAGAAAAATCAAGAGAAATTCCCACTTAAATGAAGAAATCTAAAAGTATCAAAATAACAAAAAAAAACAACTAACAACAAAAAATGTATTAAATATGACAAATGAAAACAAAAAAAGATACTTTCTTTGTTACCAATGTAACGCTTGTCCCGGGTGCAGCATCCTTGGCCACTGTAAGCCTAGGGTCCTGCTCCCTGGTATTGTTGCACAGCGCGGCACGTATCACAATGTTTACCGTATGTTTCTGTCTCGGGGTTCAGAAGAACACATGGCAGGACATTATGCGGATGATGCTTTGCTGCTGCTAACACTGATGTACTGAATGTGTGACAAGTTCTGACAATGCCTGTGTGAGAATTAATCTGGCTACATTAGATTTTTCTTACTGATTTAATCCTCCTGTTTTTTGTTTTTTTGTGCAGCATTTAAGTTAAAGGGGTTGTCCCGCGGCAGCAAGTGGGTCTATACACTTCTGTATGGCCATATTAATGCACTTTGTAATGTACATTGTGCATTAATTATGAGCCATACAGAAGTTATAAGAAGTTTTTCACTTACCTGCTCCGTTGCTGGCGTCCTGGTTTCCATGGAGCCCGCCTAATTTTCGGCGTCTAATGGCCAAATTAGCCGCGCTTGCGCAGTCCGGGTCTTCTTCTTTTCTGAATGGGGCCGCTCGTGCAGGATGCCAGCTCCGTGTAGCTCCGCCCCGTCACGTGCCGATTCCAGCCAATCAGGAGGCTGGAATCGGCAATGGACCGCACAGAAGCCCTGCGGTCCACCGAGGGAGAAGATCCCGGCGGCCATCTTCAGCCGGTAAGTAAGAAGTCACCGGAGCGCGGGGATTCAGGTAAGCGCTGTGCGGATTTTTCTTTAGGTCCCTGCATCGGGGTTGTCTCGCGCCGAACGGGGGGGGGGGTTGAAAAAAAAAAAAAACCTGTTTCGGCACGGGACAACCCCTTTAAAATCAATCTTCTTGTTTTTCTGGAAATGTTTATTAAAATCTCCTTTGCTTTTGATCTTTACATGTTTTTTATTTATTGCTCATCACAAATATGTGATATTGAAATACCTATTAAACTATTTAAAAAAACGAAAAACCTTTTTATGTAAATAAATATATACAAAGACCCCAAATGTGTCATTTCTATGGAAAATCCTCTAACTCCAATAACACATCATGAGATTTCACATTTTCTTTTCTCTGTATTGGTCTCTCCAGCAGCAATGGGACAATAAGCCATGTTCTGTGTCCAGGCTTTAAAGCAGCAGCTCCTTCCTCCCTTTCTCCCAGCAAGAACTTCTCAAAGTAATCTATTTTAGTAGGGAATTTGTTTTATTAATTATTGATTTTATTTAAATACACAAAATTAACAAAATCACATTAATACCTTCTTTTTGCTGATAGCATGCTGTCTTGCACCTCAAACTCCCATCTTTTGGGGTGCCATCATAGTGTCTCCACCTCCAAAAAGATAGGTGTTTTTACCCTGTTGGCCCTTTACTCTCAACCTCTTAAGACTTTTCCCTTATGTTGCTTGGCTCTATGCATAAGCTGATTCCTCTCACGTCTCCTGTTCTTCGGCACCCTTATCGTACTATGAGGAGAACAGTTGGATTATGCAAGGAACTGCATAGTATATAAGGGGAAAGAGAGAGTCATGAAGAGAGTTGTCAGCTGAAGTTTCTGGGAGGTGGGGAGACAGGAGACGTACAAATATGGGGTAACAGCAGTCTTTTAGGAGGGGTACAAGCAACAATGGAGCCCCTCAAATGTAAAAGGGGTGTTGCACTCTGCGAACATCTCTAAGGCTGGCTTAGATAGACAATTTTTCCCCTATGTGGAGCTGAACTGGCTGCACAATCAATTTGTACGCCCCTGAATATATCAAGGATTTCTCTTCCTTTCCAGACTAAACGCCAATATATGGCTGAGACTCAACTGCTTTAGGTATTTGTCAAATTAAAATAGAGGAAATCAGAAGGGCGGCTGTACATGGGACAAGCATCGTCTGAATAACCTCTCCATGGAGTGAATTAAGTGACAGTCGTTCCGTAAAAATGAACGACACTCTGTAAAAGCAAACAAACAACTCACTTAGGCGACTATTCGAATAATAGTTGTCCCATGTAAAGCCACCCAATCTCTATGCTATTACAGCCAACTTGCCTCTTACTACGCACATTTAGATCACCCATTCACTATTATGTAGAATAATCAAACACATCTGACTACATTTCAGATGGCAACATCTATTCTCTGCTGGGCATCCTTAGCACGACTCCATACAAGCCCAAATATGCTCACAGCAGTGCAGCCTAATTGCACAAGTACAAAGTTTGGTGAGGACTAGAGATGAGCGAACGTACTCGTCCGGGCTTGATACTCGTTCGAGTATTAGCGTGTTCGAGATGCTCGTTACTCGAGGCGAGCGACATGCGATGTTCGAGTTACTTTCACTTTCATCTCTGAGACGTTAGCGCGCTTTTCTGGCCAATAGAAAGACAGGGAAGGCATTGCAACTTCCCCCTGCGACGTTCAAGCCCTATACCACCCCCCTGCAGTGAGTGGCTCGCCACAGATGCATTCTGACAGAGATCAGGGAAAGTGCTGCTGATGCCGGAGCTGCTATAGGAAGAGCGTTAGGAGTGATTTTAGGCTTCAAGAACCCCGACGGTCCTTCTTAGGGCCACATCTGACCGTGTGCAGTAGTGTGGAGGCTGCTTTTAGCAGTGTTGCACAATTTATTTTTTTTTGTATATCGGGCGTGCAGAGTATTGCGTCCTCAGTCTGCAGTCATTGTACAAAGTAAAGGGCCAGTACTGGTGAGGCAGGGAAAGAGATATCCAGGCTATATAGGCAGTGGGCTTTTTCAAAAAAATTGGGGAAAAATACTATTTTTGGGCTGCTTGTGACCGTCTTCAGTTTACTGCGTGTCTGCTGGGGGTAGTAGTCCTAATTAATATGCAGCTAAGCGTTACAGCAGGCTTGCGCAAAATTGTTTCCTGGGTCTGCTGTCTCTGTTACATCACCGCCGTCATCCCGCCAGAGGGAAACAGTATACATAATATTATACGCTGCCTACAGTATCTGTCTGCTGGGGGTAGTAGTCCTAATTAATATGCAGCTAAGCGTTTCAGCAGGCTTGCGCAAAATTGTTTCCTGGGTCTGCTGTCTCTGTTACATCACCGCTGTCATCCCGCCAGAGGGAAACAGTATACATAATATTATACGCTGCCTACAGTATCTGTCTGCTGGGGGTAGTAGTCCTAATTAATACGCAGCTAAGCGTTACAGCAGGCTTGCGCAAAATTGTTTCCTGGGTCTGCTGTCTCTGTTACATCACCGCTGTCATCCCGCCAGAGGGAAACAGTATACATAATATTATACGCTGCCTACAGTATCTGTCTGCTGGGGGTAGTAGTCCTAATTAATACGCAGCTAAGCGTTTCAGCAGGCTTGCGCAAAATTGTTTCCTGGGTCTGCTGTCTCTGTTACATCACCGCCGTCATCCCGCCAGAGGGAAACAGTATACATAATATTATACGCTGCTTACAGTATCTGTCTGCTGGGGGTAGTAGTCCTAATTAATACGCAGCTAAGCGTTACAGCAGGCTTGCGCAAAATTGTTTCCTGGGTCTGCTGTCTCTGTTACATCACCGCTGTCATCCCGCCAGAGGGAAACAGTATACATAATATTATACGCTGCCTACAGTATCTGTCTGCTGGGGGTAGTAGTCCTAATTAATATGCAGCTAAGCGTTTTAGCAGGCTTGCGTATAATTGTTCCCTGGGTCTGCTGTCTCTGTTACATCACCGCCGTCATCCCGCCAGAGGGAAACAGTATACATAATATTATACGCTGCCTACAGTATCTGTCTGCTGTATCAGCTCAGCATTTAAAAAAAAATAGAAGCAAAATACTTAAGGCCTACTACTGGCCTTTGGCCACTTGACTGCTTCTGCGCTGTGAATTCCACTAGCTCAGTCATACGCACCTATGTCTCACTACAGGCGTGCTCAAAATTGTTTCCTGGCTCTGCTGTGCGTTCCATAAGGGAAGTCAGCCTCCAACCACAGGCCAATAAGCGGCACATTTAATTACAGCGTTCTGTTTCTGCACTACTGGTAATACAGCATGCTGAGGGGTAGGGGTAGGCCTAGAGGACGTGGACGCGGAGGCCCAAGTCAGGGTGTGGACACAGGCCGAGCTCCTGATCCAGGTGTATCGCAGCCGACTGCTGCGGGATTAGGAGAGAGGCACGTTTCTGGCGTCCCCACATTCATCTCACAATTAATGGGTCCACGCGGTAGACCTTTATTAGAAAATGAGCAGTGTGAGCAGGTCCTGTCGTGGATGGCAGAAAGTGCATCCAGCAATCTATCGAACACCCAGAGTTCTGCGCCGTCCACTGCTGCAACTCTGAATTCTCTGGCTGCTGCTCCTCCTTCCTCCCAGCCTCCTCACTCCATTACAATGACACATTCTGAGGAACAGGCAGACTCCCAGGAACTGTTCCCGGGCCCCTGCCCAGAATGGCCAGCAATGGTTCCTCTCCCACCGGAGGAGTTTGTCGTGACCGATGCCCAACCTTTGGAAAGTTCCCGGGGTCCGGGAGATGAGGCTGGGGACTTCCGGCAACTGTCTCAAGAGCTTTCAGTGGGTGAGGAGGACGATGACGATGAGACACTGTTGTCTATCACTCAGGTAGTAGTAATTGGAGTAAGTCAGAGGGAGGAGCGCACAGAGGATTCGGAGGAAGAGCAGCAGGACGATGAGGTGACACCCCACCTGGTTTGCTACGCCTACAGAGAACAGGTCTTCAGAGGGGGAGGCAAGTGCAGCAGCAGGGCAGGTTGGAAGAGGCAGTGCGGTGGCCAGGGGTAGAGGCAGGGCCAGACCGAATAATCCACCAACTGTTTCCCAGAGCGCCCCCTCGCGCCATGCCACCCTGCAGAGGCCGAGGTGCTCAAAGGTCTGGCAGTTTTTCACTGAGAGTGCAGACGACCGACGAACAGTGGTGTGCAACCTTTGTCGCGCCAAGATCAGCCGGGGAGCCACCACCACCAGCCTCACCACCACCAGCATGCGCAGACATATGATGGCCAAGCACCCCACAAGGTGGGACGAAGGCCGTTCACCGCCTCCGGTTTGCACTGCTGCCTCTCCCCCTGTGCCCCAACCTGCCACTGAGATCCAACCCCCCTCTCAGGACACAGGCACTACCGTCTCCTGGCCTGCACCCACACCCTCAACTCCGCTGACCTCGGCCCCATCCACCAATGTCTCTCAGCGCACCGTCCAGCCGTCGCTAGCGCAAGTGTTGGAGCGCAAGCGCAAGTACGCCGCCACGCACCCCACGCTCAAGCGTTAAACGTGCACATAGCCAAATTTATCAGCCTGGAGATGCTGCCGTATAGGGTTGTGGAAACGGAGGCTTTCAAAGGTATGATGGCGGCCGCGGCCCCGCGCTATTGAGTTCCCAGTCGCCACTACTTTTCCCGATGTGCCGTCCCAGCCCTGCACGACCACGTCTCCCGCAACATTGTACGCGCCCTCACCAACGCGGTTACTGCCAAGGTCCACTTAACAATGGACACGTGGACAAGCACAGGCGGGCAGGGTCACTATATCTCCCTGACGGCACATTGGGTGAATTTAGTGGAGGCTGGGACAGAGTCAGAGCCTGGGACCGCTCATGTCCTACCCACCCCCAGAATTGCGGGCCCCAGCTCGGTGGTGGTATCTGCGGTGGTGTATGCTTCCTCCACTAAACCACCCTCCTCCTCCTACGTAACCTCTGTCTCGCAATCAAGATGTGTCAGCAACAGCACGTCGGCAGCAGTCGGTGTCGCACGGCGTGGCAGCACAGCGGTGGGCAAGCGTCAGCAGGCCGTGCTGAAACTACTCAGCTTAGGAGAGAAGAGGCACATGGCCCACAAACTGCAGCAGGGTCTGACAGAGCAGACCGACAGCTGGCTTGCGCCGCTGAGCCTCCAACCGGGCATGGTCATGTGTGACAACGGCCGTAACCTGGTGGCGGTTCTGCAGCTCGGCAGCCTCACGCACATGCCATGCCTGGCCCACGTCTTTAATTTGGTGAATTAAGCGCTTTCTGAAAAGCTACCCACTCTTGTCAGACCTGCTTGTCAGAGCTATAGTGGAATACCAATTCCAACATGGGCGGTGCAGTGGGAGTCAGCCTCCTCAATTCTTTACAGAAGAGTGGGCCTGGTTGGCAGACATCTGCCAGGTCCTTGGAAACTTTGAGGAGTCTACCCAGATGGTGAGCGGCGATGCTGCAATCATTAGCGTCACCATTCCTCTGCTATGCCTCTTGAGAAGTTCCCTGCAAAGCATAAAGGCAGACGCTTTGCGCTCGGAAACAGGCGGGGGAAGACAGTATGTCGCTGGATAGTCAGAGCACCCTCCTGTCTATATCTCAGCGCGTTGAAGAGGAGGAGGAGGAGCATGAGGAGGATGAGGAGGAGGGGAAGAGACAGCTTGGCCCACTGCTGAGGGTACCCATGCTGCTTGCCTGTCATCCTTTCAGTGTGTATGGCCTGAGGAGGAGGAGGAGGATCCTGAAAGTGATCTTCCTAGTGAGGACAGCCATGTGTTGCGTACAGGTACCTTGGCACACATGGCTGACTTCATGTTAGGATGCCTTTCTCGTGATCCTCGCGTTACACGCATTCTGGCCACTACGGATTACTGGGTGTACACACTGCTCGACCCACGGTACAAGGAGAACCTTTCCACTCTCATACCCGAAGAGGAAAGGGGTTCGAGAGTGATGCTATACCACAGGACCCTGGCGGACAAGCTGATGGTAAAATTCCCATCCGACAGCGCTAGTGGCCGAAGGCGCAGTTCCGAGGGCCGGGTAGCAGGGGAGGCGCGGAGATCAGGCAGCATGTACAGCACAGGCAGGGGAACACTCTCTAAGGCCTTTGACAGCTTTCTGGCTCCCCAGCAAGACTGTGTCACCGCTCCCCAGTCAAGGCTGAGTCGGCGGGAGCACTGTAAAAGGATGGTGAGAGAGTACGTAGCCGATCGCACGACCGTCCTCCGTGACGCCTCTGCCCCCTACAACTACTGGGTGTCGAAGCTGGACACGTGGCCTGAACTCGCGCTCTATGCCCTGGAGCTGCTTGCTTGTCCTGCGGCTAGCGTCTTGTCAGAGAGGGTGTTTAGTGCGGCTGGGGGAATCATCACGGATAAGCGTACCCGCCTGTCAACCGACAGTGCCGACAGGCTTACGCTCATAAAGATGAACAAAGCCTGGATTTCCCCAGACTTTTCTTCTCCACCAGCGGACAGCAGCGATACCTAAACAATACGTAGGCTGCACCAGCGGACAGCAGCGGTAGCTAAACAATATGTAGGCTGCACCCGCGGATGGAAGCATCGTTCTCTATCACCCTCAAAAACGGGGACCTTTTAGCTTCATCAATCTGTGTATTATATTCATCCTCCTCCTCCTGCTCCTCCTCCTGAAACCTCACGTAATCACGCCGAACGGGCAATTTTTCTTAGGCCCACAAGGCTCAGTCATATAATTTTTGTAAACAATTTGTATATGTTTCAATGCTCATTAAAGCGTTGAAACTTGCGCCTGAACCAATTTTTATTTTAACTGGGCTGCCTCCAGGCCTAGTTACAAATTAAAGGGGTTGTCCCGCGCCGAAACGGGTTTTTTTTTTTCAATCCCCCCCCCCCCCCCCCCCGTTCGGCGCGAGACAACCCCGATGCAGGGACTTAAAAAAAAAACAGCACAGCGCTTACCTGAATCCCCGCGCTCCGGTGACTTCTACACTTACCGGTTGAAGATGGCCGCCGGGATCTTCTTCCTCCGTGGACCGCAGCTCTTCTGTGTGGTCCATTGCCGATTCCAGCCTCCTGATTGGCACGTGACGGGGCGGAGCTACACGGAGCTACACGGAGCCCCATTGAGAAGAGAAGAAGACCCGGACTGCGCAAGCGCGTCTAATTTGGCCATTAGACGGCGAAAATTAGACGGCTCCATGGAAACGAGGACGCTAGCAACGGAGCAGGTAAGTGAAAAACTTTTTATAACTTCTGTATGGCTCATAATTAATGCACAATGTACATTACAAAGTGCATTATTATGGCCATACAGAAGTGTATAGACCCACTTGCTGCCGCGGGACAACCCCTTTAAGCCACATTAACCAAAGCGATTAATGGGTTTCACCTGCCCTCTTGGTTGGGCATGGGCAATTTTTCTGAGGTACATTAGTACTGTTGGTACACCAATTTTTTGGGGCCCTCGCCTACAGTGTAATCCAATTAATTTTTTGCCCACCTGCATTAAAGCTGACGTTACATCAGCTGTGATGGGCACTGCAATGGGATATATTTATGTACCGCCGGTGGGTTCCAGGGAGCCACCCATGCTGTCGGTCCACACAGAGTTGTAACTGCATGTGTTTACTTCTAAAGAACCCCAGTCTGACTGGGGCATGCAGTGTGGGCTGAAGCCCACCTGCATTAAACCTGACTTTACCTCAGCTGTGATGGGCAATGCAATGGGATATATTTATGTACCGCCGGCGGGTTCCAGGGAGCCACCCATGCTGTCGGTCCACACGGAGTTGTAACTGCATGTGCCCACTTCTAAAGAACCCCAGTCTGACTGGGGCATGCAGTGTGGGCCGAAGCCCACCTGCATTAAACATGACATTACCTCAGCTGTGCTGGGCACTGCAATGGGATATATTTATGTACCGCCGGTGGGTTCCTGGCACCGACCCATGCTGTCGGTCCACAGGGACTTCACAGTAGGGAGTTGTACCTGCCTGTGTCTATGAATTAAAAACCCTGGTCAGGTTGGGACATGCAGTGTGGGCCGAAGCCCATCTGCATTTAATCTGACGTTAGCTCTGCTGTCCAGGGCACTGCAATGGGATACATTTATGTACAGCCGGTGGGTTCCAGGGAGTCACCCATGCTGTGGGTGCACACGGAATTCCCATTGCGGAGTTGTACCTGCCTGTGACTATTTATAAAAAAACGCGGTCTGACTGGGGCATGCAGACACCTTGACAGAATGAATAGTGTGTGGCACATAGGTTCCCCATTGCTATGCCCACGTGTGCAGCTCCTGATGGAGGTGGCACAGGATTGGATTTCTCATTGCTTCTGTACAGCATTGTGGGCTGTCGCCCCGCCCCTTTTAAAGAGGGTCGCTGCCTAGCCGTGCCAACCCTCTGCAGTGTGTGCCTGCGGTTCCTCCTCATGGCAGATGCACTTATAAATAGACATGAGGGTGGTGTGGCATGAGGGCAGCTGAAGGCTGCGCAGGGACACTTTGGTGTGCGCTGTGGACACTGGATCGTGTGGGGTGGGGGGGGGCGGGGGGAGGGCAGCATGTAACCCAGGAGAAGTGGCAGCGGAGTGTCATGCATGCAGTGATTGTGCTTTGTTGGAGGTAGTGTGGTGCTTAGCTAAGGTATGCATTGCTAATGAGGGCTTTTCAGATGTAAAAATTGTTGTGAGGGGGGGGCACTCTTGCAGTTATTGTGGCTTAATAGTGGGACCTGGGAACTTGAGAAGCAGCCCAACATGTAGCCCCTCGCCTGCCCTATCCGTTGCTGTGTCGTTCCCATCACTTTCTTGAATTGCCCAGATTTTCACAAATGGAAACCTTAGCGAGCATCGGCGATATACAAAAATGCCCGGGTCGCCCATTGACTTCAATGGGGTTCGTTACTTGAAACGAACCCTCGAGCATCGCGAAAATTTCGTCCCGAGTAACGATTACCCGAGCATTTTGGTGCTCGCTCATCTCTAGTGAGGACCATAAACAGAGTGTTGCATGCATGTCTGCACATATTTACTGTAATGTTTGTGCACGCAGGGCCAGTTCTCACACGACACAACCTTTCCGTTGAATTTAGTAGCTATTCACTAAGCCTAATAAGGTCCAGCAGTTTTTTTCCCTGCATTTTGAACAGTGTCATACCCTTCTTCTTGCCTATTTTCGAACCTGCCATTGACTTCCATGCAGGAAAATAGAGCAGATCCTACCGTGTTTCCCCGAAAATAAGACAATGTCTTATATTAATTTTTGCCCCAAAAGAGGCACAGTGTCTTATTTTCGGTCCGCGGCGTCCCGATGGTCTCCGGCGGCGCTGCGGCAAACGGCAGAGTCCTCCCTGTCTGCCTTTTCAGCTGGTGATGTCAATCACTGAGTGGCTGCGATTGGTTCATCGGGCACCGGCTGTGATTGGCCAATCACAGCGCTCGCTTTGCTGGAGGCGGGGTATTCAAAGCCCCGTCACTAGCAGAAGCTGAGATGGCAGACAGGGAGGACTCTGCAGTTTGCAGCAGCGCCGCTGGAGACCATCGGGATGCTGCGGACCAGGTGAGTATAGATTTTTTTGGGGACGCACATTACCTAGTTCTTATTTTCGGGGGAGGCCTTATATTTCAAACCTCCCCAAAAACCCGGTAGGTCTTACTATTAGGGTAGGACCTACTTTCGGGGAAACGCGGTATCTTTTTGCACTTGAATGAAATCTGCATGCAAAATGTGCTTATGAGCACGAACCCATTTAAACCAATGAGTTCTATTCTCTGGTTTAGCAGGTGTTGATTATGCGTGCACAAAAACATGTACAAACACGCTTATGTGTAGAAGCCCTAAATGGAAGAATGGGCTGGAGCAGAGGCGTAGTTAGATGTTCAGCACAGGGGGAAGGCAAAATATCTCCTAAGTGAGCTCCCACCCCAAGTAGTTCATGCTTACAACTATAGAGGGGCATCCTCATTATAGTTGTTATACAAAGTCCAATATTTTCACCATGCAATGACCATAGATATTAGTTCTACACAGAACTTTATAAGTAATTACAGTACCATTATATCCCATGATCACAGGGGATGTCCTCTCTGACTGGAGACATTCTCTTCTCCTACTGGCCCAGGCCACCATGTTGACTTCTCCCAGCCACAACTTGTCTCAGCATAATTTTCAACACATACATCTTTTCTAGCACCCCAGTAAGCTTTTCCTAACCTACTTAAACTCTCCAATCTGCTGCTATGCTGATTCTGTACCTGTTGCTGCTCTATTTACCCCTATTAGTATACCTGTCCCAGATATTGTGCTTAACGAAAAATGCAATGTTGCCACAACTTTAAATACTACCCTAAAAATGCTCTGTACAAACAACACCACTGAAAATAACAGTGCCAGATGATGCCTTTAAAAGTAATAGTGCTCCAAACAGTGGAGTTCGGCCGGAGTGACAATAAGGTTTGACGGGTGTTTCAAGAAGGGGCAGAGCTTGCAATCCCTGTTCCTGTGCAGGTTGGCATCTGTCACAGCAGAAAAAGATGCTTCAAGTGTGCAGCTAGTGAGATGAGCGCAGAGAACACCAACCTGAGACACACTGGGGGAAATGTATTAAGGCCGCCATTTTAAACGCAGGTCATAAACGGATTCCTTTCCCACGCAGGAAGCGCTTAATACATAAAGAAGTGAACGCCCCTTTATAAATTAGGTGCAACACGAAACCTGCAATGTACATACGGTCTGACCTGGTGTACATTTGTGCTATAACGTGTGTCAGTTTCTGGTGTAAGAGTATATTTGCACAGGTGATTTTCCTGTGTGAGTGCGATTCAATTGCAATTTGGATGCAAGTTCAATTGGAAAATAACCCATTGAATTCAAAGGGTTAATTTACATAATTGATTTTCGCTCGCACCGATACCGTGAGTTTGAAAAATCACAGTAAATCCTATGTTTGGATGATTCTGTTCAAGAATTGCCTGCTATTTCCTATGGGTGCACGAAAAAAATCTAATGGCACTCGCTATTTGCATTAGATTGCAAAAATTATTTGCAATAGATTGCATTTAGATTGCATTAACTATTGGAACAACATATGATTTCTTCATGTGCGTGAACATCGCACGTGCTACAATGTTTTATGATGTGTTTTTCTTGCAAAACCCATTACAGTTGCAGAAAAAAATTCAGGTGCACACTGGCTTTTGTAAATATGGCCTAAATTACAGAAAACTGTGTTGGTCTCAGGTGGCCACACCTTCTATCAATAAGCCCCACCTACTATTATAAACGGCGGCACAAAAAGCTGAGAATTCTAAAAGTTTTTGCACAAAAATATGCAGCTTTTTAGGCCATTTTCTGGTGTTAAAGCTTTTTTGAACGTCCCCACTGTCAGTAGTCTTGTGAGATAACCATACAGGACTCTAGTGGAAGTGTCTGGGGGCAGAGCGCAGTAACGTGACCCTGTATATACAGGTCGAACTATAGAGCCTTTGGCTAGAGGAGTGTGAGGTTTGTTTGAAGGACCAGAGTGCTCCAGGGGCACAGAGGATTTCAGAGAAGGCACGTCCACTACAATGTATCACTCTACAGTTCGCACTCATTTGCATTAGACAGATTGTTTCCCTCTCATCACCGGGGCGGCTCCGCACATTTCTATAGATCAGCTCTTATAACGTTGGGACTTTGTGCATTAGCTGCTGAATGTGAGCACCATATTAATCCCATGAATCAGCTGTTTGTACAGAGGTGGACGGTTTACAGATCATAGGAATGATTGAGATATTTATACTGAAAACATAAATCCACACATTCTATTGCTGCTGACATAACTGGTGCAGATATTGTAATATCAGGACATATTTACGGCAATGCAATGTACGAGCAAGACATACAGCAATAGGCCAGATCATATATCCTACGCCGCCATAAAGCCGGTGAATAATGTAGGATCCTTATTAATTTACTATTGCTTGTTTTTGTTGTTTTTATAGGGGATAAATTATGATAACTTTGCTGTTCTTCTCTATGACGCTTAATATATGGCACTTGTCCGGTAATTTACTGTTATGGCAGCAGAAATGCGCGGCTTCTGCTTGTAGGAAGATTTAGAATACGAAGTACAGGAATGAGGTTTAATATAAATTGTGCATAGTTTGAGCCCAAACAGCTTCATCTATACAAAAGCAGGTATGTTGTGTGCTATGAATATACACCACATAGCAAAAAGTATGTGCACCCTCAGAACATCATCTCCACAGTGACTATTTCATCTGAAAATGCAAGGCAAAGGTCATCATTGCATGATTTTGCTGCTAAAAGACTCTTCTAGTAAGGCTACTCAATAGTCAGTTGTAGCACCTAGTGCGGCGGACATGGGGAACAGTCTGAATTGGTGTTCTGCCTACATATACAAACTAGAAAATAAGAGTACATACGAACAGTCAGAATGACATACGTTGCACTATCTAACAGTAGCCCACGGACATAAGAATATAAATGATATAAGATAGCTCATATGCATAGGAATATACACATTATAATACTATCCCTTAAGTAAAAAAAAAGGGATAAAGACTGTAGAACTGCAACAGCATAACTTTCGACCCCTATGTAGAAGAATATAGCTACTATAATACCATCCCTTCTGTGACAGAATATAACTACTATAAAACTGCCGTCTATGTACAAGAATATAACTAATACAATACTGCTCCTATGTACAAGAATATAACTACTATAATACTGCCCCTATGTACAAGAATATAACTACTCTAATACTGCCTCCTAAGTACAAGAATAAAACTACTATAATACTGCACCCTATGTACAAGAATATAACTACTATAATACTGCTTCTATGTACAAGAATATAACTACTATAATACTGCACCCTATGTACAAGAATATAACTACTATAATACTGCTTCTATATACAAGAATATACCTAATATAATACTGCCTCCTATGTACAAGAATATAACTACCATAATACTGCCCGCTATGTAAAAGAATAAAACTACTATAATATTACTCCCTATGTACAAGAATATAACTACTATAATACTGACCCCTATGTAAAAGAATAAAACTACTATAATATTGTTCCCTATAAACAAGAATATAACTACTATAATACTGCTCCCTATGTACAAGAACAAAACTACTATAATATTGCCTCCCATGTCCAAGTATATAACTAATATAATACTGCTTCTATGCACAAGAATATAACTAATATAATACTGCTCCTATGTACAAGAATATAACTACTATATTACTGCTCCTATGTACAAGAATATAACTACTAAAATACTGCCCCTATGTACAAGAATATAACTACTATAATACAGCTTCCTATGTACAAGAATATAACTACTATAATACTGCTCCTATGCACAGGAATATAACTACTATAATGCTGCTCCCTATATACAGGAATATAACTACTATAATAGTGCCACCTATGTACAAGAATAAAACTACTATAATATTACTCCCTACGAACAAGAATATAACTACTATAATACTGACTCCTCTGTACAAGAATATAACTACTATAATACTGCCCCCTATGTATAAGAATATAACTACTATATTACGGTTCCCTATCTACAGGAACAGAACTACTATAATACTGACCCACATGCACAAGAATATAACTACTATAATTCTGACCCCTATGTACAAGAATATTAATACTATCATACTAACCCACATGCAAAATAATATAACTACTATATATCTGACCCATATGTACAAGAATATAACTACTATAATACTGCTCCTATGTACAAGAACATAACTGCTATAATACTCCTCCAATGTACAGTAATATAACTACTATAATACTATCCCTATGTATAAGAATATAACTACTATAATACTACCCCCTGCATAAGAATATAACTACTATAGTACTGCTCCTTATGCACAAGAATATAACTACTATAATACTTCTTCTATATACAAGAACACAACTACTATAATACTACCTCCTATGTACAAGAATACAACTGCTATAATACTGCCTCCTATGTACATGAATATAACTACTATAACACTGCCCTATGTACAAGAATTTAACTACTACAATACTGTTTCTATGTTCAAAAATATAACTACTATAATACAGCTCCCTATGTACAAGAATATAACTACTATAATAATGTCTCCTATCTACAAGAATATAACTCTTATTATATAACCGCTCCTATGTCCAAGTATATAACTACTATAATACTGCTTCTATGCACAAGAATATAACTACTATAATACTGCTCCTATGCACAGGAATATAACTACTATAATGCTGCTCCCTATATACAAGAATTTAACTACTATAATAGTGCCACCTATGTACAAGAATAAAACTACTATAATATTACTCCCTCTGACCAAGAATATAACTACTATAATAGTGCCACCTATGTACAAGAATAAAACTACTATAATATTACTCCCTATGACCAAGAATATAACTACTATAATACTGACTCCTATGTACAGGAACATAACTACTATAATACTGCTCTACTATGTACAAGAAAATTAGTACTATAATACTGCCCACTATGTACAAGAATATAACTACTATAATACTGCTCCCTATGTACAAGAATATATCTACTATAATACTGCTCCCTATGTACAAGAATATAACTACTACAATACTGTTCCCTATGTACAAGAATATAACTACTATAACACTGCCCCCTATGTACAAGAATATAACTACTATAATACTGCCTCCTATGTACAAGAATATAACTACTATAATACTGCTCCTATGTAGAAGAATATAACTGCCATAATACTGCTACTATGTACAAGAATATAACTACTATAATACTGCTCCCTATGCACAAGAATATTACTACTATAATACTGCTCCTATGTACAAGAATATAACTACTATAATACTGCTCCCTATGTACAAGAATATAACTACTATAGGACTGTTCCCTATGTACAAGAATATAACTACTATAACACTGTCCCCTATGTACAAGAATATAACTACTATAAGACTGTCCCCTACGTACAAAAATATAACTATTATAATACTGCCCCACTATGTACAAGAATCTAACTATTATAATACTGCTCTATGTACAAGAATATTACTACTATCATACTGACCCACATGCACAAGAATATAACTACTATAATTCTGACCCCTATGTACAAGAATATTATTACTATCATACTGATCCACATGCAAAAGAATATAACTACTATATATCTGACCCATATGTACAAGAATATAACTACTATAATACTGCTCCTATGTACAAGAACATAACTGCTATAATACTCCTCCAATGTACAGTAATATAACTACTATAATAGTATCCCTATGTACAAGAATATAACTACTATAATACTACTCCTTATGCACAGGAATATAACTACTATAATACTTCTCCTATATACAGAACACAACTACTATAATACTACCTCCTATGTACAAGAATACAACTGCTATAATGCTGCCTCCTATGTACATGAATATATCTACTATAATACTGCCCTATGTACAAGAATTTAACTACTACAATACTGCTTCTATGTTCAAAAATATTACTACTATAATACTGCTCCCTATGTAGAAGAATATAAATATTATAATAATGTCTCCTATCTACAAGAATATAACTCTTATTAGATAACCGCTCCTATGTACGAGAATATAACTACTATAATACTGCCTCCTATGTACAAGAATATAACTACCATAGTACTGCCCCCTATGTAAAAGAATATAACTACTATAATATTGCCTCCAATGTACAAGAATGTAACTACTATAATACCGCTCCTATGTACATGCATGTAACTACTATAATACTGCCCTATATGTACAAGTATATAACTACTGTATTGCTGCCCCCTATGTACAAGAATATTACTACTATAATACTGCCTCCTATGTACAAGAATATCACTACTACTATACTGCTCCTATGTACAAGAATATAATTACTATATTTCTTCTCCTATTTACTAGAACATAACTAGTATAATACTGCCCCCTATGTACAAGAATATAATTACTTTAATACTACTCCTATGTATAAGAATATAACAACTATAATACAGGTCTTATGAGAAAGAATATAGCTACTATAATACTACTTCTGTGTAGAAAGATATAACTACCATAATACTTCCCCTATGTACAATTATATAGCTACTATAATACTGCTCTCTTTATTAATGAATAAAACTACTATAATACTGCTCCTTCGTACAACAATATAGCTACTATAATACTGCTACCTATGTACAAGAATATAACTAATATATTAGTGCACCCTATGTACAAGAATATAACTATTATAATACTACTCCCTATGTACAAGAATATAACTACTATAATACTGCCCCTATGTACAAAGATATAACTACTATAATACTTCCCCTATGTACAAAAATATAACTACTATAATACTGCCCCCCTATGTACATGAATATAACTACTATAATATGGCCCTCTATGTAGAAGAATATTGTTACGTTCCTGTGGGCAAGTACGCACCGGGCCCACACGAATGTGACCTAGAAAGGATGGATAGCGAACACCAGGTGAACTATCCCACATTAACACCTCTCCCTATCTTCTACTAATGAAGATGACCAAAGTTCTACCTGAGTCGGGACATTGGCCCAATAAAGGGTGGCGCAGAGGTATTTGGATCTGGCCCCTTGCTGCTCCTGGGACCTATGCACCTTGGATAGGACATATACACATGCCATGACCATCAGGAACAAGTGGATAGAATAAGAAGTCACACAGAGCCAAAATCCTACCATTCAGCAGGAAATACGCAAACACTAGTAGCAGACGTTCAAGCTATAAATCCCAGGTATTAGTTGACATTTTGATCAAAATATGGAAGCCAGATGGTCACTTCACGGCTCCTGGTTATACTGCTAGTCTCTACACTAACCAGGATTCCAGCGATACAAGCAAACACAAAACACAAACCTTTCTTGCAGCCACCACACATTTAACCTTTTCACACCACAAACAGAGAGAAAATGAGAACAGAGAAAGTTGACCCCACCCACACCTGGGAAGACAGCTTTATGTGTACTGACCTAGGGGTGAATGGACAGCTGTCTGACACACACACCTGGCTAGCACATTCCCCCACACCTGAGCAAGAAAGCTGCAGATCATCTGTCGTACTGCAGATCCCAGGAGATAGACGTGACAGATATAAGTGCTATAATACTGCTCCCTATGTACAAGTTATTATAATATAATAATAATCTTTATTTGTATAGTGCCAACTTATTCCACAACACTTTTAAAGCACAGGGGAATACAAACAGGACAGTTACATGTAGTATACACTTATTTGGAGAGAGACGGGGTGGTTCAGGTGATACAGGGCAGGAAAGGAGGCACGGGGCTGCACAAAACACTACGAAAGTTACATATGGTATTTAACTATAGGAAACGGGAGGGGCGAGTGATAAGGAGGTACAGGGGCAGAAGGTGTAAACTATAGGCAAAGCGGAAAGTGTGGGGAGCCCTAGGGAGGGGCAGGGGGCATGTTATGGGTGAGGGGGTGGGTGTTGGGGGATTAAATCAGGAGATTTGGTATTCCTCCCTGAAGGGGTGTGTTTTTAAGGTGTATCTGAAGTTCCATGCGTCAGGGATTGTCCGGATATTTTGGGGTGGTGCATTCCATAGGACCGGTGCTGCTTTAGAGAAATCCTGGAGGCGCCCATGTAAGGATCGAATTAGAGGAGTGTTTAATCTCAATGTGTTGGCTGATTGGAGTGTGCGGGCTACGTGGTGTATGGACAGGAGGGAGGCGATGTTTGGTAGCGCTGCACTATGGAGAGCTTTATGGGTGAGGATGATAAGTTTGAATTTAGTTCTGTAGTGGATAGGTAGTCAGTGCAGTGACTGGCACAATATTCGCTGAATGTGAAAATTAGTCAAGCATAAGCATAGGTGAGAGTAGTGGACTGTAGATGCAGTCTTTGTAGGTTAGTTAGGTGAGCGTGGTGGATGATAAGTGGAATGAAGCAGTCACTTCGGGAGATAAGGCGAGTGGGGTGGGATAGAGCAGATGGGGCAGCCTTTGGCGGATCTTACCCTGGCGTCCACCCTTTGTAGAGGTTCGTCATGGTGGGGTACGTGGGGAGGCTGTGTAGCCGTTCAAGGGCTGACAAATTAGTGGAGCTACTGTTGTTTCTTCACCTGGTGTTCAAGCGGACCCTTGTGGTGAGCAGGTGAAGGTTGAGGTGGCTGCAGGACTTAGGCCGGTGGAATGGGTCTCTGAGCAGGGGTGCAGGGATCAGGGCAGGTATTTAAAGGGGTTGTCTCGAGGCAAAAGTGAAATTTTTTTTTTTTGCCCAGTCCCTGTTCTAAAGCAAACATTACTATGCACAAGTGTAAATGGCTTTTAACGATGGTTTTTACTCACCGTTCTAGCGTTTCAGCAACTTATAAAATTTCTTCCAAAGATTGCCGCCGGTCCTTTCCCAGGGATGCAGCGCGGTTTTCTCCCATGGTGCACTGCGGGTCTTCTCCCATGGTGCACCGTGGGCTCTGTGCGGTCCATTGCCGATTCCAGCCTCCTGATTGGCTGTAATCGGCACACGTAATGGGGCGGAGCTACGCAATGATGCGTAGAAGGGGGCGGAGCCAGAACGCCGCTCGTGCCCGGACCGACCAGAAGGGAGAAGACCCTTCTGCGCAAGCGCGTGTAATCGGGCGATTAGATGCTGAAATTAGACAGAGCCATAGAGACGGGGACACCAGCAACGGAGTGGGTAAGTGAATAACTTCTGTATGGCTCATATTTAATGCACGATGTATATTACAAAGTGCATTAATATGGCCATACAGAAGTGTATAACCCCACTTGCTTTCGCGAGACAACCCCTTTAAGTGATAAATGTGGGCTATATGTCTCCTGCCCTGCCCAACTGTCTTGTGTAACTGCATAAAGCATTTGTTTCGGCTCACACTTCGTAAGGGTCAGACACATTTGCCAAAGAAGGTAATGCTATTTTTAAAAACATGCACCAGTCTACAGCTGGAAGAGGCTAGTTCATTAGATTAATTAGGCAACTGGCCTAGGAGGTTTATGACCCTCCTTGGGTATACAACAGACAATAAGACTGGACATGGAGTTGGGGGACAGCGCAATTTGGGGATGGCGAACCCTAAGAAGAAAGATCTAATAAGAACAAACATACAGTCTCAGCAGAACACATACCATAGACATTAAACAATTCAACTAAGCAGTGAGAGATCAGTGTTGCAGATTAAGCAGAGTTGAGGGTCAGTCTGCAGCACAGAGCATGTCAGCATTTCGGAAAAGGCAGAACCCTTAGCTGTTGATAGGAGAGAGAAAATAGGTGGATATTAGTTTACTGCCATGTATAACTGCATAACACTTCATAAGAGTCAGACATTGTGACATGTCACTTGCATGCCAGAGAGAAGAACTTAACTACTATAATACTACTCCCCTATGTACAAGAATATAACTACTATAATATTGCTCCCTATGTACAAGAATTATAACTACTATAATACTGCCTCCTATGTACAGGAATATAACTACTATAATACTGCCTCCTATGTACAAGAATATAACTACTATAATACTGCTCCTATGTACAAGAATATAACTGCTATAATACTGCTCCCTATGTACAAGAATATAACTACTATAATACTGCCCTATGTACAAGAATATAACTACTATAATACTGCCCTATGTACAGGAATATAACTACTATAATACTGCCCTATGTACAAGAATATAACTGCTATAATACTGCTCCCTATGTACAAGAATATAACTACTATAATACTGCACTATGTACAGGAATATAACTACTATAATACTGCCCTATGTACAAGAATATAACTACTATAATAATGCCTCTATGTACAAGAATATAACTACTATAATACTGCCTCCTATGTACAAGAATATAACTACTATAATACTGCTCCTATGCACAAAAATGTGACTACTATAATACTGCCCCTTATGTACAAGAATATAGCTACTCTAATACTGCTCCCTATGTACAAGAATATAACTACTATAATACTGCCTTCTATGTACAAGAATATAACTAGTGTAATACTGCCTCATTGTACAAGAATATAACCACTATAATACTGCCCCCTATGTACAAGAACATAACTAGTATAATACTGCCCCCTATGTACATGAATATAACTACTATAATACTGCCCCCTATGTACAAGAATTTAACTACTATAATACTGCCGCCTATGTACAAGAATATAACTACTATAATACTGCCCCCTATGTGCAAGAATATAACTACTATAATACTGCCCCCATGTACAAGAATATAACTACTATAATATTCCCCTCGATGTACAGGAATATAACTACTATAATACTGCCTCCATGTACAGGAATATAACTACTATAATACACCTCCTATGCACAAAAATGTAACTACTAAATTGCTGCTCCAGTGTGCAAGAATATAAGTACTATAATACTTCCTTCTACGTACAAGAATATAACTATTATAATACTTTCAGCTATGTACCAGAATATAGCTACTAGAGATAAGCGAGCACCAAATTGATCCGGTGCACGGTATTAGAGTCGAACTTTTTGTAATGTTCGAGAGCTCGTTTAGAGTAATGAACGCCATAGAAATCAATGAGGGACTCGAGCATTTTTGTATGGGACTGATGCTCCGCATAGGTTATGACTTGTGAAACACCAGAAAACATCAGAAAGTCATGGAAACACCACAGAAACGGATAGGGAAGGGCAGGGGCAGCATGCATGGCTGCATCTGAGGCTCCCAGGTCCCACTATTAAGCCAAAATGGGGCCAAGAACCTGGCGGTCACCCCCCTAACAATTTACTTGGGACAAACCCTCATTAGCAAGGCATACGCGCTGGCACATCTTAGCTAAGCACCACGCTACCTGCGACCAAGGACAATCACTGCCTGCGGGTGACCCGGCTGCCTCTTTTCCTGGGTTACATGCTGGCATTGCTGTCCAACCCTCCGCACGACCTTGCGTCCACAGAGCACACAAAAATTTCTCTGTGCAGCATTCAGCTGCCCTCATGCCACACGCTCGCTTCATAGCTACACCACCCTCATGTCTATTTATAAGTGCGTACTGGATAAGGAGGATCCGGAGGCACACCGCAGAGGGTTGGCAGGGCCAGGCAACGACCCTCTTTGAAAGTGTGGGCGATAGCCCACAATGCTGTTGAGAATTGATGATAAATTGACATACGATTATCATTTCAATTCCCTGCCACCTCCGTCACAAAATTGTCAGGAGCCGCAAACGTGGTCATAAAGGGAACTCAGTTGCCAGCACTTCTATACATCTCCACAATGCAGCAATACTCTGTGTGGGAGGCACGTGAGCGGGCCTAGGGTTAGGCTAGGTCCCAGCCTCCACTTTTTGTGACCCAAGGTGCGGCGAATTACATAGCATTTCATTCTGTGCAGGTGTCAAATAGCTTAACACCGCAATGGGAAGTCTTTGTGTTTCTTGGGCTCGCCTATGCTGTCGGTGCACTATTCACAGGAAGAAATCAGAGTGCCCAAACATGGCAGAGTTTCACCCTGCCAAGGACCTCGGCCTCGGCCCACATCTCTGCCCTAGTTAGTCAGCGTATTTGTGCCAGACAGGTGAAACACCGAAATGGGAAGTCTTTGTGCACCCACAGCATAGGCGAGCCCAAGGAACTCAAACATGGTATTACACATGAGGAAATCACAGTGCCCAAACATAGCAGAGTTTCACCCTGCCAAAGGCCTCGGCCCACATTTCTACCCTAGTCAGTCAGTGTATTTGTGCCAGACAGGTAAACACCGCAATGGGAAGTCTTTGTGCACCCACAGCATAGGCGAGCCCAAAGAGCTGAAAGTTGGTATTACACAAGAGGAAAACAGAGTGCCCAAACATGGCAGAGTTTCACCTCGCTAAGGGCCTCTGCCTCTGCCCACATTTCTGCCCTAGTCAGTCAGTGTATTTGTGCCAGATAAGTAAAACAACTCAATGGGAAGTCTTTGTGCACCCACAGCATAGGCGAGCCCCTTGAACCCAAGGAAAGTATTACACATGAAGAAATCAGAGTGCCCAAACATGGCAGAGTTTCTCCCCACCAAGGACCTCTGCCTTGGCCCACATTTCTGCCCAATTCATTCTTTGTATGTGTCAGATAGCTGAACAATGCAATGGGAAAGCCTTTGTGTACACACAGTATAGGTAAGCCCCTGGAACCCAGGGACAAAATTAAACAGGAAGAAAAGAGACTGCCCAAACATGGCAGAGTTTCACCCCTGCCCAGGACCTCGGCCTCGGCCCACATTTCTGCCCAATTCATTCTTTGTATGTGTCAGATAGCTGAACAATGCACTTGGAAAGCCTTTGTGCACCCACACCATAGGCGAGCTCATGAAATTCAAAGACAGTATTAAACATGAAGAAAAGAGAGTGCCAAAGCATGACAGAGTTTCACCCCGCCCAGGACCTCGGCCCATACTTCTGCCCTAGTCATTCAGTGTATTTGTGCCAGATAGGTAAAACACCGCAATAGGAAAGCCGTCTGCACCCTAGACAAGTCAGTCAGTGTATTTCTGCCAGAAAGGTAAAACAACGCAATGGGAAGTCTTTGTGCACCCACAGAATAGGTGAGCCCAAAAAACTCAAAGACAGTATTACACATAAAGAAATCAGAGCGCCCAAACAAGGCAGTTACACCCCACCAAGGACCTCGGCCTCGGCTCACACACTCAATAATTGTGGGCATAAAGTGGACTCGGATGCTAGTACAGCTGTGAACGTCTCTATAAAGCAGTTACAGTTGCTTTCATCGCTTCAAAGATGGGATAAACTGCAAAGAAATTCCACAGGTCATACAAGGCGCAGTTGATTCTTTCCCCCCAGGACCTTGACCTCTGCCCACACCCTTAGTAATCGTGGGCCTCAAGCGGACTCGGATGCTAGTGCAGCTGTGAATGTCTCATTAATGCAGTAATGCTCCTTTTGTTTGGCTCAAACCACTGTCTCAGATAACTGTGGTAACACGAGAGAAAATACATGTTGCCCACCGCTGATCCCCAGACCCCAAGCAGGAGGAGGAGGTGGCATAATAAGGCCAAGAAACCATGACCGTGGTAGGACCCGCAATACTCTGTGTGGGAAGTACGTGAGCGGGCCCTGGGTCAGGCTTGGTCCCAGCCTCCACCTTGTGTGACCCAAGGTGCTGTGAGTTAAATAGCTATGGGAAATCTATGTGTCCCCACACAATTCATTCTGTGTATGTGTGAGGCAGCTGAACACCGCAATGGGAAACCTTTGTGCACCCACAGTATAGACAGACCCCAGTAACATTTCTGTAGCAAGAGTATAGGCGAACCCCTCAAATCTTTCAGTAGCAAGTGTATAAGCAGACCCCAGTAACATTTCTGTAGCAAGAGTATAGGTGAACCCCTCAAACCATATAGTACCAAGTGTATAAGCGGACCCCAGTAACATTAATGTAGCAACAGTATGGGCAGACCCCTGTAACATTTCTGTAGCAAAAGTATAGGCGGACCCCTGTAACATTTCTGTAGCAAAAGTATAGGCAGACCCCAATAACATTTATATAGCAAGAGTATAGGCGGACCCCAGTAACATTTCTGTAGCAAAAGTATAGGCGGACCCCAGTAACATTTCTGTAGCAAGAATATAGGCGGACCCCTGTTATATTTCTGTAGCAAGAGTATAGGCGGACCCCTGTAACATTTCTGTAGCAAAAGCATAGGCAGACCCGAATAACATTTATATAGCAAGAGTATAGGCGGACCCCAGTAACATTTCTGTAGCAAGAGTATAGGCGGACCCCAGTAACATTTATGTAGCAAGAGTATAGGTGAATCCCTGTAACATTTCTGTAGCAAGAGCATAGGCGAACCCCAGTAACATTTCTGTAGAAAAAGTATAGGCGGACCCCAGTAAAATTTATGTAGCAAGAGTATAGGCGGACCCCAGTAACATTTATGTAGCAAGAGTATAGGTGGACCCCAGTAACATTTCTGTAGCAAGAGTGTAGGAGGACCCCAATAACATTTATGTAGCAAGAGTATAGGCGGACCCCAGTAACATTTATATAGCAAGAGTATAGGCGGAACCCTGTAACATTTATGTAGCAAGACTTTAGGCGGACCCCTGTAACATTTCTGTAGCAAGAGTATAGGCGGACCCCAGTAACATTTATGTAGCAAGACTATAAGCGGACCCCAGTAACATTTCTGTAGCAAGAGTATAGGCAGAGCCCAATAACATTTATGTAGCAAGAGTATAGGTGGACCCCTGGAACATGTCTGTAGCAAGAGTATAGGCGGACCCCAGTAACATTTATGTAGCAAGAGTATAGGTGGACCCCTGTAACATGTCTGTAGCAAGAGTATAGGCGGACCCCTGTAACATTTCTGTAGCAAAAGTATAGGCGGGCCCCAGTAACATTTATGTAGCAAGAGTATAGGCGGACCCCAGTAAAATTTATGTAGCAAGAGTATAGGCGGACCCCAGTAACATTTCTGTAGCAAAAGTATAGGCGGACCCCAGTAACATTTATGTAGCAAGAGTATAGGCGGACCCCAGTAACATTTATGTAGCAAGAGTATATGCGGACCCCAATAACATTTATGTAGCAAGAGTATAAGCGGACCCCTGTAACATGTCTGTAGCAAGAGTATAGGCGGACCCCAGTAACATTTATGTAGCAAAAGTATAGGCGGAACCCTGTAACATTTATGTAGCAAGAGTATAGGCGGACCCCTGTAACATTTCTGTAGTAAGAGTATAGGCGGACACCAGTAACATTTATGTAGCAAAAGTATAGGCGGACCCCAGTAACATTTATGTAGCAAGAGTATAGGCAGACCCCAATAACATTTATGTAGCAAGAGTATAGGCGGACCCCTGTAACATGTCTGAAGCAAGAGTATAGGCGGACCCCAGTAACATTTATGTAGCAAGAGTATAGGTGAACCCCTCAAACCATTTAGTACCAAGTGTATAAGCGGCCCCTAGTAACATTTATGTAGCAAGAGTATAGGCAGATCCGTGTAACATTTCTGTAGCAAAAGTATAGGCAGACCCCAATAACATTTATATAGCAAGAGTATAGGCGGACCCCAGTAACATTTCTGTAGCAAGAGTATAGGCGGACCCCAGTAACATTTTTGTAGCAAGAATATAGGCGGACCCCTGTAACATTTCTGTAGCAAGAGTATAGGCGGACCCCAGCAACATTTCTGTAGCAAGAGTATAGGTGGACCCCAATAACATTTATGTAGCAAGAGTATAGGCGGACCCCTGTAACATGTCTGTAGCAAGAGTATAGGTGGACCCCAGTAACATTTCTGTAGCAAAAGTATAGGCGGACCCCAGTAACATTTATGTAGCAAGAGTATAGGTGGACCCCAATAACATTTTTGTAGCAAGAGTATAGGCGGACCCCTGTAACATGTCTGTAGCAAGAGTATAGGCGGACCTCTATAATATTTCTGTAGCAAAAGTATAGGCAGACCCCAATAAAATTTATATAGCAAGAGTATAGGCGGACCCCAGTAACGTTTATGTAGCAAGAGTATAGGCGAACCCCAGTAACATTTATGTAGCAAGAGTATAGGCAGACCCCAGTAACATTTCTGTAGCAAGAGTATAGGCGGACCCCAATAACATTTATGTAGCAAGAGTATAGGCGGACCCCTGTAACATGTCTGTAGCAAAAGTATAGGGAGACCCCAGTAACATTTATGTAGCAAGAGTATAGGCGGACCCCAATAACATGTCTGTAGCAAGAGTATGGGCGGACCCCAATAACATGTCTGTAGCAAAAGTATAGGCGGACCCCAGTAACATTTATGTAGCACGAGTATAGGCAGACCCCGGTAACATTTATGTAGCAAGAGTATAGGCGGACCCTTGTAACATGTCTGTAGCAAGAGTATAGGCGGACCCCAATAACATTTCTGTAGCAAGAGTATAGGCGGACCCCAATAACATTTATGTAGCAAGAGTATAGGCGGACCCCTGTAACATGTCTGTAGCAAGAGTATAGGTGGACCCCAGTAACATTTCTGTAGCAAAAGTATAGGCGGACCCCAGTAACATTTATGTAGCAAGAGTATAGGTGGACCCCAATAACATTTTTGTAGCAAAAGTATAGGCGGACCCCAGTAACATTTATGTAGCACGAGTATAGGCAGACCCCGGTAACATTTATGTAGCAAGAGTATAGGCGGACCCTTGTAACATGTCTGTAGCAAGAGTATAGGCGGACCCCAATAACATTTCTGTAGCAAGAGTATAGGCGGACCCCAATAACATTTATGTAGCAAGAGTATAGGCGGACCCCTGTAACATGTCTGTAGCAAGAGTATAGGCGGACCCCTGTAACATGTCTGTAGCAAGAGTATAGGCGGACCTCTATAATATTTCTGTAGCAAAAGTATAGGCAGACCCCAATAAAATTTATATAGCAAGAGTATAGGCGGACCCCAGTAACGTTTATGTAGCAAGAGTATAGGCGAACCCCAGTAACATTTATGTAGCAAGAGTATAGGCAGACCCCAGTAACATTTCTGTAGCAAGAGTATAGGCGGACCCAAGTAACATTTATGTAGCAAGAGTATAGGCGGACCCCAGTAACATTTCTGTAGCAAGAGTATAGGCAGACCCCAATAACATTTATGCAGCAAGAGTATAGGTGGACCCCTGTAACATGTCTGTAGCAAGAGTATAGGCGGACCCCAGTAACATTTCTGTAGCAAGAGTATAGGCAGACCCCAATAACATTTATGCAGCAAGAGTATAGGTGGACCCCTGTAACATGTCTGTAGCAAGAGTATAGGCGGACCCCAGTAACATTTCTGTAGCAAGAGTATAGGCGGACCCCAATAACATTTCTGTAGCAAGAGAATAGGCAGACCTTAGTAACATTTCTGTAGCAAGAGTATAGGCAGCCCCCAGTAACATTTCTGTAGCAAGAGTATAGGCGAACCCCAGTAACATTTCTGTAGCAAGAGTATAGGCGGAACCCTGTAACATTTCTGTAGCAAGAGTATAGGCGGACCCCAGTAACATTGCTGCAGCAAGAGTATAGGCGAACCCCAGTAACATTTCTGTAGCAAGAGTATTGGCGTACAACTGAAAAAATTTGGTTACCAAGAGTGTAGGTGAAGGCCGGAAAAATTAGTTAGATAACAGTATAGGCAAAGGCCTGAAAAATTGGTGTACCAAGAGTACAAGTGTACACCTGAAAAATTGCTCAACGGCGAGGGCAGGTGAAACCCATAAACATTTTTTAAAAACACAGCTCGCAGTTGCTTAATTTGTAACAGAGCCTGGAGGAAGCCCTGTGAAAAAAAATGGTTTTCTGTTAAGTATAAATACTTTTAAAACTTTGAAACATTTAAAAAAAACTTTTAAACAGAGCCTTTTGGGCCGCAGAAAAATTTGCAGTTCACCGTGATGACATGCTCTTTTAGGAGGAGGAGTAGGAGTAATAATATCCGGGAGTGATTGACAAAGCTAATTCACCCTTTTTTTGTGATGATAGAGGATGCATTTTCTCCTGTTGCAGCGAAAAGAATCATTAGGTTTCACTGCTTTCCGCCGGTGGAGAAGAGAAGTCTGGGGAAATCCAGCCTTTGTTCATCTTTATGAGTGTAAGCATGTCGGCACTGGCAATTGACAGGCAGGTACGCTTATCCGTGATGATTCCCCCAGCTGCACTAAACACCCTCTCTGACAAGACGCTCATACCCCTTTCCTCTTCGGTAATCAGAGTGGAAAGGTTCTCCTTATACCGTCGGTCAAGAAGGGTATACACCCAGTAATCCGTGTTGGCCAGAATGCGTCTAATGGGAGGGTCACGGGAAAGACAGCCTAACATAAAGTCAGCCATGTGTGCCAGGGTCCCAGTACGCAACACATCGCTGTCCTCACTAGGAAGATGACTTTTAGGATCCTCCTCCTCTTCAGCCCATACACGCTGAACAGATGAGAGGCAAGCAGCATGGTTACCCTCTGCAGTGTGGCCAGCTGTCTCTTCCCCCTCCTCCTCCCCCTCCCCCTTCCTCCAAAACGCACAGAAATATAGACATGAGGGTCGTCTGGCTATCAAGCGACATACTGTCATCCCCAATCTCCTGTCCCAAGCGCAAAGCGTCGGCCTATATGCGTAGCAGCGAACTTCTCAGCAGGCAAAGCAGTGGGATGGTAACGCTAATGATTTCTGCATCGCTGCTCACCATCTGGGTAGACTCCTCAAAGTTTCTGAGGACCTGGCTGATATCTGCCATTCATGCCCACTCCCCAGTAAAGAATTGCGGAGGCTGACTACCACTCCGCCGCCCATGTTGCAGCTGGTATTCCACTATTGCTCTATGCTGCTCGTACAGTCTGGCCAACATGTGCAGCATAGAATTCCAGCATTTAGGCACGTCGCACAGCAGTCAGTGCTCTGGCAGCTGAAACCGATGTTGCAGGGCCCTTAGGGTGGCAGCGTCCGTGATGGACTTGCGGAAATGTGCGCAGATGCGTTGCACCTTGCCGAGTAGGTCAGACAATTGAGGGTAGTTTTGCAGAAACTGCTGAACCACCAGATTGAAGACGTGGGCGATGCATTGCATGTGTGTGAGGCTGCCGAGCTGCAGAGCCGCCACCAGGTTACAGCCGTTGTCACACACAACCATGCCCGGTTGGAGGCACAGCGGCGAAAGCCAAAGGTCGGTCTGCTCTGTCAGACCATGCAGCAGCTCGGAGGCCGTGTGCCTCTTGTCACCTAAGCTGATTAGTTTCAGCACGGCTTACTGACACTTGTTCACCGCTGTGCTGCTGCGCCGCGTGCTGCCGACTGCTGGCGACGTACTCACACTTCTTAATTGAGAGGTAGAGGTGGCGGAGGAGGAGGGGGAGGGTTTGGAGGAGGTGGCATAAAATTCCGCAGATACCAGAACCGAGGTAGGATCTGCTATTCTGGGTAGGACGTGAGCAGTCCCAGGCTCTGACTCGGTCCCAGCCTCCACCAAGTTCACCCAATGTGCCGTCAGGGAGATATAGTGGCCCTGCCCACCAGTACTTGTCTACGTGTCCGTGGTTAAGTGGACCTTCCCAGCAACCGCGTGGGTGAGGGCATGATTTAAGTCGTGGGAGACGTGCTGGTGTAGGGCGGTGATGGCACACCGGGAAAATTAGTGGTGACTGGGGAACAGGTAGCGCCGGACCGCCACCGCCATCATGATTTTGGACCGTGGAGGTGAGGGTGTGGGTGTAGGCTGGGAGGCACTCGTGCCTGCGTCCTGGGTGGGGGATTGGATCTGTGTGGCAGGTTGTGGCACAGGGGAAGAGGGAGTGGTGTGACCCAGAGGCGGTGAATGTCCTTTGTCCCACCTTGGGCGGTGCTTGGCCATCTTATGCCTGCGCATGTTGGTAGTGGTCAGGCTGGTAGTGGTGGCTCCCCGGCTGATCTTGGTGCGACACAGGTTGCACACCACAGTTCGACGGTCATCCGCGCTCTCACTAAAAAACATCCACACCTTTGAACACCTAGCCCTCTGCACAGAGGTTTGCCGCGAGGGGCTGCTTTGGGAAACAGTTGGGCGATTCTTGATTCTGGCCCTGCCTCTACCCCTGGCCACTCCACTTCCTCTTCCAACCTGTCCTGCTGCTGCACTTGCCTCCCCCTTTGAAGCGCTGTCTTCAGTAGGCTTAGCAAAGCAGGTGGGGTCAGTCACCTCATCGTCCAGCTGCTCTTCCTCCAAATCCTCTGTGTGCTCCTCCTTCGGTCTCACTGCCCTTACTACTACCTCACTGACAGACAACTGTGTCTCATCATCCTCATCCACAAAAAGCTCTTGAGACAGTTGCCGGAACTCCCCAGCTTCATCACCCGGACTCTGGGAACTTTCCAAAGGTTGGGCATCGGTCACAACAAACTCCTCAGGTGAGAGAGAAACCGTTTTTTCCCACTCAGGGCAGGGACCTGAGAACAGTTCCTGGGAGCCTGTCTGCTCAGAATATGTCATTTTCATGGAGTGAGGAGGCTGGCAGGATGGAGGAGCAGCCAGAGGATTCAGAGTTGCAGTCCCAAGGCCGGGAGTAGTGGACTGTGTAGAAGACTGGGTGGTCGATACATTGCTGGACGCGTTTTCTGCCATCAATGACAGGACTTGCTCGCACTGCTCTGTTTGAAATAAAGGTCTACCACGTGGACCCGCAAATTGTGATATGAAGCTGGGGATCCCAGAAACTTGCCTCTCTCCTAATCCTGTAGCAGCCGGTTGTGATTCACCATGCCCAGAAACTCAGCCTGTGCCCACACCCTCACTTGGACACCCGCGTCCACATCCACGTCCTCGACCCTTACCCCTACTCCTCATCATGGCAGATTAAAAATAGAGCAGGGCCCAAATAAATTACCCCAGTGTACAGCGCTGACAACTGTGGCATAACTCACCGCACACAGAGGCTCTATGCTGTGACTTGAAAAAATTAACCCGCTGTCTTGCGCTGATACCTAGGGGTAATTTACCACCCACAGAGACTTGTAGATAAGAGAGGCTGTATGGCGTGGGAGAAGACTCTAAAGCCAGTAGATAGTGCTGGTAACTGCGGCTATCTCAACCCCCCCTAAGGAAAGGTTATTGTGATAGTTACTATTATACTGCCTCTATGTACAGGAATATAACTATTATAATACTGCCTTCTATGTACAAGAATATAACTACTATAATACTGCCTCCTATGTACAAGAATATAACTATTATAATACTGCTCCCTTTGTACAAGAACATAACTACTATAATACTGCCCCTATGTACCAGAATATAACTACTGTAATACTGCTCCTATGAACAAGAATATACACACTATAATACTGCTCCTATGTACAAGTATGTAACTACTATATTACTGCCCCTATGTACAAGAATATAACTATTACAAATACTGCTCCTCTGTACAAGAATATACCTACTATAATACTGCCTCTTATGTACAAGAATATAACTACTATAATACTGCTCCTACGTACAAGAGTATAACTACTATAATACTGCCCCCTATGTACAAGAATATAACTACTATAATACTGCCCCCTATGTACAAGCATATAACTACTATATTACTGCCTTCTATCTACAAGAATATAATTACTATAATACTGCCCCTATGTACGAGAATCTACCTACTGTAATACTGCCCCTATGTACAGGAATATAACTACTATAATACTGCTTCTATGTACAAGAATATAAGTAATATAATATTGCTCCTATGTACAAGTATGTAACTACTATATTACTGCCCCTATGTACAAGAATATAACTATTATACTTCTGCTCTTATGTACAAGAATATCAACTACTAAAATACTATTCCCTATGAACAAGAATAAAACTAATATAATACTGCTCCTATGTACAGGAATATAGCTACTATAAAACTGCTCCTATGTACAAGAATATAGCTACTATAATACTGCCTCCTATGTACAAGAATATAACTAGTATAATACTGCCCCCTATGTACACAAATATAACTACTATAATACAGCCCACTATATACAAGAATATAACTACTATAATACTGCCCCCTATGTAGAAGAATATAACTACTATAATACTGAACTCTATGTACAAGAATATAACTAGTATAATACTGCATCTATGTACAAGAATGTAACTACTATAATACTGTCCCCCATGTACAAGAATATAACTACTATAATACTGCTCCAATGTACAAGAATAAGCCTACTATAATACTACCCCTCATGTACAGGAATAGAACTGCTATAATTCTGCCTCCTATGTACAAGAATATAACTACTATAATACTGCTCCTACGTACAAGAGTATAACTACTATAATACTGTCCCCTATGTACAGGAATATAACTACTATAATACTGCCTCCTATGTACAAGAATATAACTACTATAATACTCCACCTATGTACAAGAATATAACTACTTTAATTCTGCCTCCTATGTACAAGAATATAACTACTATAATACTGCTTCTATGTACAAGAATATAACTACTATAATTCTGCCTCCTATGTACAAGAATATAACTACTATAATACTGCTCCTACGTACAAGAGTATAACTACTATAATACTGCTCCTATGTACAAGAATATACCTACTACAATACTGCCCCTTATGTACAAGAATATAACTACTATAATTCTGCCTCCTATGTACAAGAATATAACTACTATAATACTGCTCCTACGTACAAGAGTATATCTACTATAATACTGATCCCTATGTACAAGAATATAACTGCTGTAATACTGCCCCCTTTGTACAAGAATATAACTAGTATAATACTGCCTCCTATGTACAAAAATATAACCACTATAATGCGGCCCCCTATGTACAAGAATATAACTACTATAATACTGCCCCCTATGTACAAGAGTATAACTATTATCATACTGCCTCCTATGTGCAAGAATATAACTGCTTTAGTACTGCCTCCTATGTACAAGAATTCAACTATTATAATACTGCTCCCTATGTACAAGAATATAACTACTATAATACTGCCTCCCATGTAGAAGCATATAACTATTATAATACTGCTCCTATGTACAAGAATATAACTACTATAATACTGCTCTTATGTACAAGAATATAACTACTATAATACTGCCTCCTATATACAAGAATATAACTACTATAATACTGCTGCATGAGTACAAGCATATAACTACTATAATACTGCCTCCTATGTACACGTATATAACTAGTATAATACTGCTCCCTGTATACAAGAATATAACTTCTATAATACTGCCTCTTATGTACAAGAATATAACTACTATAATACTGCTCCCAATGTACAAGAATATAACTACTATAATACTATCTCTATGTACCAGAATATAACTACTATAATACTGCTCCTATGTACAAGAATATAACTACTATAATACTGCCTCTTGTGTACAAGAATATAACTACTATAATACTGCCCCCCTATGTACAAGAATATAACTACTATAATACTGCTCCTATGTACAAGAATATAACTACTATAATACTGCTCTAATGTACAAGAATATAACTATTATAATACTGCCTCCTATGTACACGTGTATAACTATTATGATACTGTCCCCTGTATACAAGAATATAACTACTATAATACTGCCCTCTATGTACCAGAATATAACTACTATAACACTGCTCCCTATGTACAAGAATATAACTACTATAACACTGCTCCCTATGTACAAGAATATAACTACTATAATACTGCTCCTATGTACAAGAATATAACTACTATAATACTGCCTCCTATGTAAAAGAATATAAATACTATAATACTGCTCCTATGTACAAGAATATAACTACTATAATACTGCTCCTATATACAAGAATATAACTACTATAATACTGCTCCTATGTACAAGAATATAACTCCTATAATACTGCCTCCTATGTAAAAGAATATAAATACTATAATACTGCCCCTATGTACAAGAATATAACTACTATAATACTGCCTCCTATGTACACGAATATAACTAGTATGATACTGCTGCATGAGTACAAGTATATCACTACTGTAGTATTATTTGCTTCTTCTATGCATAATGAGATCTGTTCTCTGCCATGTAATAACAGTAAGTGATATTATTTTATAATTCTATACACTTTTGTCTGCTGTATTTTCATACCTTCCACCATATAATGTATCGGCTTTTCCTCAGAACCTGGTGAGAACATTAAGTACAAAGTATGAGGAGAAAAGGTGCAATTACAAAACAAAAAACAAGAGTTTACAAAAGAAACTAGAACAAAAGTGCAGTCAAACGAAATGACCTTTTCTTCATACGAGATTTGAAATAACGTAAAGTTCTGTCGGTTGTGGAGGGGATTTATTCCAGCCAAATTAGACGTCTGCCGCAACGGAGTTTATTTAAAAAAAAAGAGGTTGCATGCAGTGAAGAATCTTGGGAAAAGGTGATGGTTATAATTAGAGGCTTCACTCTAGTATTGTTGATGGGTTGTTGTCAGTGTCAGAGCTCTCAGCAGGATACGTCTGCCGGTAAGTTCATTTCTGGACGGACCCGCAAACATTTTGTATGAAAAGGGAAAACATCATGAAAGAATTCACTACATTGTTTACAAGGGTGTTATTAAAGTTCTGCTTCTCTTGAACAAAGCTGAAGTGGTGTCAGATGTGCAGTGATTATCTCCTGTAAACTGGAACAGAAATTAAAATTTCTGTTAACCCCTTAAGGACCAGGGTGTTTTGGTCCTAAAGACCAGACATTTTTTAGGGATTTTGCGGATGTGGTGCTTTTACCACCTCATTTTTTTTCCTACACGCACTAAAATTATTTTTGCTTTTTTTCTCTGACATCTAAGGCTATTTTTTATTAACTTTTTTTACTGACTTTTTCCCTGTTTTTTTGGCGGGTTAAAAGCTTAAAAAAAGATTTTTTTAACATAGTTTTTTTTTAATAATAAGTATATTTACGCCAAAATAAAGTATGGGAATGGGTTTCTCATTTTGTTTTGGACGTTTTCAAATATAATTTGCATAGTTTTGTATTACAGTGGGGAATATGGGGACTATGTCATATAACATCTCTGGGGCTCATTCACATTGCTTTTTTAAAATTTCAGACTTTTCCCTTGTAGTTGGGGCATACAAAGGATCCCCAGTTATAGGGAAAAATATCCCCCTGAAGTGACAATAGTTACTAACAGTATTGATCAGAGACTGAAGGTCTTCTGTGACAGAGGGCAGCCGGTGGTCACTTGATCGCCGGGTCGCACAGTGGAAGTAATGCTGCCACTTTCACTTCTTAGTACATAGCGCTCGTTGAGCTCTATGTAGCTGGGAAAGGAGAAGACAGAAGCAGTTAAAAACCGCTTCTCCCTTCTCCTCTGGGTGTTCAGCTATGTCTGACAGCTGAAGAGCTGACCTGCTACTGCTAATTTCTAATGCGGCATGTAAATGATGCAGAGCAGTCTGGTGGGCGAGCCGGACTGTCTCTGCTAGGTCCATGGAAAGCCAGATATCGCATCCTGCTGGTCTCTTCAGACATGGATGACGCCTAATACGTCATCCACACATCTCTTTAAAATTACACGCCTACGCCCTTAGCTCAGATGCCAGCGCATGCGGAGAAAACCTTGGCAATTCTGCTCACAGAAAGGAGAGTTCATCTGCACATGAATATGAACCAAGCACATGCGTGCGGGATTGCAGAGATATGTGTGGATGACGTGTTAGGTGTCATCCATGTCTAAAGAGGCTAGCGGGACGGGATTTGCAGCTTTACATGGGGCTAGCAGAGACAGTCTGGCCCGCCCATTGGACCGCGCTGCATCATTTACATGCCGCACGGGAAATATTCAAAGTTCCAATACTCAGATATGCTATTGGCCACAGTAATAGCACATACAATTTTGGAAAAAGGATTATTCATACTCATAATTAGAGATGAGCGAGCACCAAAATGCTCGGGTGCTCGTTACTCGAGTCGAACTTTCAGTGATGCTCGAGAGTTCGTTTCGAGTAACGAACCCCATTGAAGTCAATGGGCGACTCGAGCATTTTTGTATATCGCCGATGCTCGCTAAGGTTTTCATTTGTGAAAACCTGGGAAATTCAAGAAAGTGATGGGAACGACACAGAAACGGATAGGGCAGGCGAGGGGCTACATGTTGGGCTGCTTCTCAAGTTCCCAGGTCCCACTATTAAGCCACAATAGTGGCAAGAGTGAGACCCCCCCCCACACTGTCAGCATAAAGATCATTCTCCTCTGCCACAGCTGTAACAGCTGTGGCAGAGAAGAACGATGTTAGCCCATTGAGTTCAATGGAGCCGGCAATACAGCCGGCTCCATTGAAAGCAGTGCACTGCGGGCGATCGCGGGATGAATTGTCGGGAAGGGCTTACATATATAAGCCCTTCCCTGCAATTCATCCAGAAATGTGTAAAAATAAAAAAAAAATATACTCACCTTGTCCCGGCAGAACGATGTTAGCCCATTGAATTCAATGGAGCCGGCAATACAGCCGGCTCCATTGAAAGCAATGGACTGCCGGCGATCGCGGGATGAATTGTCGGGAAGGGGTTAAATATATAAGCCCTTCCCTGCAATTCATCCAGAAATGTGTAAAAATAAAAATAAAACAATATATATATATATACTCACCTGGTCCCGGCAGACGCAGTTCAGCGCGGCCAGCTGCAGTCCTCCTAAACTGCTCTGAACAGCTGTGAGTAGTATTCAGCAGCTGGGGATTTAAAATCCCCGCCTGCTGAATGAGATGCCTCTAATTGGTCACAGCCTGACCAATCAGAGGCAGATCTCACTCACACACCCATTCATGAATTTATGAATGGGTGAGTGACTGTTGCCTCTCATTGGCTCAGCGGGACCAATCAGCCACGTGAAATTGACACATGGTTCCATTTTTTAAATGGCAGGTGATCCACATTGTCTGTGAACATGTAGGTTCATCTATCAGTAATCACACCCCCATCTGTGCTGAGTACCCTTTATGATAGCACATGGGATATGCAAGCACCTCTAAAGCATGTTGTGCAAGCTCTGGCCGTAGTTCAGACACCCAAAAGTCAAAAGGGACAATGCATGTCTGATTACATCCACGCAGGAGCTGACATACTCTTGGACCATCATGGATAAGTGCTGCCTGTGACTGTCAATTCCACCCTGTAAAATTGCTGCCTAAAACCATTATGCAACATCTCTGTTAGACTTTCCCTGTCACCGGTGGTGGTGCTGCTGCAGTGGCTTCCTACTCATCTGCCATAAGCAGCAGAGCTGCAATACATTGCAGATTCATCCAAGTGGCCATGGGTAAATGCGCTGTTCAAGCTGCTAAACAGTCTGCCCTGATAGTACTGCATATTTAAGTCCCCTTTTATTGCTGGAATGAGGTTTGTCATTTTTCCTTGTAGCGGGAATCAAGGAGGGTGGCCACCCACTAAAGATCTGAGGTTTTGATGGGGGCTATGCAACGGTTCTTCTGCAAGCACTGCAACATAAAACCACTTATATGCCGCAAAATTTCTAAGGATGATGGCCTACATTCCTTGGGGTCAGGCCTAACAGTGCCCTCTGTAGTGGGCTGGAGTTAATGGGGCCCCTCCATATTGTATGCATTTGTCTTGTGCCTATGTGTTTTCAGTGTCTTTTATGTTGCATGAATATGATGTCTATGGCATAGCTGCAGCACTGAATAGATTAACTGTCTGGTAAGTGAGATGTCTGGAAAATGTATCATGCTGTATGTTATGTGATCGTACTCTGCATATATGTGTTTGCAAGGTGTTTTGCAAGGGTTCCAGTCTGGGCTTGCAAGAGACAATGAAGGAGAGGTTGAAGTTCTGTAAGTGAGCCACACAGGCACCATCAGTTTTGTGTGGTCCAGAATGGAAGAGGCTGAAAAATTTCCAGCAGCCTGCTCTGGGCCTGCTTTACCCAGGAGATTCCAGTGTTACTCCTTAACACTGTGAGGGAGAGAGAGAGGAACTGCCATGCAGCGTGGAGTGCCTGTATTCCAAATGTGAGTGCTGACTGGTAGAGAGCTGGCGAGAGTAAAGGAGTTTGATCAGGAACAGAACCCCACAGATAATGTGGATTGTGAATTCTTCTACTATCCTGGGATTTTCCTCCCTGTCATTTGTGTTCTGCACCATTTTCTTGCCGGCGTAAGTTTGTATCATTGTTGGACTGTACCCAGTTATTCTACAAGTAAACAGGCACTGCCGACCATTCCCGCTTTGCTCTTTAAACATTTTCCCTGTGTGTGGACTGCTTATTTCTGCTACCTGGATTCACCACAGAGAAAGGAACAGTGGCGTCACAAGTGACAGGACTTCCAAGGTAATCTACGTATTAGGTTACCCCAGCAGTAACTTGGCGGGTCCTATGCTACACCCAAGGGAGAAGATAGTAGAGCCCTGTGACAAGGCCCAAATCTACTCCGCTATCTCCTTGGCTGTGGGCCAGGTCCTAAGACACTGCACCTCCATCTGGGGTTAGTGAACTTCTCCTATGGGTGGAGAAATATGTTGGAGAAGATGCCACCTTTCTTGACATCAAACATCTACCTTGCAGTGTTGAATAATGGTGGACTGGCCAGACAGTTGGTATCCCTTCCTTCTCCTCTTGTGATGATGATAACACATCATTGTCCCTGAGGCCCTGTAGTGTCTGTTCTAGCAGGCAGACAATAGAGATGGTCATACTGATCAGTGTGTCATCATGACAGACCATTTTATTCAATTCCACAAAGCACGCTAAAACGGCACACGTCTTTGAAGTGTAGCCACTCCACAGGTGTCAAGTGAATGATTTACATCCAGCGCCTGCTAATGGCATACACCATCTGGTACTCCGTGAGCACTCTCTGCTGCTGGCTTGGGCGCTGCAACACATGCATGTGGAATTGTACCATGTAGGCATGTCACAGATGAAACGGTTGGGTGGTAGCCCGAAATGTTGCTACACCTCCACCAGTCAAGAGGAGGCTTGGTGTGAACACCGAAAGTGCAAGCACAGTTTCTTGGCCTTTTCTGGCAGTGCAAGTAAACCTGGTAATTATTTAGGAAGTGCTGCACTAGCAGGTTCCTCACATGGCCAGGCAAGGTGCGTGTGTGAGACTGCTGAGGTGAAGGATTGCCAGCAGGTTGGCACCATTGTCACACGACCTTGTCTGGCTTCAGATTATGCGTGGGTGGTCAAATGTAAGCCTGGGCCTGAAAAGCGGTTAACAGCTTTTTGGCCATGTGGCAGCACTCCCTTAAAATATGAGTTTTAGGACAGCATTTTGGCTTTTACCACATGAAGCACTGTATGGAGGTCAGATTTGGTCACATATGGATATCTGTGCCGATGTGGAGGGTTTTGAAAGGTGGTATGAAGAGTTAGAGGAGGAGAAGAAGGAGAAGGAGGGGACAAGCAGTGATGAATGTCTCAAAACTCTTGGGGGTACTATGAAACATGAACTACCACTTTCGGCTTCATGCCCTGCCTGTGGGACATTGACCCAGGATAAGGAATGCCCCTGGCCATACTTCCTGGACCACATGTCCATGGTCAGGTGCACCCTGCCACTTACAGCGTTATTCAACACCAGGGACACCTTATTATCACTCACATGGCGTTGCAGGGCAGGGCAACGCCATGTGTGCCGGCAGTTTTCGGCAGTTCCCATCATTGGCTGTCAATGATGTCCAACTTGATTGACAGTGAGCAATGGGGACCGCCCCCTTGACACATTCACAGCATCGTAAGAAGAGCCCATTTCGGGGGACAGGGGTAAGTATAAGCAAAAAAAGCACATTGTAGGGTTCAGCTGGGCTGCAACTGTAAAACTATGAAACTGCCCCCGTCGACATGAGGACATGACATGACCTCTTGCAATGTGGAAAGTATATTAGAAAGTTGGAGAACTTTTCATGGCACACGGATTGGACTGCATAGAACTAGAAAAGCCCTGTAGTATCAGGCGGCATGTCTATGTAGAAGTGTAAACTGTATGTTGTGGAATTTCCCGATTTTATATATTGTTGATTTTGCACACCTCTTAGAGTCGTCATGGAAATGGAGAATTCCCCAGCCGGGGGTCAGTTAGTTCTCAGCTAAAGAGCGCTTCTTTCCAGCTTTACGGCGATGGCTCCTCTGGTGTTTGCTACAAATCGTCCATCTCTGTGAATTTCCGCTTGCTCAGCCACTTATCCGGCTTACAATTCCCCCTTGGAGCCCCGGACGAAGAGTAAACATATATTACGGCGCGTCGTCTTCACTTTTATTACAGGAGATATGATGACTCTGTTTTTTATCGGGTATCTGACAATCTCTGACTCGGAGCTATGGACCTCACTGATGGAGGGTAAATACTGAGGGTTTTGTTAGTTCCTTTTTTACAATCTAGTTCACACCAATGTGATTGTGGATGTTCACTAGGAGGGGGAACTTACTTATTTCTTTCCCAGCCTGGTAGAATATCTTTAGGTTTTTATGCCTTTCCACACAGCTGGGTGCGCTTACCATCAGCAGCTGTTTAATTCTAGAGGTATGGGGTAGTATACATATATACATATGTCACTTATGTAATTATTTTTGCTAGGCATTAGCCTGCACTGGCTTCTGGGGGGCGCAAAGTCAATCCTGCACCTCCAGCAGCCTGACAGGAAAGGGTCATCAATTTACGCTGCTTGCGCCAAATTCTGACCTCCCGTCAACATCTGGATCCATCTGACCAGGGAATGTTTTTCCGCTGCTCAGTGATACAGGTTTTGCACTGTTTTGCCTGCTGGAGTCTCGCCTTTGGTTTCTATTACACATAATGGCGCTGGAACTGGTCGTCTGTTGTTATAGCCCATCCGTACTAAGGTCTCATATCCACGGGGAAAATCAGGCCCGCTACGGATTCTCCATGGAGAATCCGTAGCGGGTCCCTCCTGCCCCGCGGACATGAAAATAGGAATAAACTTACCTGCAGCGGACTGTGCAGATCTTCTCTTCTCCGCGGCCGGATCTTCTTTCTTCGGCCAGCGGATGTGCTTGGCACGTCGGCGGCGTGCCGCGAGCATGCGCCGGGCACATCCGCCGGCCCGAAGAAAGAAGATCCGGCCGCGAAGAAGGGAAGATCTGCACGGTCCGCTGCGGGTAAGTTTATTCTTATTTTAGGTCTCCCGCGGATCCGGACGGCTTCCATAGGTTTCAATAGAAGCCTGCGGGAGCCGTCCCCGCGGGAGACCCGCACCTAAATGGAGCATGTCCATTTTTTTCATGCTCCATATTTTTTTAATTCACTTTTATTGACGATCCGCGGGTATTTATCTACCCGCGGGTGGTCAGTGCATCCCTATGGGGTGCGGATCAGCGGGCGGGAGAAGAGTTAAAATCCGCTGCGGATTTTAATTTTTCTTTTCCTCGTGGACATGAGGCCTTAGGAGCAAAGGGGAATGTGTTTACCTTTAAGTATGTTGTGTTTATTGTATTGTGCTGTGACTGTGGCTTTAAAGGCTCATGTTCACGACTGTGTTTTCATCATGTATCAAGCGTGCGTTGCACGCACACATCATACTCAGTGCATGGAGGTAATGGACTTTCATTCTGCCATGCACACCGGCGTGTGGACATTGTGTATCCATACGCAAAAGAAATAAATCGCAGCATGCTCTATTTCTCTGCGTATCATATGCAGCCCTTCTATGGGCTGCATATGATGCACTGTCCATACGTAATACATTGCATAAGGCGGCATTTGCATAAGCATCCCCTTTCTGAACAGAGCAGGGAATTTAGGAAAAAATCACACTGCACTGTCCGTGACGTCAGATTCCTGGGCGTGCGCCATACTCAGCCCATATGCAATCTCTGCCAGCTCTCTGCTGGCAGAGTGTATGGGCTGTAATGTATAAAACGCCACTGCAGACCCGCGGTGTTCTACACATATGGCCGTGGGCATGAGCCCTAAGAGGCGGTGAGAACAAGGAACAGCTTTTGAGTGGGAAGCCACCAGATGTGGCCGTCCTTGCGGTTATGCTGTTGTGCAAGGAGCTGGGATACTCCCTGGGATACTGCAGTGCGCAGCGGCACACATTCCTTATCTAGAAGAAAGAATACGGCAAGAGGTGACAATCCAGAAAGGACAGCTGCCTCTTTATTTCCTTCCCATTCGTCTGATGTCGGGGAGATTTGGAAGACCAACGCTAGATAATCCCAGTACACACTGTGAGTGACACTGCTAGCTGGGCTGAAATCACCCGATAAATGGGTAAAAACAGTCAGGCTTAGATCATCGGATCAGGGGGCAGAAACTGTGAGACTCGTGGGAGCTCCTGAACAGTTATTGGTTGTATATAGGTAAATAAAAGTCATTAAGCATCCCTGCCGGCTTCCAGACCTTATAGGGGGTATCCTTGCAGCTTGAAGACCACCGCTACTAACCGGGTGTATTTCCATGCTCAGCCACCCCTTCCCCCAGACCAAAGTACATTCATAGAGGCACAGCAGTATAATAACTTAAAAGGGAACTGTGCCTGGTCCTTCTGGTATCGTCCCACCTGAACGGAATCAACTGCCTCCTCTGGTTAGGAATGATGAGTTGTGCATTCGGACATGTTAGCTGGAGCTCCAGTGTTGTATTTCACTGCTTCTTACTGTGCAGGGCCTGTTCATCCAAACGATTCCTGACATCCTCCTCGGACCCCTTTTTGTGCCAAGTTATTTCCATCCACAGGATCCCCTTCTACGGATGATTTCTTCCAGCACACCATTCTCTGTATATACTCTGCATAGTTATACGATAAAACCGCACAATCCCGACCCCGGCTAGTCTAGCACCGATGACCGGCCTCATTGGAAGTCACTCAGATCGTTAGATTTTCCCATCTAATGTGGAATCACACTGAAACTGATCCACGGAAAACTTGCCACGTGATTTTTGCTGAACTCCGGGGTCACATGTCTAATATGCATACAGGGGACCACCAATTGTGAGAGGGTCGGGGGCTCCAATAAAGTGACCATTCATTGCAGAGTGTACCTAGTATTGCATACAGCAGATATATCATACTTCACATACAGAATATTCTAGAAGTAGATTACACCATAAACAACCTGTTACAGCATGTTCAAGATATAAGCCAGATATACCTTGCACTAGGTATACCACATGTCAGATATTACAGGATATACCTGATATACTGTACAGTAGCCTTCTATCTACATAGATTCTACATACAACTGCAATGTAGGGCTCTAAATCTTCAAAATATGACTATTACTTCCATATCCATCCATCCTATCTGCAATATCTCAATCGCCCACTAGGTGGCAATGTTGATTAACAATCCGATATCTTCACGTCAAACTAAGGATTAATTTCGCAATTAGAATGAGCCGCTAAAATCTGAGGCGTCTGAAAACATGTTTATTCTAAACTTTTAGAACATCATCTATATCACATATACATTTCTTTATTCGCATTCTATTCATGTGGAGGTGTAAAATTGTTAAAGTTGGCAATAACGAATGTTCCCCAGGCGAATAAAAGCCGGAACAAAAAAGTTATTTAAACATACAGTTGAATAGAGGTTACATTAGGCTGTGGAAGAGATTATTATAGAGCGCTGATGTTACTGTGCATTAACCTCAAGGGAAAGTTTAAAATAGGTGTACTGCAGTCTGCAGACACAATACAAAAAATGCCATAGGGAGGTTATCCATTATTGATAAATTCAGTGACGTCATTGAGGAACTAGATATAATGCTGCCCATATACCTTCAACAACAAGTGTGGGGCGAGCCGGGCCACTTCAATCCTGTTTTGAGTGAAACTTTGGTTAAAGTTCAGTTTGCAGTGAGGAAGAGGATGAAGGAAAGAAGAGGAGGGGGAAGATGAAAAAATAAAAACTAATGGTGGCTCAGTAGTTAGCACTGGTGCCTTGCAGTGCTGGGGTCCTAGCTTCAAATCTGACCTTGAACTTTTTCATGGAGTTTGTATGTTCTTCCTGTGTTTGTATGGGTTTCTTCTTCTTAATAGTCACCTTTATTTATATAGTGCACACATATATGGAGGAGGAAGAGGAAGCATAGTGGCTCAGTGATTAGCACTGTTCTAATCTGAACAACGCCTGCATGGAGCTGATTAAAGGTGGTTATTGTGAAATAAATAAAATGACAAAGTCTAGTTATTTGTATAGCACCAACTTATTCCCCACTAAGCTGGGTACTCATTCTACTGACCTTGGAAGAATGGAGGGCTGAGTCAACCTTGAGCCATGTGGGGATTGAACTTCCAATCTTCAGGTTGAGTGAGAGTTTAGGACTGCATACTGCTGCCTTATCACTCTGCACCACACAGGGCAGGAATAGCCTACAAGCTTCATGGAGATGTTGTCAGAAATGAACCTATGACCCCAGTATTGCAGGATAACAATGCTAACTGCTGAACCACAGGAGAAGAGCCACCACTGCCAGCACTGTTATCTGCCCAGGATTATTATCATTGGTGAAGGTTTCGTTCAAACTAATTTGGACCAAACTAAAATTCAGTGAACCAACCAAAGCTTGCTCATCTCTATCAACCACTGTAGAACAAATGATTGTTTGGTAGACAGCTGTTTTCTCCAGCACCCCCCTACACATGAACATGCTGCTTAGCTGAACATTTGTGTTTATAGGGAGGTAAGCTGCAACCAAACAGTTATGGTGGTGACTTATCTCCAGGGAAACAAAAGGATTGGATGTTGAAATTCAATGTCCATGATCCTTCCTCACCATTATCTGAAAAGTTGAGCCACTCCTATACAGAATAGAGAGTTGTCTAGACCCATCGTTATCCGTGGGTTCAGACACCTAAACTCTGATGTGTGGGGGACCTTTCGGGTTTAGACACCTTTAGGGGGCAATTTTTTACTTAAATGCATGTATTTTATTATCTGAGAGATAATCGTTGTGTCTAAATGTGCCCATCTTTCACTGTTCTGCTTGAAAACTGTCATTCAGCAGAACAGCTGATAAGCAGGACCACACGCTGTGGTCTGCCCGCAGAGAGCTGATTACAGCTGATAACATTGTATCAGCTGTTCTCAGCTGTCAGCCCTGCCAGCAGAACAGCTGATAAGCAGGATGGAACACTGTGCTCTGCCTGGGGGAATGCTCATTACAGCTGATAAGATTGTTACATCTGTTCTCAGTTCTCAGCCCCGCCACCACATCCTGTGTCTGCTGTCCACGGTGCTAAATTCTCTGAGGGGAGCATGTGGCTGAACAATGGAGCTAATTACAGAGCTCAGACCTCCTGCTGAGTTCTGTAACAGCTCCCAGAAGCTAATTTGCATGCAAATGAAGCTAATAAAGTACTAATAGCAATTAGTGACTATTAGTACTTTATGCAAAACGATCGCTGATCTTTCAGTCTTTTGAAAGATAACTGTGTGTGTAAATGGGCCTTTACAAATAAGCTATTTGGAGACATCCTTGTTTCCAAAAACATTTTAGGACCCTTCAACTCCGTATCCCCAAGTTTGAAAATAGTCACCAAAGTTGTAGGGGGTCATTAACATCATGATTCATGAATTAGATCTCTCTGTACCTATATGGGAGCAGGAAAATGGAATCCTTGGCTGCAAAAGATTCGTCTTATGATGAAAATGAATGGCACTGGATGGACCCCACTGACTTTAATAGAGTCTATCCATCTTCGTTGTGCCCTCATCAGTTTTAAGGTTATGCTGCCACCACAGGAAGGAAGGTTTACCACTAGGCCACCAGGAACATGATTGGGCAAGGCTCAATGAGGCAGATTTACTAACCAAATTGAAGTAGAATGGCATACATTTCATTCACCACATTTCTTAAGAGTTTTAGATATTTTTGTGCCTTGTTAGACATGGGGGTGTGGCTTATAGGAAAGAGGAATGGAAACGTTTTTATCCAAAAAAATTGTTCTAAAGTAAATTAACCAAAAGGTGGTATAAACATATTCAAAGGGGCTAAGGATGCACCAAACTTATCATGCCGTGTGATAAATGTGGCAGATCTATCCTAGATCTATGTTGTCTAAATTTAAAGTGACTCTCTTGTCCAGGAAGGGATGAAGGCGTTATATTACCTGGTGCCCTCCTTTCCCCCAATTCTGCCACCAGTCCACTTCCTTCTTTCAACAGGGCCATGGCAATCCTTAGATGCCTGGATGCACACTGAGCTCTGGTGGTGCAGTGGTAGTCACTACATTACACAAGACATTACAGGTTGATCTGATTGGTTAGTGCAAAAGCTGCATCCAGGGTTGACTCTTGATGAACATTGTGCATGGAGTATTGGAAGGAGCACCGTGGCCATGTTGGAAAAAGAAAGAGGGACTCCAAAAAGTGGATCAATGGCAAAAGAGGTAGAAAGGACTGCAGCAGGTAATATAAAGGGGAGACAAGACTGCGGCAGGTAATATAACACCCTGGACAATATTTTGCTTTAAGACAGTATTAATAAATCTGTTCCCATGTTACTGGACTCCTAGAGACTGGACACTATAAAACCACCGAGTATCTGGGGTCTGGGTATAAAATATATCAGGATTTGGAATCACCATGTCGCAAGAAGTAGGCATACAAAGTACTGTTGAGTGCTTATTGGGTCACTATAGACTGTATTGCATTCATCATACTAAGACAGACAAACCTATTCACCAGGAACTGGGCACACAACATACCACTGGGACTCCAGGGACTATGTGAATTTTGATTTTGCTCTTGGAACATGTTGTGGGGTGCTCTCGGTTCATGAGGCGCCACTGGGAACGGTCTTGGAAGGATCACTTTAGATAGGAAATCTACTCCTCTGACTTCAGTGTTTATAATGTTTTTATAAGCTGCAATATATTTGCAAAAAAACCTTTTTTAGGGCTCTTACCCACTTGCGTTTTTTTAATGCTGCGATATCGCTGCGTTTTTTTTAACGCAATCGTCAATGAGACTTTCTCATGTTAAAAACGCATCGCAAGTTTGTGCTTTGCAATTTTTGTGTGATGCGTTTTTAACATTAGAAAGTCCCATTGACAATCGCGTGAAAAAATGCAAGTGGTGGTCACCCTAAGTGGTGGTCACCCTAAGTGGTGGTCACACTCACTTGCGATAGTGTTTTTGCGAGAAAAAAATCGCAGTGATATCACAGGTGCGAACTTGCTTTTTTTGTGCGATTGCGATGCGTTTTTGTTCTCTGAAAACTCACATCGCATTGGTAGGAGTATGTAATGCCTCTCTCGCGTTTTTTATGGTCTTTCTTTTGTCCAAACTTCCTCTGTACTGCTGACAGAAAACATAGCACCATCACATCACATTCTCGCACGCGTTATGTATTTTGCGATGCAATATTACAGCACTCCATTGACCTACATGGGCGAGAAGAAAATAGCACATCGCAAAGAAATAGGACCGTAGCACGCGAGAAAGAAACGCAACCTCGCAGACGTGAAAACATCGCAAGTGAGCACAGCTACATTAGACTTAATGCATTTCAATGTCATACAAAGAAACGCAGCCTCGCAACATCGCAAAAACGCTATCGCAAGTGAGTGTGAGCCCTAAAAGAGATTTTCCAACAGTCGATAAAAAAGTGGCCGAGGACTGGGCAGGGCATGAATTACAAAATAAGACATACTCTCTGATCAGATTCCCCCTGGGCTGTGGCATCCAGTCCATTCCTAAACCATCCAGAAGCAGGAAGTTGCTGCAGCACTTCATTTTGCACCTGGCTGCTCAGCCAATCACACTCTTAGGCAGTGAAAAAAACTTGACTGGATCTCTGAGGTATATGATTGGCTGAGCAGTAATGTGCACTAAGAAGGCAGAAGACTACTGCAACAACTTCCTGGATCCGGGGAACATCTGATGAGTAACTGTGGCGTGGTTTAGTATTTTGTGTCCTCCACAGCCCTCAGCCACTTTTTTATGAGTGTTGCAAAGACCCTTTAATTTCAATGTTTCCATGAAATTACCATTGCATAAACTTCCATCTTTGCATTTGTTCTTACCTTAAAGTGATTAATTGACTTTTATCGCCTATTGCCTCTTCTTCTCATTAAATTCTTACTGCTCCCCCACAGTGAGGAAGAGCTTGAATGGAACGATGGTTTACACATGCCTGTTGACCCTACATTCATCTTCAACGGGGGTGCCAGACGTAGCTGAATGCGTCTATCTGGTTCTTTCTGTCAGCAGCATTAAAAAGAATGGATCAGCGCCGGGCATATGCAACTATTGCTCCGTTCAATCTCACTGTGGGGGATGTATTAAGCCCGCAGTGAGAAGAGGGGTACACAGGACCCCTGTTCTCAGGATCAATGGGGGGTCTCAGCGGTGAGACTCCCAGCAATCAGACTTTTATCACCCTTACTGTCTATAGGTGATAAAAGCCACTTGTGGCACAAACCCCTTCAGACCTTTATCAGCATCAAATATGCCAGTTCCCATTTGGTATGCAGGTACCTTTACATGGGGCAATTATCACCCAAATAATTGCTTGAAACAGAATTTTTTGATGATTGAGCGACTTCTTGCTCAGTATAAACAGCAGTTGCTCATCTTTAAACAACTTCCTGTTCAATGTGAATGGAGGCGGGTGGCCAGAGGAGATCTCCAGCAAACCCCGCCTCCATGCGCTGAATGACTATATGTGTTGCCCCATATAAGGATACCCTTAAAGTCCCCTATTATCTCGGGACACAAGCAAAAGTTCATCACCATGTATGTAGGCAAGCTCAGGACTCGGATCTCCAATATGACAAAGAAGATCCTTAGAAAGCGGAGATGACTACAACCAGATGCAGAGGGATGAAGTAGGGCTCACAGTTTAGGGGAATGGCCATGTTACTAGCCCTTTAAATCTGTGTAAAAATAGGTGTAAAAATATCTAGAGATGAGCGAGCATACTCGATAAGGCAAGCTACTCGATCGAGTAGTGCCTTATTCGAGTATCTGCCCGCTCGTCTCTAAAGATTTGGGTGCCGGCAGGGGGCGGCGGGGAGGAACAGAGGGGAGATCTCTCTCTCCCCCGCTCCCCCCTGCTCACCGCCGCAACTCACCTGTCACCCACGCCGGCAGCCGAATCTTTAGAGACGAGCGGGCAGGTACTCGAATAAGGCACTACTCGCTCGAGTAGCTTGCCTTATCGAGTATGCTCGCTCATCTCTAGTCATATCGTTTTGATTGTTAAAGTGGGGCACATATTTGCATAAAAAGCAATGAGCGACAACATTTCATATTGTTACCAGGATTTTTCTCGGCTCCGCAAAGTAAAAAAAAAATATTGCATTGAAAGCTTCATTCAACAGCGCAATGTGACTTCTAGGTCAGAAAGCCTCTCCAGAGATGAAAATGGAATAACAAGCTAAATGAATCGTCCTAATCCCACGTTCCTGAGCGCAGCTTCCAGTTATTGTTTTTACAACTTTACAGCAAAATGAACTTTATCTGATTTGTTAAAGATTCCGGCAGTAATAATGGGAAACATTAATAAATATCCGCCGCACAAGGAAAACATCCATTTCATTATTTTCCCATTAAAATGTACGCGGCCGTAATTCTCCAGGATTCGGTTTTCTTTTTTTACACTTGAAAAGTTTCCTCCTCCTTTTATTTACCACACACAGATCTTATTAGTTTACACATTTTATGTTGTTTTTTTAACGTCTGGATATTCATTAAACTTGTAGAATTTAGCAATTTAATACTGGCGAGAAATCCCGCTGCCTCTGAATATGATCTGTTCATTACTGATAGCACAAAAATGAGCAAAAGTGCAAAAATTTATCATGGAGGAAAAATGGGAGAATGCTTTCGTATAGAGTGAGGTAGAAAACGAGTATGGATGTATGTAAATGATCTTGGGAGGAAATCAGAATTTTTACATGGTCACCATACTTTGAGACAACTTGTGATTATGTGGTATCCAATGTGATAAGTAGCAAAAGTGCAGAATACTTCATTTACCTAAATTTGTGCTTTTGTGCTGAAAAATCCCTTTAAATTGCTGGGCACAAGGGAGGATTTTGTCTCATGCTGCCCATAGATGGCTATGGAGAGAGGAGAGGCAGGCGGAGACTGCTGGAGTGGGGGAATCACACAGAGACATAGCTGCTGCAGATAATAGTAAGTGATTCAGCTAGAGCTACTGACATCTCTAGTAGCAGACAGAACAAGACAGAGTACAGGAAGTGAAAGAGGGTAATGACTCATACTGCCCATAGAAGCCTTTAGAGAGCAGAGGGGAGGGAGAAGGAGGAGCACTGGCGTACATATAGGGGGTGCTGGGGGTGCGGTTGTGACCCGGCCCCTGAGCCCCTGGGGGCCCACGGGGCTTACTTTCCACGACATTGACTGACTGCACTTACTTTCACTATGGTCTCTGCGCAGGCAGGCAGCCTCTCCTGCACATCGGTGCTTCCTCCCAGGACCTCCGCTCAGACCCCTCCCCCATCTGGTTCTCCAGCACAGAGATCATCAGAGGGGAGGAGTCTGAGCGGAGGTCCTGGGACGAAGCGCCGATGTGCAAGAGAGGCTGCCTGCCTGCCTGCGCAGGGACCATAGTGAAAGTAAGTGCAGTCAGTGAGAGGGAACGTCCTCGGTATGATTAAGAGGGGGGAGGGGGGTGAGTGAGGGGTGTTCTGTGTGTGATGGTGAGTGGGGGAAACGAGGGGTGTTCTGTGTGATGGGAAGTGGGGGGGGGGGCGAGGGGTGTTCTGTGTGATGGGGAGTGGGGGGGGGGGGGGCGAGGGGTGTTCTGTGTGATGGGGAGTGGGGGGGGGGGGCGAGGGGTGTTCTGTGTGATGGGGAGTGGGGGTGAGTGAGGGGTGTTCTGTGTGTGATGGTGAGTGGGGGAAACGAGGGGTGTTCTGTGTGATGGGGAGTGGGGGGGGGGGACGAGGGGTGTTCTGTGTGATGGGGAGTGGGGGTGAGTGAGGGGGGTTCTGTGTGTGATGGTGAGTGGGGGAAACGAGGGGTGTTCTGTGTGATGGGGAGTGGGGGGGGGGACGAGGGGTGTTCTGTGTGATGGGGAGTGGGGGAAGCGAGGGGTGTTCTGTGTTATGGGGAGTGGGGGGGGGGGGCGAGGGGTGTTCTGTGTGATGGGGAGTGGGGGGGGGGACGAGGGGTGTTCTGTGTGATGGGGAGTGGGGGTGAGTGAGGGGGGTTCTGTGTGTGATGGTGAGTGGGGGAAACGAGGGGTGTTCTGTGTGATGGGGAGTGGGGGGGGGGGACGAGGGGTGTTCTGTGTGATGGGGAGTGGGGGAAGCGAGGGGTGTTCTGTGTGATGGGGAGTGGGGGGGGGGCGAGGGGTGTTCTGTGTGATGGGGAGTGGGGGGGGCGAGGGGTGTTCTGTGTGATGGGGAGTGGGGGTGAGTGAGGGGGGTTCTGTGTGATGGGGAGTGGGGGGGGGGGGGCGAGGGGTGTTCTGTGTGTGATGGGGAGTGGGGGTGAGTGAGGGGTGTTCTGTGTGTGATGGTGAGTGGGGGAAACGAGGGGTGTTCTGTGTGATGGGGAGTGGGGGGGGGGGACGAGGGGTGTTCTGTGTGATGGGGAGTGGGGGGGAGAGGGGTGTTCTGTGTGATGGGGAGTGGGGGTGAGTGAGGGGTGTTCTGTGTGATGGGGAGTGGGGGGGACGAGGGGTGTTCTGTGTGATGGGGAGTGGGGGTGAGTGAGGGGTGTTCTGTGTGATGGGGAGTGGGGGTAAGTGAGGGGGGTTCTGTGTGATGGGGAGTGGGGGTGAGTGAGGGGGGTTCTGCGAGCCGGCACCTGACTTCACTATTAGAGGTATGCTAGAACCGAGCTGCTGTATTGGTGACTAAGGGCTCAATGCCAATGCCACAGCCGTAAGCCTACAACACTGTGGGGGACCACCAGCATCTCACACATTTCCCAGCCGTGCATGCTGCCGGCAGGGACCACATATGGCTTTGTGTAGCACTGCACATCCACAAGGGGATTCTTTTTTTAATTCCCCACTCTGTTTAGAGTGACAATGCGTATGGAAACAATGTATTGCGTATGGGCAGCGTATCATACAAGTGTACAGGGCTCACGTTATGTGGTACGCAGAGAAAGAGAGCATGCTGGGATTACCACGTGTGCATAATACGTGGTGAAAACCTGGTCGTGCACATGAGCCCTAACATGTTATAAAAGTTAGCTCATGCTGTCTCCAATGTATAAGTGCCTGTATTATGTATGTGTATATATCATTATTTTTTTCTTTCTTGGGGAAGCAAAGCGTGCCTTGAGGCTTGTGTTCTGGATGTTTTAAAAATCTAAACCCCTGATTACTAATGATCCATTGATGGGTCATTAAAAAAAAACAGTAATGTCGCTAAAAGTGATATACAAGGAGTAGCTGTGAAAAGGAGTGCTGGGTGGATGGGTCTGGAAGGGGGCCCCAAGCTAAACTTTTGCACCCGGGCCCATGAGCCTCTAGCTACGCCCCTGAGGAGGAGGGAGAATGACTCACAGAGATGTGCTGTTAGAATAATCTGAAAATTACAGATATAGCCTGTAGAATATAAAACTTGTGAAAAGTGCAGGCTACAAGTCATTTAATGGCCATAAATAGTGCTACTACTCCTTAGGTACATGTATGAAGCAGCTTATTCTGACATGGCATCTGAAAAGGCACACTTGGGTATGTTTTAGGAATGTGCATACCTTTGCAACCATTTTTTTCCTTGCCTCAGTGCATCTGAAATAAAAAAATACAATACATTTTCAAATAATCTTGGTTAAAAATTTCCTTCCATATTGTGTATACACATCTTATGCAAAATTATGTTTCCGTGGTCACAAAAACTGTACATGCCCCACTCTTGCAGTTTAGAGTAAGTCCTCTACTTCTTGGTGCCTTCCACGTGAGAAATTCATTGGAATCACTATAAATGTAAGTCCAGATATTTTCTTATTCATGCTTGATAAAGGGGTACCTATAGCCCGAAGCGCGTCACACCTGCTGTAACTTTTACACTGACTCTGTTCTTGCCTACTACTGTACTATTAAACTACCTTTGGATACCTATCGACCCGGATCCATCCTTTTGCCTTAAACTTTGACGTATGGCAGGGTCTCGAGGATATGGGTGCCCATCATAAGTAAGTGTCTTCTTCTGGACACTTCTTACTCACTTCATCCCCTATGAGTGCAAGACAAATTCTTACACCTTGTATTTGCATTGCTTTTCCCCCAATCACTTTCCGTGGTTTCTGGCGTTGACGTAGCTACTCTCCATATCTGGTGGATGTACAACATGCATAAGGACGACAATCCTCTCATTCATCACTGGGACGCTGCATAGGTATTTTTGGGTTTGGTCCTACACACCAGGTATGTCCCTAAATTATGTCCTCTGTACTTTAGAGAGTTCTGTTATCAGAGCAGCTCAGTATTATCTAGCAGGTGGAATATTTAAGGAATCACATACCGAACAGCTATGCATGTCAGTTTTGAAGAGGGAAGGGAGAAGAGATGTACACAGAGGCTAGAGCATCGATGGGAGCACCCACTGAGCTCTGAACCTGCAGAACCCACAAGCAGCAGGAAAACATCCTGACAAACACAGAGCATGTCTATCCAGATTACCAAGCCTAGAACTTGCTCAGGTTTTATCAGGGACTGACAAAGATTCTGTCTGCTGACAATGAAAAGGAGACAACATCATCAATTGCTGAACATCTTGACTCATGAGACTCAATTCAATTCAAATATCTACATGGTGACATTTCTATTTGATCTGCTGAAAAACTGATGGTATTACCAGATGAGAGGCAGTGTGTGCAACCACTAGTCCAAAACTTATGCCAATGACTTCCATGTCTAGTAAACTTACATGAAGCTCAGCGGATGTGAAGCTTCACTTTCAGGTAGAGTCCCCATTGCCTGTATTCAGAAAGCATCAGTTAATGGACTTGCATCCAATTAAAATCCTAGCTTGTCCCCTGCTGTGTGCTTTTGCCATACATTGTAAGTGAAACAATGGAAAAAATGCATCACCCACTCATACCTTGGGACATGCAGTTCAGGATCTTGAGCGCCACCCCTGAGGCGCCTGAGTCTTCAGCTTTGTAAAATAGAATGGGAGGGTGTGCCTCCCCTTAACTCTCCTATTCTGTAGACTACTGTTTACCAGTTGGATGAATCATGAAGATGGTTTTCAATATTAAGGGGGCATTCTGGGCATTTACTATTGGTTACCTATCCTCGGCTACTGAGGATCCCCACTGATCAGTTACTGTATTCCACTGGCCGCTGTCAGTGCAGCTGAGCCAGACATCTGCAAAAGTGGTCAGAGCCGGAAATGTTATAGAAAGGCTTTGCTCCCTTTGGAGAAGATGTCCAGCTCGACTGCAGTGATATTGGCCGGAGGATCCGCTGATAGGCAGGGATCCCAAGCGATGCACCATGCTTATCAACAATTGATGACCTGCCCAGAAAAGCCATTTAAATTGTGTTTGCATTCACTCCTCTTTTACTATTTTCTGTCTCAATGCAATGGAATAGGTTCTATCCACTGACTTCTCTTTGCCAATGTGTGTGCATCCAGCCAGTCACTCACCAGCAATTAAAGACACATGCAACAGAATAAGTCTACCCCTACAACCTGCATATGTTATATATATCTTAATGGAATCCGTGAGCATGTATGCCCCGAGCTGTCATAGTCTTGAACAATCAGTCCAGGATATTGAGCACCAACCCTGAGGATCCTGTGCTGTGAAGTTTGCCAAAAGGGGAAAAAGTGTGGCTCCTACCCATAAGCTTTTTATGCCATATACCGCTACTAGTAGTTACATGAACCATCAAGGTTCGAAAACAAGATCTCTCTGGTTCCTTGATAGCTCAGAGATGGTTTTCTGAATTAATAATGTACCAAATCAACTTTTATCACCTACACATGGGATAGATAAGACTATGATTGGTTAAAGTCTCACTGCTGAGCCCCCTACGATCCCTAGCATGGGGATAACATGTCACCCTCTACTCTTGACTGCAGGTTCACTGCATACCCCGCAATGAAGAAAGGACTAAATGGAGCAGTGGTTGCGCATGTGTGGTATTGCTCCATTCATCTTCAATGCGACTGCTGGAGATAGCCAAGTGCTTATACTCAGATATTTCCATCAACCCCACTGAAATGAATGGAGTGACACTGTGCATAAGTAACCACTGCTCCATTTAATCTCCACGTCACCGCAGGTAGGACACAGGATCTCTGTTCTAGGGACCAGTGGGAGTCCCAGTGGTCAGATCTCTAGCAATCAGAATTGTATCACCTATTCTATAAATAGGTGATAAAAGATGATTTTGGGATAATCCCTTTAAAATGCTTGCAACCAATTACAATTTATTGCCTCAATGACATGGAGTTGGTTTCAGCCGGCCACGTCCCTATGCCACAGTGAGTGCATCCACCTATACCCTACCAGTCAAAAGATGCAGGCAGCAGAAGAAGCCCATCCTATTTACTGTTTTTTCCCCCTTATATTATAACCTAAACAGAATGAGAACTACAACCCCAATTCCAAAAAAGTTGGGACACTGTATAAAATATAAAAAATTTAAAGAAAAAAACAATGCAATAATTTAGAAATCTCATCTAACCATATTTTATCCACAATAGCAAAGAGAAAACATATCAGAAGGGGAAAAGGAGACATTTTTCCATTTCATTTAAATAAATTGATCGCAGCAAAACATCTAAAAAAAGATAGGACAGAATTAACAAAAGACTAGAAGAGTAAGTATTACTAATGAAAAACAGCTGGAAGGTCAATTTTCTATTAAGTCACATGACTGCTTATAAAAAGAGTATGTTAGAGAGGCAGAGTCTCTCAGAAGCAAAGATCGTCAGATGTTCACGATTATGTGAAAAGCTGCATCTAAAAACACTGGAACACCTTCAGAAAAATGTTCCTCAACGTAAAATTGCAAAGACATATGGCGAATATCCAACCATCTACAGTATATAATATCATCAAAAGATTCTGAGAATCAGGAGAAACTCATGTGAACAAGGGACAAGGCCAACAGCTAATATTGCATGCTTTGGATCTACGGGTCCTCAGATGGCACTGCATGGGCTCAGGATTACTTCCAGAAATCATTGTCTGTGAACACCATTCACCCTGCAATCCACAAATGCAAGTTAAAGCTGAATCATGCAAAGAAGAAGCCATATATCAACACAATCCAGAAATGCCGGCATCTTCTATGGGCCAAAGCTCAATTAAAATGGATTGGGGCAAAATAGAAAACTTCACTGTGGTCAAATGAATCAAAATTTGAAGTTATGTTTGGAAACCACATACGCAATGTCTTACAAACTCAAGAGTAAAGGAACATCCAGTTTGTAATCAGTGCATAGCTCACCAGAACAACATATGCTCCATCCAGACAATGTCTCTTTTAGGGAAGGCCTTGCATGTTTCAGCAAGACAATGCTAAACCACATACTGCATCCAGCACAAAAATCTGGTTAGAAAAGATATCCAAATCATTGCACTCTTTTTTTTTCTTCACATTGCCTTACATTTTACTCATTGACACAACATTTTTGGAATTGGGGTTGTACATTGCCTTACTAGTATCAATGTTAAAGTGCATGCCGTTCAGGATTTTGGGTAACACCCCTGAGGAATCAGAGCTGCAACCTTCTTCTTTAAAAACCACTTTTGTCTATTGATTGGATGAATGAATAGGCTCCTGGCATGAGATCCCCCCAGTCCCTAGATATGTCGAGTTGGTTTTCAGAGTTAAAATTTCCCCCCTTTAATTCTCCTTTAATATTTCTCAGAGATAAACGGTTCATAGCTGCCTCCTCAGATATTACTATTCTTTCTGTCTGTTTGCCACATTTTCTCTCAAAATAACAAGATGTCTCATAAATGTAATTTACAAATCATTTAATTCTCTGGATGTCATAGACACAGTCCTGCTCGTGACAAGGTAAATCACCACTGTCGTCACATTACTATGGGAACTCGAGTTTTGTGTATATATTTTAGTAAGCTTTATGAAACATTCTAACCGCACGCACAGAACCTGAGAACATGAAGACGTCTTACAGAAGCCGCGTCAGAAGCAGATCACGCGAAGATCATTGCAGAGACTGATGTACAATATAAGAGCTGCAGCTAATTCCATTTAAAAGAATCCAGAAAACACTTTTATGATCGGCAATGACTTAAAGTGACTGAGTTTATTAAGACTTGGCGAATGAAACAGCGACAAGTAAAGGTAACAGATACTGCATAATATTCAAATCACCATATAAAAATGTAATGAACAACCAATTTAATGCATCATAGAATAGTTATACAACTCGCCATCTGTGTGTCGTACTACGCCGGATCCATCTTACACTTCATAAGATATACATCAATGCAGTAATTACATATCAGCAGCACCAGGACAACACAGAAATAATTATTTAGCAACCGGCAGTAACTGAAAGCACCAAAGCAGCTACTTATCAGAAGCAGGATGAGCTACCGAGAGCCCGTCACAAGATGACTTACTGTGTATAACTAAGAGAAAGACAAACACAACAAAGAATAGAACACAGAGCTTTGTACTAGCGGCTCACAGTATTAAAGCAGTAAAAGTCTTGTACTTAGAGGGCAGTACTATAGTAGTTATATTCTTGTACATAGGAGACAGTATTATAGTAGTTATATTCTTGTACATAGGAGACAGTATTATAGTAGTTATATTCTTGCACATAGGTGCAGTGTTATAATAGTTATATTCTTGTACATAGGGGGCAGTATTATAGTAGTTAAATTCATGTACATAGGGAGCAGTATTATACTAGTTACATTCTTGTACATAGGAGCAGTATTATAGTAGTTATATTCTTGTACATAGGGGGCAGTATTATAGTAGTTATATTCTTGTACATAGGAGGCAGTATTATACTAGTTACATTCTTGTACATAGCAGCAGTATTATAGTAGTTATGTTCTTGTACATAGGATACAGTATTATAGTAGTTATAGTCTTGTACATAGGGAGCAATATTATACTAGTTACATTCTTGTACATAGGAGACAACAATATGGTAGGTATATTCTTGTACATAGGAGCAGTTTTACAGTAGGTATATTCTTGTACATAGGAGGCATTATCATAGTAGTTATATTCTTGTACATAGGGGGCAGTATTATAGTAGTTATATTCTTGTACACAGGAGCAGTATTCTCGTAGTTATATTCTTGTACATAGGAGCAGTATTACAGTAGATATATTCTTGTACATAGGGGCAGTATTATAGTAGTTATATTCTTGTACATAGGAGTAGTATTATAGTAGTTATATTCTTGTACATAGGGAGCAGTATTATACTAGTTATATTCTTGTACATAGGAGGCAGCAACATAGTAGGTATATTCTTGTACATAGGAGGCATTATCATAGTAGTTATATTCTTGTCCATAGGGGGCAGTATTATCGTAGTTATATTCTTGTACATAGGAGCAGTATTCTCGTAGTTATATTCTTGTACATAGGGGCAGTATTAGATTACTTATATTCTTGTACATAGGAGGCAGTATTATCTAGTTATATCCTTGTACATAGGGAGCAGTATTATAGTAGGTATATTCTTGTACATAGGGGGCAGTATTATAGTAGTTATATTCCTATACAAATAGGGCAGTATTATAGTAGTAATTTTCTTGCACATAGGTGCAGTATTATAATAGTTATATTCTTGTACATAGGAGTTAGTTATATAGTAGTTTATATTCTTGTACATAGGAGGCAGCAATATAGTAGGTATATTCTTGCACATAGAAGCAGTATTACAGTAGCTATTTTCTTGTACATAGGAGGCAGTATTATCGTAGTTATATTCTTGTACATATGAGGCATTATCATAGTAGCCACCCAGAAATGCCCCCCAGCAGCGACAGCACCACCCAGAGCGCCCCCCCTGCAGCGACAGCACCACCCAGAGCGGCCCCCCAGCAGTATCGGCCCTCCACAGCGGCCCCCCAGCATTACCTGCCCCCCACAGCAGCCCCCCAAAGCAGTATCTGCCCCCCTTACAGCGGCCCCTCCCAGCAGTATCTGCCCCCTTACAGCAACCCCCCCAGCAGTATCTTCCCCCCCTTACAGCGCCACCCTCTCAGCATTACCTGCCCCCCCTTACAGCGGCCCCCCCAAGCATTATCTGCCCCCCTTACAGCGCCCCCCCCAGCAGTATCTGCCCCCCCTTACAGCGCCCCCCCCCCCAGCGGTGACTGCCCCCCACGAGACCCACATGCTTACCTTGTGGATGCTCCGCTCCTCCTATGCCCTGCGCCCTCCAGCAGCGATGATCTCTGGCGCACACTGTGACGTCAGTGTGTTGCAGGACGTCTCTTCCCCTGGATGCTCCCGCGGAACCAACAGGTAAGAGATGTCGGGGGACGGGGGAGGAGGATCCTGGTTACACACTGAAATAACAGTGTGCACCGGGATCAGCGCTGTTAGTAGTGCTGGTTACTGAATACCAGCAGGGGACTCACAGCCTCTGCCGGTATTCATTAACTGGGTGAGCGTCCGCGTGTCAGCGACTATGGCTACGCGTGTCAGTGCTGACACACGTGTCATAGGTTCGCCATCACGGGTTTAGGTATTGGCACAGATACGGATGACTTCAGGCTGTATGGTTTAGGCATGGTACAGGTACAGATGACTGCAGGCTATATGGGTTAGGTATGGGTACAGGTGCAGATGACTGCAGGCTGTATGATTTAGGTATGGATGCAGGTACAGATGACTGCAGGTTGTATGGGTTAGGTATAGGTACAGGTATAGATAACCGCAGGCTGCATTGTTTAGGTACAGGTACAGATGACTGCAGGGTGTATGGTTTAGGTATGGGTACAGGTACAGATGACTGCAGGCTGTATAGTTTAGGCATGGTACAGATGACTGCAGGCTCTATGATTTAGGTATGGGTACAATACAGATGACTTCAGGCTGTATGAGTTAGGTAGCGGTACAGGTAGAGATAACTGCAGGTTCTGTGGTTTAGGTTTGAGTACAGGTACAAATGACTGCAGGCTGTATGGTTTAGGTATGGGTACAGGTTCAGATGACCGCAGGCTCTGTGGTTTAGGTATGAGTACAGGTACAGATAACTGCCGGCTGTATAGTTTAGGTATGGGTACAGGTACAGATGACTTCAGGCTGTATGGTTTAGGCATGGTACAGGTACAGATAACTGCAGGCTCTATGGTTTGGGTACAGGTACAATACAGATGACTGCAGGCTGTATGAGTTAGGTAGCAGTACAGGTTGAGATGACTGCAGGCTCTGTGGTTTAGCTTTGAGTACAGGTACAAATGACTGCAGGCTGTATGATTTAGGTATGGGTACAGGTTCAGATGACTGCAGCCTCTGTGATTTATGTATGAGTACAGGTGCAGATAACTGCAGGCTGTATGGTTTAGGTATGTGTAGAGGTACAGATGACTGCAGGCTGTATAGTTTAGATATGGGTACAGGTACAGATGACTTCAGACTGTACGGTTTAGGCATGGTACAGGTACAGATGACTGCAGGCTCTGTGGTTTAGGTTTGAGTACAGGTACAAATGACTGCAGGCTGTGTGGTTTAGGTATGTGTACAGGTACAGATGACTGCAGGCTGTATAGCTTAGGTATAGGTACAGGTACAGATGACTTCAGGCTGTATGGTTTAGGTATGGGTACAGGTGCAGATGACTGCAGGCTATGTGGTTTAGGTTTGGGTACAGGTACAGATGACTGCAGGCTGTATGGTTTAGGTATGGGTACAGGTACAAATGAATGTAGGCTCTATTGTTTAGGTATGGGTCCAGGTACAGATGACTGCAGGCTGTATGGTTTAGGTAGAGGTACAGGTAGAGATGACTGCAGGCTCTATGGCTTAGGTATGGGTACAGGTACAAATGACTGTAGGCTGTATGATTTAGGTATTGGTACAGGTACAGATGACTTCAGGCTCTATGGTTTAGGTATAGGTTACTGCAGGCCGTATGGTTTAGGTATCGGTACAGGTACAGATGACTGGACTCTGTATAGTTAAGGTAATAGTCATTGGGAGAGCAATAATCATTAGGAAAGCTGTCATGTGTTTATGGCTCAGTCGTCTTGTGTAACGTAACCCTAAGGGCCTCATCATACTTCATATGCTTGCTACAGCAGAGCTTATTTGCGCATGAAGAAGCTTTGGACATGGCCCTAAAAAGCCTGATATGCACGTGTCAGCACATAGTAATGTAAATTTAGCTAAAAAATGGCTATTTAAAGCCCAATAAGGCCAGCTATCTTTTTTCCCCTGCTTTCCCCTATTTTTAAGCTGCCATAGACTTCTATAGCAACTTTCGGCGTAACACGCAAAAAGATAGGACAAGGCATATCTTTTGTTGCACGCAGGATTTGTGCGCCAGAAAGACACTCGTGAGAAAGAACTCATTGATATCAATCACTTTGCTTCATCACTTGTTATGGGAATGAGTTTCACAAAGGCATCAGACTGCGCAAACACGTTTGTCAGTTTAAGCCCTAAATGTAATGTAATCACGATCACTATGCAGAGTTGGGTAGAGCTAGATATGAGGGAGATAGATAGATAGATAGATAGATAGATAGATAGATAGATAGATAGATAGATAGATAGATAGATAGATAGATAGATAGATAGATAGATAGATAGATATGAGTGAGTACCGGTGTTTATTTTTGTACTGATGTATAATAGGGGTGATGATTTTTGGAGCTCATGCCCCTAATCCTCAGACTTTAACACCATCCCTGGTTGCTGGTGTGGCATGGGTCGGCCTCTGAAGAGACCCAGTGGTGCTGCAGAAAGCTTCGAGCAGACTACGGCCTGCAGTCATTAAGTGCGGTAAAGGGAGATGGGGGCCTGAGCTTACCTTTTGCATCCGGGCCCCTGAGCTTTTAGAGGAACCATCAACCTTAAAATGTTCTGACACAAAGGAGAAACATGGAGAAGATACTGACTTCTGTGTCGGTTTTGATTCTCTGCTGCCTTAGCGGCCCTGAAAACCTCTGGCGCTATTGAAAACGGAGAAAGGGAGAGCAGATAAAGAAAGGAATATAATTATATACACAACAGGATTATAGGGAGCTGGAAGTAATGTGACAAATAATGGAAGCCTCAGCTCACCTGTGTAGACCAAATTGCTGGCAATAGTAGAAATTGTTTTGAGATGGAAGATGTGAGGTCTCTGCACTTTAATGAGTAATCTGAGAATTTTCAAAATTCTTTAAATATTTAAAAGGAAAGTTCATCCAGATTACACCATTGTCTATAATTGTATTATTGATCACTGATTTACTACCATTATAAATTTAGCTCAGCTATTCATGAGACGGCTGCCACCTGCTACACAATGACTGCTATTTAGAGTTGAGCGAGCACCAGAATGCTCAGGTGCTCATTGCTCGAGTCAAACTTTTCGTAATGCTCGAGAGCTCATTTCGAGTAATGAACCACATTGAAGTCAATGGGCGACTCAAGCATTTTTGTATGGGACCGATGCTGCGCATAGGTGATGACTTGTCAAACACCAGAAAACATCAGAAAGTCATGGAAACACCACAGAAACGGATAGGGAAGGGCAGGGGCAGCATACATGGCTGCATCTGAGGCTCTCAGGTCCCACTATTAAGCCAAAATGGGGGCAAGAGTCTGGCATAACCCCCCTAAAAATTTACTTCAGACAAACCCTCATTAGCAAGGAACACGCGCTGGCACATCTTAGCTAAGTACCACACTACCTGCAACCAAGGACAATCACTTCCTGCGGGTAACACCGCTGCCTCTTCTCCTGGGTTTCATGCTGGCATTGCTGTCCAACCCTCCGCACAACCCTGCATCCACAGCACACACAAAAGTTTCCCTGCGCAGCATTCAGCTGCCCTCATGCCACACGCTTGCTTCATAGCCACACCACTTTCATGTCTATTTATAAGTGCGTACTAGATGAGGAGGAACCGGAGGCACACTGCAGAGGGTTGGCAGGGCCAGGCAGCAACCCTCTTTGTAAGTGTGGGTGATAGCCCACAATGCTGTTGAGAATTGATGATAAATTGACGTACGATCATCATTCCAATCCCATGCCACCTCCGTCACAAAACCGTCAGGAGCCGCAAAAGTGGGCATAAAGGGGACTCAGGTGGCAGCACTTCTACACATCTCCACAATGCAGCAATACTCTGTGTGGGAAGTACGTGAGCGGGCCCAGGGTCAGGCTCGGTCCCAGCCTCCACCTTGTGTTACCCAAGGTGCCGCGAGTTACATAGCAATGGGAAATCCATGTGTCCCCACACAATTCATTCTGTGTAGGTGTCAGATAGCTCAACACCGCAATGAGAAGTCTTTGACAAAGACTCATGCTTTAGAGTCGAAACGTCGCCATCTTGTGTGTTGAGGAGGCATTATTATCTGTGTATTCTCATGAATGCATAAAATACAATCGCACCAAACCTGCTGCCTGACGTCTTTATCATTATAAGTGTATTTGTGCCAGACAGGTAAAACACCGCAATGGGAAGTCTTTGTGCACCCACAGCATAGGCGAGCCCCTGGAACCCAAGGAAAGTATTACACATAAAGAAATCAGAGTGCCCAAACATGGCAGAGTTTCACCCCACCAAGGACCTCAGCCCACATTTCTGCCCTAGTCAGTCAGTGTATTTGTGCCAGACAGGCAAAACACCGCAATGCGAAGTCTTTGTGCATCCACAGCATAGGTAAGCTCAAGGATCTTAAAGATGGTATTACACATGAGAAAAAACAGAATGCCAAGCATGGCAGAGTTTCACCCTGCCAAGGACCTCGGCCTCGGCTCACTCCCTCATTAATCGTGGGCATAAAGCAAACTCGAATGCTAGTGTAGCTGTGAACGTCTCATTAATGCAGTAATGCTCCTTTTATTTGGCCGAAACCAGTGTCTCAGATAACTGTGGTAACATGATAGAAAATACATGTTGCCCAGCGCTGATCACCAGACCCCAAGCAGGAGGAGGAGGTGGCATAATAAGGCCGGGAAACCATGACCGAGGTAGCACCCGCAATACTCTGTGTGAGAAGTACGTGAGTGGGCCCTGGGTCAGGCTCGGTCCCAGCCTTCACCTTGTGTGACCCAAGGTACCATGAGTTAAATAGCTATGGGAAATCCACGTGTCCCCACACACTTCATTCTGTGTAGGTGTCAGATAGCTCAACACCACAATGGGAGGTCTTTGAGCTCCTTGGGCTCACCTATGCTGTGGGTGCACAAAGATGGTATTACAGAGGAAGAAATCAGAGTGCCCAAACATGGCAGAGTTTCACCCCACCAAGGACCTCGGCCTTGGCCCACATTTCTGCCCAAGTCAGTTAGTGTATTTGTGCCAGACAGGTAAAACACTGCGATGGGAAGTCTTTCTGCACCCACAGCATAGGCAGACCCCAGTAACATTTCTATAGCAAGAGTATAGGCGGACCCCAGTAACATTTCTGTAGCCAAAGTATAGGGAGACACCAGTAACATTTATGTAGCAAGAGTATAGGCGGACCTCAGCAACATTACTGTAGCAAAAGTATAGGCAGACCCCTGTAACATTTCTGTTGCAAGAGTATACGCAGACCCCAGTGACACTTCTATAGCAAGAGTATAGGCGGACCCCAGTAACATTTCTGTAGAGGAAATATAGGCGGACCCCAGTAACATTTCTATAGCAAGAGTATAGGCGGACCCCTGTAACATTTCTGTAGCAAAAGTATAGGCAGACCCCAGTAACATTTCTGTAGAAAAAGTATACGCAAACCCCTCAAACCATTCAGTAGAAACTGCATAGACGGACCCCAGTAACATTTCTGTAGCAAGAGTATAGGCGGACCCCAGTAACATTTCTGTAGCAAGAGTATAGGTGGACCCCAGTAACATTTCTGTAGCAAGAGTATAGGCAGACCCCTGTAACATTTCTGTAGCAAAAGTATAGGCAGACCCCAGTAACATTTTGTGTAGCAAGAGTATAGGCGAACCCTTGTAACATTTCTGTAGCAAGAGTATAGGCGAACCCCTGTAACATTTCTGTAGCAAAAGTATAGGCAGACCCCTGTAACATTCCTGTAGCAAGAGTATAAGCGGACCCCAGTAACATTTCTGTAGCGAGAGTATAGGCGGACCCCAGTAATATTTATGTAGCAAAAGTATAGGCGAACCCCTCATACCATTCAGTAGAAACTGCATAGGCGGACCCCAGTAACATTTCTGTAGCAAGAGTATATGCGGACTCCAGTAACATTTCTATATCAAGAGTATAGGCAGACCCCTGTAACATTTCTGTAGCAGAAGTTTAGGCAGACCCCAGTAACATTGCTGTAGCAAAAGTATAGGCAGACCTATGTAACATTTCTTTAACAAGAGTATACACGAACCCCAGTAACATTTCTGTAGCAAAAGTATTGGCAGACCCCTGTAACATTTGTGTTGCAAGAGTATAGGCGGACCCCAGTAACATTTCTGTAGCAAGAGTATAGGCGGACCCCAGTAACATTTCTGTAGCAAAAGTATAGGCAAACCCCTGTAACATTTCCATAGCAAGAGTATAGGTGAACGCCTCAAACCATTCAGTAGAAAAGGTATAGGCAGACCCCAGTAACATTTCTGTAGCAAGAGTATAGGCGGACCCTTGTAACAATTCCGTAGCAAGAGTATAGGTGGACCCCAATAACATTTATGTAGCAAGAGTATAGGCGGAGCCCAGTAACATTTCTGTAGGGAGAGTTTAGGTGGACCTCAGTAATATTTCTGTACCAAAAGTATAGGCGAACTCCTCAAACCATTCAGTAGAAACTGCATAGGTGGACCCCAGTAACATTTCTGTAGCAAAAGTATAGGCGGACCCCAGTAACATTTCTGTAGCAAGAGTATAGGCAGACCCCTGTAACATTACTGTAGCAAGAGTATAGGCAGACCCCAGTAACATTTCTGTAGCAAGAGTATAGGCGGACCCCAGTAACATTTCTGAAGCAAAAGTATAGGCAAACCCCTGTAACATTTCTTTAGCAAGAGTATAGGCGAACCCCTCAAACCATTCAGTAGAAAAGGCATAGGCAGACCCCAGTAACATTTCTGTAGCAAGAGTATAGGCGGACCCCTGTAACATTTCTTTAGCAAGAGTATAGGCGGACCCCAGTAACATTTATGTAGCAAGAGTATAGGCGGACCCCAGTAACATTTATGTAGCAAGAGTATAGGCGGACCCCTGTAAAATTTATGTAGCAAGAGTATATTCAGACCCCAGTAACATTTCTGTAGCAATAGCATAGGCGGACCCCAGTAATATCTCTTTAGCAAGAGTATAGGTGGACCCCAGTAACATTTACGTAGCAAGAGTATAAGCGAACCCCTGTAACATTTCTCTACCAAGTGTATAGGCCGACCCCTGTAACATTTCTGTAGCAAAAGTGTAGGCGAATCCCTGAAACATTGGTGTACCAAGAGTATAGGCGAACACCTGCAAAATGTGGTTACAAAGAGTGTAGGCGAAGGCTGGAAAAATTACTTAGATAACAGTATAGACAAGGGCCTGAAAAATTGGTGTACCAAGAGTACAAGTGTAACCCTGAAGAATCGCTCAACGGCGAGGGCAGGTGAAACCCATAAACATTTTTTAAAGATACTGCTCGCTGTTTCTTAATTTGTAAGAGAGCCTGGAGGCAGCCCTGTTAAAAAATTGTTTTCTGTTAAAGTATAAATACTTTTGAAACTTTGAAAAATTGTAAAAATCTTTTAAACAGAGCCTTTTGGGCCGCAGAAAAATTGGCTGATCAGCTTGATGACATGCTGTTTTAGGAGGAGGAGGAGGAGGAGGAGTAATAATATCCGAGAGTGATTGACAAAGCTAATTCCCCCTTTTTTTTTGGTCATAGAGGATGCATTTTCTTCTGTTGCAGCGAAAAGAATCATTAGGTTCCGCTGCTTTCCGCCGGTTGAGAAGAGAAGTCTGGGGAAATCCAGCCTTTGTTCATCCTTATGAGTGTAAGCATATCAGTACTGGCAGGCCGGTACGCTTATCCGGGTTGATACCCCAGCTGCACTAAACACCCTCTCTCACAAGATGCTAGCGGCAGGGCAGGCCAGCACCTCCAGGGCGTACAGCGCAAGTTCGTGCCATGTTTCCAGCTTTGACACCCAATAGTTGTATGGAGCAGAGGCATTACGGAGGACAATGGTAAGATCGGCTACGTACTCCCTCACCATCTTTTTACAACGCTCCCTCCGACTCAGCCTTGACTGGGGAGTGGTGACACAGTCTTGCTGGGGAGCCATAAAGCTGGCAAAGGCCTTGGAGAGTGTTCCCCTACCTGCGCTGGACATACTGCCTGATCCCCGCTCCTTCCCTGCTACTTGGCGCTCTGACCTGCGTCTTCTGTCACTAGCGCTGTCAAATGGGAACTTTAGCATCATTTTTTCCACCAGGGCCCTGTGGTATTGCATCACTCTCCTACCCCTTTCCTCTTCGGGAATGAGAGTGGAAAGGTTCTCCTTATACCGTGGGTTGAGAAGGGTGTACACCCAGTAATCCGTTTTGGCCAGAATGCGTTTAACGCGACTGTCACGGGAAAGGCAGCCTGACATGAAGTCAGCCATATGTGCCAGGGTACCAGTACGCAACACATCGCTGTCCTCACTAGGAGGATGACTTTCAGGATTTTACTCCTCCTCATCCTCCTCTTCAGCCCATACACTCTGAACAGATGAGAAGCAAGCAGCATGGGTACCCTCTGCAGTGTAGCCAGCTGCCTCTTCCCCCTCCTCCTCCTCCAAAACGTGCTGAGATATAGACATGAGGGTGCTCTGGCTATCAAGCGACATACTCTCTTCCCCCGTCTCCTGTTCCAACCGCAAAGCGTCAGCCTTTATGCTTAGCAGCAAACTTCTCAGCAGGCAAAGCAGCGGGATGGTAACACTAATGATTGCCGCATCGCCACTCACCATCTGGGTAGACTCCTCAAAGTTTCCGAGGACCTGGCTGATATCTGCCATCCATGCCCACTCCTCAGTAAAGAATTGCGGAGGCTGACTTCCAGTCTGCTGCCCATGTTGCAGCTGGTATTCCACTATTGCTCTAAGCTGCTCGTACAGCCTGGCCAACATGTGCAGCGTAGAATTCCAGCGTGTGGCCACGTCGTACAGCAGTCAGTGCTCTGGCAGCTGAAACCGACATTGCAGGGTCCTCAGGGCGGCAGTGTCTGTGGTGGACTTGCAGAAATGTGCGCAGACGGGGCGCACCTAGCTGAGCAGATCAGACAAGTGGGGGTAGTTTTTCAGAAACTGCTGAACCACTAGACGTGGGCTAGGCATGGCATGTGTGTGGGGGTGCCGAGCTGCAGAGCCGCCATCAGGTTACGGCCCTTGTCACACACGACCATGCCCGGTTGGAGGCTCAGCGGCGAAAGCCAGAGGTCGGTCTGCTCTGTCAGACCCTGCAGCAGCTCGGGGGCTGTGTGCCTCTTGTCACCTGTGCTGCCGCGCTGCGATCTACCGATTGCTGGTGACATGCTCACACTTCTTAATTGGGAGGTAGAGGAGGAGGGGTGGGTTTGGAGGAGGTGGCATAAAACGTCGCAGATACCAGAACCGAGGTAGGACCCTCTATTCTGGGTGTGGGTAGGATGTAAGCGGTCCCAGGCTCCACCAAGTTCACCCAATGTGCCGTCAGGGAGATATAGTGGCCCTGCCCGCCAGTACTTGTCCACATGTCCGTAGTTAAGTGGACCTTCCCAGTAAGGTGAGGGCACGATTTATGTTTCGGGAGACGTGCTGGTGTAGGGCTGCGACGGCCCACCGGGAAAAATAGTGGCTGGGGACTGAGTAGTGCAGGACCGCCGCCGCCATCATGTTTTTGAACACCTCCGTATCCACAAGCCTGTATGGCAGCATCTCCAGGCTCATTAATTTGGCAGTGTGCACATTTAAAGCTTGTGCGTGCAGGTGCGTTGCGGCGTAATTGCGCTTTCGCTCCAACGCTTGTGTTAGCGACAGCTGAACGCTGCGCTGAGAGACATTGCTAGATGGAGTGGAGGACAGTGGAGGTAAGGGTGTTGGTGCAGGCCGGGAGGCGCTCGTGCCTGTGTCCTGGGAGGGGGATTGGATCTGTGTGGCAGGTTGGGGCACAGGGGAAGAGGCAGTGGTGTGACCCGGAGGCGGTGAATGGCCTTCATCCCACCCTGTAGTGTGCTTGGCCATCATATGTCTGCGTATGCTGGTGGTGATGAGGCTGGTAGTGGTGGCTCCCTGGCTGATCTTGGTGCGACACAGGTTGCACACCACTGTTCATTGGTCGTCCATGCTCTCACTAAAAAACAAAGGTTGGGCATCGGTCACGACAAACTCCTCAGGTGAGAGAGGAACCGTTTTTTCCCACTTATGGCAGGGACCCGAGAACAGTTCCTGGGAGTCTGCCTGCTCAGAATGTGTCATTTTCTTGTAGTGAGGATGCTGGGAGGAAGGAGGAGCAGCCAGAGGATTCAGAGTTGCAGTCCCTGGGCCAGGAGTAGTGGACTGCGTAGAAGACTGGGTGGTCGATACATTGCTGGATGCGTTTTCTGCCATCAATGACAGGACTTGCTCGCACTGCTCTGTTTGTAATAAAGGTCTACCACGCGGACCCGTAAATTGGGATTTGAAGCTGGCGAGCCCAGAAACTTGCCTCTCTCCTAATCCCGCAGCAGCTGGCTGTGATTCACCACGCCCAGGAACTCGGCCTGTGCCCACACTCTCACTTGGACGCCCACGTCCTCGACACTTACCCCTACTCCTCATTATGATGGATTAAGAATAGAGCAGGGCCCAAATAAATTACCTCACTGTACAGCGCTGACAACTGTGGCTTAAAGGGGTTGTCCGGCCACACAGGGTAGAAATTTTTATAATGCTGCTGCTTCCCTTTCAGTAAGGATAGTAACACCCAGCATACAGGGGCTCAAACCGGCCAGCAGATCAGCTGCAATGTCAGTTTCTTACCTTAGATTCTGATCTTCACTGCAGCTTTCAAAGATGGCGCCTCTTTGCTGCCTTCTCACATGCTCTGCGCTCTCCCTCTTCTGTGTGCGCGCTCCCGATGGCAGTAAGAGACATGAAAAGGCAGGATTTCATGGCCTCCCTCAGCTCACGTTCTAGCCCCGCCCACAACACGCCCACCTCTATTGAACTGCTCTACAGTCTCTCCCCGCCCAGGCCACGCCCCCTGCTGCATACTATACTCAGAGGGGTTGTAGCCAGGGGACACTTATACACTCATGGTTCACGATAAAATCCTGGCATGAGTGTATAGTGAATAGAGAGGGGCCGGGGAGAGCCGAGAGAGAACTCTCCTGCAGCCTCCCACTGCAAGGCTACCTACTGCCCCCCACCCTGCTAAAGTAAAGTAAAACAAAACATTTCCCCACACACACATGCCCTCATAGTGCCCCTCCCCCTTACAATGACCCCTCCCCCCACTTCTGTCAGCCGGGTCCCTGCACACACACACACATCACTGCACCCCCCCCCCCCCTTGCACACATCCATCCATCCATCGATCTCTCCCTCTCCACGCCCCCCCCCCCCCCTTCCCCACTTCTGACAGCCGGGTCTCCAGACACCACGAACACACACACATCACTGCACCCCCCCCCCTCCTTGCACACATCCATCCATCCATCTCTCCCTCTCCACCCCCCCCCCCCCGCGAGAGCCCGCCCCTCCACTCATTCTTACCTTGGAGATGAAGAGCCAGCAGCCACGCCTCCCCTGCAGGCAGAACTGAGCTTCCCAGCGGCTGAAGTTCTTCTGCACATGCGCAGAGCTGTGCTGGAGAAGCGTGTCTCTGTCGTCCCGACAAGAAGAGGACAAGAGACTTGTCGGAACCCATGGCAACCGAGGAACAACACAGGGGGGAGCATCAGAAAGGTAAGTGAATAACTTCTGTTTGCCTAATTTACAATGCACAATGTATATTACAAAGTGCATTGTATTGGGCAAACAGAAGTAATGAGACCTAATGTTTATGGCCGGACAACCCCTTTAATTCACCGCACACAGAGACTTGTAGATAGCGGACGCTCTATGCTGTGACTTGAAAAAATTAACCCGCTGTCTTGCGCTGATACCTAGGGGTAATTTACCACTCACAGAGACTTGTAGATAAGAGAGGCTGTATGGAGTGGGAGATGACTCTAAAGCCAGTGGATAGTGCTGGTAACTGCGGCTATCTCAACCCCACCAAGCTGAAATACTTTGCAGTGGCCCAGGAAATATTACAGTACTTTAGCGGTGAGACCTCTGTCTAATGCACTGCAGACACAGAATGGTATAACTGAAGTTGTTTGCAGTAGGCTAGAAAATATTAGAGTGCAGTTTCACGGTGAGATTTGGTTGTACAGCACTGCAGGCTGAGAACACTATTACTGAAAGGCTGGGGACAGGCCTAGATGTGTAATGCAAAAATTGATGCACTACTGCTCCCAGCCAGCCACAACTGTAAAGCACACGGTCAGATGTAGCCCTAAGGGCGCCCACCCACTGGCGATTTTTTTTCCCTGCGAAATTCGCAGCATTTTTTTCTCTGCAGGGGTCTATGGGACTTGTAATGTTAAAATCGCGATCGCGATCGCGTTCTTGTACGGAGGATCAGGACTGTATAACTTTCCCTATGGAAGCAGCTCTGTCCATAAACTCTGCGTAATACACTGCAGACTGGGAACGCTATAGTTGAAATGGCCTGCACAGCCCGAGATCCTTAAAAAAAAATTGGTGCACTACTGCTCCCAGCCAGCCACAACAGTAATGCACACTATGAAGAGTAGCCCTAAGAAGGACCGTCCCTATATCAGCAGCAGCACTATCCCTAACCTCTGCCAGCATGCATCTGAGGCAAGCCGCGGGCGGGACCACTTTAAGTACTTGGCGGTCACCTGATCGGCCCAGCCACTCACTACTGTGGGGAATGGGGGGGGGGGGGGCGGGGAGGGCTGGCACATCACCGCAGGAAGTGGTAATGCCTTTTCCGCATGTCTATTAGCTAGAAAATGGCACTAAATATGCGGGGAAGGAAATGCAGTTGACTCGAGTACCACGTGGTGTTTGTCTCGAGTAACAAGCATCTGGAGTACCCTAATACTCGAACGAGCATGAAGCTCGGATGAGTGTGCTCGCTCATCTCTACTGCTATTCCAACGGTTATTGGTGATGACATGCTTTTCATGAAAATGAATTAAAAGTTGCCACAGCCTCACCACTGTTTCTGACATCATCTAAATGGTATTAGAATATTTATCACATTTTTTGCCACATTGTGACAAATTTACTATTGAAAAAGTGCCAGTTTTCTCTTGCAAACTGCGCCGTATCTTACATATTTTGCACCACAATTACTTAGGGAGCAGAAGTGAGCATCATTGCTTTGAGGAGCACAGATGGGACACATTTACTTTGTGGGCAAAATTACTTTGGAGGGCATAGAGTGAGCACAATTTATTTGGGGGAACAGAGGGGGGCACAGTTACCTTGGGGGCACAATTTTGGGACACAATTAGTTTGGAAGCACAGAATTGGCAAAATTACTGTGAAGACCGTTGGAGCACAATTGCATTGGAGGCATAAAAAGCATAATTACTTTGGGGGCACAAAGGTGGCACTATTTGGAGAAACTATTACTTTAAAAGGCACACAGTGGGCATTATTACCTTTTTAGTGCACAAAAGCGGAACTACTACTATGTGGGGCATTAAAGTTGAATTTTTTAATGTGGTAGGGAAAATGAAGAAATTATCAGCATTTGGGGGCAATATTATTTTGTGAGGCACAAAGGGAACACTTTAGATCATGAGACACAAAGGAGGCACTATTACTGTGTTGTGGGCACTGAGAGAGCACAAGTAGCAGCAAGATAGAGAGTTTGTTTGCAAAGCCAGTTTGTGGCTGGATAAAGTCTTGATGGCGGCCTGGACCAGAGTGAAGACTCTTCAAGTTTTAGAGTTGTTTTTTAATCTAATGGGCATGAAAATATGTATTTTGTTTAACTTGGAATCACAGATCCACCTCCACTTTTCCTGAAGCACTTGGGACTGCTGTGTTATAATCTACATATCCTGAGGCTAAAGAGGACTCTCATGCGCTTCATATGTGATGTTTGGTGACATGAGGCACAGAGTTGTCAAATGCCGTTTCCATTCTAGTCCCCTGAGCTTTTGAGTGACATGAGAATATCAATAATTCATATTTTTGTAATACAGACACTTGTAGAGTTTTCCTCAGAACTTCACTCCACTTTGGGGATTTTTAATGACAGAATGTAACAATGCACATTACATTGATCAGAACCAAACCATCTGTGCGGAGGTTCAGAGCTATTCCATTCATATTTCATGGATAATCACTCCTAAAACTTTCATAAAGGCATTGGAAAAATAGATTTTGCTAAACACATTTTATAATTTCGAACACTTTTTGCTATGAAAGAAAGCATTTTCCCATGAACAATAGTTCCATCTATATTGACAGGATTGGAAGTTGGGCAAAGTTGACACTTAGTTTTCTGCTATTTCTGGTAAAAATAAGAATCTCACACAAACCCTTTAACAGTTTATCTACCATAGGCTAATACCACCAATTGCAATTTTGCCACGAGAAAATTGCAGCAAAATCGCATTTTTATTCACTGCGATTTGTGAGCATCAGCAATGCTTTTTTTGGAGACTAATCTTGCATCGCATCGCCGCCACCTGCGATAAAATTGCGCAATTGTTAATCACAAAAGTCAATGAAACTTTAAAATCACATCGCGTCGCATCACAATGCGCAGTTGTAGTGTTGCGATAAAAAGAAGCCTCCATAGGAATACATGGGAGATGAAAAATATCAAATTGCAGAAAGATAGAGCAAGCCACGATTTTTTATCCTCTCAACATCGCATCAGTGAAAACATCGCTGATGGGAATGAAACAATTGTAAATCATTGGTTTCATATTCTGCTTTTTACTGACTATCGCAGCAGGCGAGAATCGCACGATTTTCTTGCCTGTGTTAAACCTAGCCTAGTGTAGTCAGGTAAATGCTATAGCCGCTGTTGTGTAGAGATGACAAAGGAGGCTGCTGATTATTGCAGGAATATACAGTAACTATTATTATACTGCCTCCAAGGTAAAAGAATAGAACTGAACACGTTGCGGATTGTAGTAAAGTAATGCAGATTCAATGGATACAATGTAGCAGAAAAAGGATAAAATAGGTCAGCACTTCCCATTTTATCCTTTTTTTTGGACCAATAATGTGAAGTTTTGGCTCTCTTAACTTGGTCATGCACACCCACCGCCCATTTACCTTTTGCCCCTCCTACTGGACCATATGAATGGTATCCTACCTTCCCTGGTTTTATTTGTAGGCTTAGTCCCAAGAGAGGAGCATTCTGAAAGGTAGGAACCCAACTTTCCCAGGATGAAATTAAACCACCTGGTATTAGCGTTAGGACCCGTCTGAGAGCTTGGTCATCTGGACATTGGTAGATGGGTTGGGCCAATGTAATTTAATCAAAATGATATACCAAGAACCTTGCATTATTTAATGTGGTTAGAGTATTGATTATAGGTATGTATAGCTCTGATAGTAAATGTATGATGAGTGTTGTTGCCGTTTTTTGGTTCTGCTTCGATACAATGCAGCAGACGGAGTTAGAACAATATGCAATATTTATTTATGACTCAAGAAAATTAAAATTGGTAATATTAGATTAGAAAACAATATAACTTCAATATAACTTTTACCATATATTTGCCTAATACTGACTGTTGCTAACCCTCCTCTCTTGAACGGGTAGTTTACCTCCTCTTGGTATCTAATGTTGGATGGCATCCATGCACCCACAATCCTCAGCATACTGGGCAACCGCTGCTTGTAACTGCCATAATGAGTCTTCAATCGCCTTAACCTGCTTTACATTAACCCCTTAGTGACCGTCAGATAGTCTTTTTACATGCTGGCTTGCTTGGCTTTAATCCCCAGGGCTGTAAAAACACAACAGCCCTGGGGATTAAAGCCGCAGGGGCTGTAGGTGTGACAGCTCCCTGCTATCAGCTACGCAATCGTTGTTATTCAATGAATAATGGTGATTGCATGAAAGTAAACAAAAAAGTTAAAGTTTCAGTTTCCCTCATGGATTGGATCGATGAGGAGAGCTGAAACTACTCACCTCCATCATCCACGATGTTCCGCAGCGTTCTGGTCCTTCCAGGATCTGACATCGTCTTCTGCGCATGCGTACCAGACATAAAATGTCAGGCGCATGCACAGAAGTCCTGGGTGCCCGGGAGATTTAAAATCTCCTTGCACCCAGGTAGCATGAGTAGCTGAAAGCAGGGAGATGTCACCGGGAGCCACTGTATGAGGTTCCCGGTCACACGATCGCATTATTCAATTAATAATAGCAGTCATGTAAAGTTAAAAAAAAATGTAAAAAAAAGAAAAAAAAGTTTAAAATATGATCCGTGAGGGGAGATGAAATTACATACCTAAGGCACCAGGATTTATCTGCGGACCTTACTCTAGCTTCTGCACACACGCCCATCTCCAAAACGGTGGACGCATATGCAAAAGCCACAGATTGCCAGGAGAAATTTAAAATCCGATCTGTGAGTGGAGGCGAAATTACTTACCTAAGGCTTCTGGTGATGTCCCTGATGGGATCCTTATCTGGGACCTTTCCCCAGCTTCGGCGCATGAGCCAGTCAGCAAAATGGCAGACGCAAGCGCAGAAGCTGGGGAGGGTCCAGGAAATTCCAAAACTCCTAAAGGTAGCCAAGAGCCTGAGGCAGTGACCGAAGGCTGTGGTGAGCGGTCATGTGATCGCTGTTATCCAAAATGATAGTGGCGATCAGGTAAAAGTTAAAAAAATACACAGTATACGCCTAGATGAATTAGTTAAGGAGTCTTGTTTTCACAATGGGTCATTTGTGGGGTTTTCCACCGTTTTGGCCGCTCAAGGGCTCTACAAGTGGGCAATGGGGCCTCAAACACCTTCAAGCAAAATGTCTGTTCTGAAAGCCAACAGCTGCTCCTGTCATTTTGGGCCCTGTTGAGCATACGGACATAAGATTAGGGCCACAATGGGTATGTTTCTGAACACAGGACAAACAGGGGTATCCAGTTTGGGGTGATAGTCTTCATTCATATGTCTGCTGTACAAAAAAAATGTTTTTAAAAAGACACAATAGCCAAAAAAATGAAAATCGTAATTTTCTCCTTATGCTTTGCTTAGATTCATTCAAAAACTGTGGGATCAAAATACTCATAACATACCTAGATGAATTCGTTAAGGGTCTAGTTTTCAAAATGGGGTCATTTGTGGGGGTTCTTCATCATTTTGGACACTCAAGGGCTCTACAAGCAGGCAATGGGGCGTGAATCACCTTCAAGCAAAATTACTGCTCTGAAAGCCAACAGCTGCTCCTTTCATTTAGGACCTGTTGTGCATACAGATATAAGATTAGGGCCATAATGAGTATGTTTCTGAACACAGGACAAACAGGGGTATCCATTTTGGGGTGAAAATCCTAATTTTCATGTGCACTATAGAAAAGAATACTTACTTTAAAATGACATATTTTCAAAAATATGAAATTTTATTTTTTCTCCTCTAAATTGCATTAACTCCTGAAAAGAAACTGTGGGGTCAAAATACTCCTGACCCCCCTCAGTGAATACATTAAGATGTGTAATTTTTAAAATGGGGTCATTTGTGGGGGTATCTATCATTCTGACACTTATGAGGCTTTGCAATCTTGGCCTGGTGTAGGAAAACAAAACACTCCTCAAAATGTTAATAATCAATGGTAAATGTGTACGTCTCTTAAATGGTTAAAAACAAAATAAAATTTTTCCAGTGTGCTTCCAGAATAAAGTAAACAGATGGAAATATATCTTATCAAAAATGTGCACAGTATGTTTGCATATATTTGACATATTGAAGTTGAAAGTGTGAAAAAAATGACAATTTTGTTTCTAAATTTTTCCAGTTTTGGCACTTTTAATAAATATATACAAATTCAATCAGTCTATTTTTACCACGTAAATGAATTACAATATGTGGCAAAAAAAAAACAATGTCAGAATCACTTGGATATGCAAAACCTTTTTATGGAGTTATTCTATGTTAAAGTGACACATGTCAGATTTCCCAAATTTGGCCTGGTCCTTAAGGCACAAACAGGCTTGGTCACTAAGGGGTTAAATGAAGTCAATTTAGCCCCTATTTGCTCTAAGATGGTTCACTTGTTCCATTTAGGCATCAGAATCTTTTTCTCATTCGTGGACATAACCAAGGTCCACACTTTACTCCTTCCTGGAGCTAGAGACAACTTCTGCCTTTTCATTGCTTCACCTTGGTATATTTTCTACTTAACTTTGGACAACAGCTAATGTATAAGCCATCATGGCATCTTTGCCTAATTTTTGAATCCCATTCGCTCTACAATCACTTCCTTCCAGTCGCTGATTGGTCTCAACCGGCAAGATTAGTACAGTCTCATGTTGGGGAAGTAGGGTGAGAACAGCTCTTCCAGGGGTTCTGACAGTCCCTACTGCCTGGTGTGGGGTATATTCTTCTGTAATCCATGTGCTTATATCAGTTGTTGGAACGCTTTCTGGGTCGGCTCATGGAGTGTAGCTTGTTTCCAATATCCTGGTACTTGTTAAACAAACATGTTCCGGTCTAGTTCTCACAGTATGTTCATACACAGGATCATAGAATGATTCAAAGATGATAATGATGCATGTCCTGATAATGTCTTGAACACATATTCGCACATTCAAGATGGAAATGGGCAAGTGTTTGGCTACAGTCAGCTTCATTACTGTTTCTCTTGCAGACTTGATCAAAGCTTGGAAGTTTTAACTAAAGAATACATCTGGCATTGCTGTGACAAGCAAACCTGTATCTACGAGGCAGTTGACCCCCTTCCCTTGAATTTGGCCGGAATAATTGGATACCCATTAACTAGGTGGTTTGGGGGTTCTTTCCACACCTGCCTGCAGTATACCCCACTACTGTAAGGGTTTTTAGTTTAACAGTTCTTCCAGGTGGTGTACCACTCCACCCCAGCAATCCCTGGGGAATTGACGTCTTTCTCCACACTGCCAACATTGAAACTCTCTCCAGTCACTACAACTACTTTTACCTTGAGACGGAGAAATATTTCAGCTCCTTATTGGCAGATAATAGCCTACAGTATATTGGTATTGAGGTGCTTTGTGATCCTTCACCCCAGGGTCGTTTCATTCTAGCTTTCACTTAGGTTAATTTTTTCCTGATGGAACTGCATCCTGCAATGGTTGAACAATTTTCTCCCATGTTTCCTCTTTTCTAGTCATACTATGGCCCTCGGTGGCTTGAGATCTCATAGAATATGGGCCATAGTTCTCATCTTGGCTTCAGGCAACAGCTTTCTTTAGCAATTGATGGAAATTTAGTGAAGGATTAATAAACACTCGGAACACATGGCCTAATGGGAAATTGCATAATCCATTTATGAACTTGTCATGTTTATTACATACGGTGGCCAGAACCTCTTGGGGGGCAGGGCATATTATGGGATGCCCTCCTCTTTCCTTTGGACTTGCGTGAAGAAATGAGCTCTCAGATTTTCGGCACAAGCAGTTTTACCATAAACATCTTTTGAGCAATTTGATAATGCTGTCAGTTGTCTGACTCAGGCTAACAAAGAGTTCAGGGTACTCCTCTACTTGAGTTTCCTGGAGCACTAATTACTGTCCTGACTTTTTACTACAACTGCTTGATCACTCAGGAGATCATTCCAGATTTTTTTTGTGATTACTGCTCTCTTTTATGGCTCCTGCAGCTGGGCAATGTCGATCATTCTACGTAGCGCAAGCCTTACAATGCAGGTGGTTCCTTGTCCCATATTCTATGTGCAAACTAACAATGTACTGTGCAAACAACAAGTCTCTCTAAAGACTATTACACCTGCAGCGACCAGGAGCACTCCAGTTCACTCTCTGACTTTGTGCTCTCTCCCTTACAGCAGCTCCACAGTTCCATAAGAAACTGCCTGCACATGCAGCCTCTTTGGCACAGCAAGCATTTCTTTTATATGGCACTGGTGGCACCGGGGAACACTCGAGGCTTGTCACCAAGGGAGAGGAGGGGGGGTTGCTGTACATAATAGCTCCTATAATACTGCCTCCTATGTACAAGAATATAACTACTATAATACTGCTCCTATGTACAAGAATATAACTACTATAATACTGCCTCCTCTGTTCAAGATTATAACTACTATAATACTACTCCCTATGTACAAGAATATAACTACTATAATACTGCCCCCTATGTACAAGAATGTAACTACTATAATACTGCCCCCTATATACAAGAATATAACTACTATAATACTGCTGCTATGTAAAAGAATATAATTACTATAATACTGCCCCCTATGTACAAGAATGTAACTACTATAATACTGCTCCCGATGTACCAGAATATAACTACTATAATACTGCTCCCTATGTACAAGAATATAACTACTATAATACTACTCCCTATGTACAAGAATATAACTACTATAATACTACTCCCTATGTACAAGAATATAACTACTATAATACTGCTGTTATATACAAGAAAATAACTACTATAATACTGCTCCTATGTACAAGAATATAACTACTATAAAACTGCTGCCTATGTACAAGAATATACCTACTATAATACTGTTCCGATGTACAAGAATATAACTACTATAATACTGCTCTCTATGTACAAGAATATAACTACTATAATACTGCCTCCTCTGTTCAAGAATATAACTACTATAATACTACTCCCTATGTACAAGAATATAACTACTATAATACTGCCCCCTATGTACAAGAATGTAACTACTATAATACTGCCCCTATATACAAAAATATAACTACTATAAGGGCTTAGGCCTTAGTCACACGGGCGTTTTTCACGCGATTTGCTGATCGCATGACGGATGCGCATCTGCAAATCGCGTGACCGGTGCGCGCAAATCGCCCGCAAATCGCCCGAAAATCTGCTCCTAGCCGCGTTTCATTAGAAACGGGCCGGAGCTGTCCAGCGCATTGCATTCAATGGAGACGGCAATACAGCCGTCTCCATTGAAAGCAATGCGCTGCGGGCGAGCCCGGGATGAATTGTCGGTAAGGGCTTAAATATATAAGCCCTTCCCTGCAATGCATCCTAAAATGTGTAAAAATAAAAAATATATATGCACTTACCTTCTCCCGGCAGCTGGAGCTCCGAGCGGCCGTCCTGCAGTGGGTGTGAAGGGGGTGTGAGTCAGACCTGCCCCCTGATTGGCTCAGCGCTGAGCCAATCAGAGGCATGCCTCACTCACACCCATTCATGAATTCATGAATGGATGTGAGTCAGACCTGCCCCTGATTGGCTAAGGGCTTAGTCAGACGGGCGTTTTTTGCCGCGATTTGCGCATGCGTCCGGCGATTTTTTAAAACCATTGCTTTGCAATGGTATCGGACACATGAGCGCTTTTTATGCGCTTGTCCGATAAATTATAGAACAAAAAATCACAGATCGCACCTATCTGCGATCTGCGATTCCTGTTCGCTTCTGTATATGCGCTCAATGGGGCCGGCGGCAGCAGCGCCGACCCCATTGAGAACATATAGAAGACAAATCATTCTTCTCTGCCACAGCTGTAACAGCTGTGGCAGAGAAGAATGATGTTTGCCCATTGAATTCAATGGAGCGGCAATACAGCCGCTCCATTGAAAGCAATGGGCTGCCGGCGTGCGCGGGGTGAATTGTCGAGAAGGGGTTAAATATATAAACCCTTCCCTGCAATTCATCCTAAAATGTGTTAAAATAAAAAAAAATTGTATACTCACCTTTCTAGTGCAGCCGGAGTCCAGCCGCACCGCTGTCAGTTCTCCTGAACTGCTTCTTGGCACTATTCAGCCGGCGGGGCTTTAAAATCCCCGCCTGCTGAATGATCTGCATCTGATTGGTCACAGCCTGACCAATCAGAGGCCAGTTTCACTCACACACCCATTCATGAATTCATGAATGGGTGAGTGACTGCTGCCTCTCAGCGCTGAGCCAATCAGGGGCAGGTCTGACTCACATCCATTCATGAATTCATGAATGGGTGTGAGTGAGGCATGCCTCTGATTGGCTCAGCGCTGAGCCAATCAGGGGGCAGGTCTGACTCACACCCCCTTCACACCCACTGCAGGATGGCCGCTCGGAGCTCCAGCTGCCGGGAGAAGGTAAGTGCATATATATTTTTTATTTTTACACATTTTAGGATGCATTGCAGGGAAGGGCTTATATATTTAAGCCCTTACCGACAATTCATCCCGGGCTCGCCCGCAGCGCATTGCTTTCAATGGAGACGGCTGTATTGCCGTCTCCATGGAATGCAATGCGCTGGACAGCTCCGGCCCGTTTCTAATGAAACGCGGCTAGGAGCAGATTTTCGGGCGACTTGCGCGCACCGGTCACGCGATTTGCGGATGCGCATCCGTCATGCGATCCGCAAATCGCGTGAAAAAACGCCCGTGTGACTAAGGCCTAATGATGCTGCTATGTACAAGAATATAATTACTATAATACTGCCCCCTATGTACAAGAATGTAACTACTATAATACTGCTTCCTATGTACAAGAATATAACTACTATAATACTGCTTCTATGTACAAGAATATAACTACAATAATACTGACCCATATGTACAAGAATATACCTACTATAATACTGCTCCGATGTACAAGAATATAAAAACTATAATACTGCTCCCTATGTACAAGAAGATAACTACTATAATACTACTCCCTATGTACAAGAATATAACTACTATAATACTGCTGTTATATACAAGAAAATAACTACTATAATACTGCTCCTATGTACAAGAATATAACTACTATAATATTGCCCCCTATGTACAAGAATATAACTACTATAATACTGCCTTCTATGTACAAGAATATAACTACTATAATACTGCTCCTATGTACAAGAATATAACTACTATAATATTGCTCCCATGAACAAGAATATAACTAGTATAATTTTGCCGCCTATGTACAAGAATGTAAATACTATAAAACTGCCCCTATGTACAAGAATATAACTACTATGATACTGCTCCCTAAGTACAAGAATATAACTACTATAATATGGCTCCCTATGTACAAGAATATAACTACTATAATACTACTCCCTATGTACAAGAATATACCTACTATAATACTGTTCCGATGTACAAGAATATAACTACTATAATACTGCTCTCTATGTACAAGAATATAACTACTATAATACTGCCTCCTCTGTTCAAGAATATAACTACTATAATACTACTAACTATGTACAAGAATATAACTACTATAATACTGCCCCCTATGTACAAGAATGTAACTACTATAATACTGCCCCTATATGCAAAAATATAACTACTATAATACTGCTGCTATGTACAAGAATATAATTACTATAATACTGCCCCCTATGTACAAGAATGTAACTACTATAATACTGCTTCCTATGTACAAGAATATAACTACTATAATACTGCTTCTATGTACAAGAATATAACTACTATAATACTGACCCATATGTACAAGAATATAACTATTATAATACTGCTCCGATGTACAAGAATATAACTACTATAATACTGCTCCCTATGTACAAGAATATAACTACTATAATACTGCTCCCTATGTACAAGAATATAACTACTATAATACTGCTGTTATATACAAGAAAATAACTACTATAATACTGCTCCTATGTACAAGAATATAACTACTATAATACTGCCGCCTATGTACAAGAATATACCTACTATAATACTGTTCTGATGTACAAGAATATAACTACTATAATACTTCAACTATGTACAAGAATATAAATAGTATAATACTGCTCCCTATGTACAAGAATATAACTAGTATAATACTGTCTCCTCTGTTCAAGAATATAACTACTATAATACTGCCCCCTATGAACAAGAATATAACTAGTATAATTTTGCCGCCTATGTACAAGAATATAAATACTATAAAACTGCCCCTATGTACAAGAATATAACTACTATGATACTGCTCCCTATGTACAAGAATATAACTACTATAATACGGCTCCCTATGTAAAAGAATATAACTACTATAATACTACTCCCTATGTACAAGAATATAACTACTATAAAACTGCTCCTATATACAAGAATATAACTACTATAACACTGCTCCTATGTACAAGAATAAAACTACTATAATACTGCTTCTATATACAAGAATATAACTACTATAATACTGCTCCTATGTACAAGAATATAACTACTATAATACTGCTCCCTATGTACAAGAATATAACTACTATAATACTGCTCCCTATATACAAGAATATAACTACTATAATACTACTCCCTATGTACAAGAACATAACTTCTATAATACTCCTCCAATGTACAGTAAGTAATATAACTACTATAATACTACCCCTATGTACAAAAATATAACTACTATAATACTGCCTCCTATGTACAAGAATATAACTACTATAATACTGCCCCCTATGTACAAGAATGTAACTACTATAATACTGCTTCCTATGTACAAGAATATAACTACTATAATACTGCTTCTATGTACAAGAATATAACTACTATAATACTGACCCATATGTACAAGAATATACCTACTATAATACTGCTCCGATGTACAAGAATATAACTACTATAATACTGCTCCCTATGTACAAGAATATAACTACTATAATACTACTCCCTATGTACAAGAATATAACTACTATAATACTGCTGTTATATACAAGAAAATAACTACTATATTACTCCTGCTATGTACAAGAATATAACTACTATAATATTGCCCCCTATGTACAAGAATATAACTACTATAATACTGCCTTCTATGTACAAGAATATAACTACTATAATACTGCTCCTATGTACAAGAATATAACTACTATAATATTGCTCCCACGAACAAGAATATAACTAGTATAATTTTGCCGCCTATGTACAAGAATGTAAATACTATAAAACTGCCCCTATGTACAAGAATATAACTACTATGATACTGCTCCCTAAGTACAAGAATATAACTACTATAATATGGCTCCCTATGTAGAAGAATATAACTACTATAATACTACTCCCTATGTACAAGAATATACCTACTATAATACTGTTCCGATGTACAAGAATATAACTACTATAATACTGCCTCCTCTGTTCAAGAATATAACTACTATAATACTATTCCCTATGTACAGGAATATAACTACTATAATACTGCCCCCTATGTACAAGAATGTAACTACTATAATACTGCCCCTATAAACAAAAATATAACTACTATAATACTGCTGCTATGTACAAGAATATAATTACTATTATACTGCCCCCTATGTACAAGAATGTAACTACTATAATACTGCTTCCTATGTACAAGAATATAACTACTATAATACTGCTTCTATGTACAAGAATATAACTACTATAATACTGACCCATATGTACAATAATATACCTATTATAATACTGCTCCGATGTACAAGAATATAACTACTATAATACTGCTCCCTATGTACAAGAATATAACTACTATAATACTACTCCCCATGTACAAGAATATAACTACTATAATACTGCTGTTATATACAAGAAAATAACTACTATAATACTTCTCCTATGTACAAGAATATAACTACTATAATACTGCCGCCTATGTACAAGAATATACCTACTATAATACTGTTCCGATGTACAAGAATATAACTACTATAATACTTCAACTATGTACAAGAATATAAATAGTATAATACTGCTCCCTATGTACAAGAATATAACTAGTATAATACTGTCTCCTCTGTTCAAGAATATAACTACTATAATACTGCCCCCTATGAACAAGAATATAACTAGTATAATTTTGCCGCCTATGTACAAGAATATAAATACTATAAAACTGCCCCTATGTACAAGAATATAACTACTATAATACGGCTCCCTATGTACAAGAATATAACTACTATAATACTACTCCCTATGTACAAGAATATAACTACTATAATACTGCTCCTATATACAAGAATATAACTACTATAACACTGCTCCTATGTACAAGAATATAACTACTATAATACTGCTTCTATATACAAGAATATAACTACTATAATACTGCTCCTATGTACAAGAATATAACTACTATAATACTGCTCCCTATGTACAAGAATATAACTACTATAATACTGCTCCCTATATACAAGAATACAACTACTATAATACTACTCCCTATGTACAAGAACATAACTACTATAATACTCCTCCAATGTACAGTAAGTAATATAACTACTATAATACTACCCCTATGTACAAGAATATAACTACTATAATACTGCCTCCTATGTACAATAATATAACTACTATAATACTGCCCCCTATGTACAAGAATATAACTACTATAATACTGCTCCCTATATACAATAGTATAACTACTATAATACTGCTCCTATGTACAAGAATATAACTACTATAATACTTCTCCCTATGTACAAGAATATAACTACTATAAAACTGCTCTTATGTACAAGAATATACCTACTATAATACTGCCCCTATGTACAAGAATATAACTACTAAAATACTGCTCCTATGTACAAGTATAGAACTACTATAAAACTGCCCCCTATGTACAAAAATATAACGACTATAATACTGCTCCTATGTACAAGAATATAACTACTATAATACTCCTCCTATGTACAAGAATATAACTACTATAATACTCCTCCTATGTACAAGAATATAACTACTATAATACAGCTCCTATGTACAAGAATATAACTACTATAATACTGCCTCCTATATACAAGAATATAACTACTATAATACTGCCTCCTATGTACAAGAATATAACTACTATAATATTGCCCCCTATGTACAAGAATATAACTACTATAATACTTCCTTCTATGTACAAGAATATAACTACTATAATACTGCTCCTATGTACAAGAATATAACTACTATAATATTGCTCCTATGAACAAGAATATAACTAGTATAATTTTGCCGCCTATGTACAAGAATATAAATACTATAAAACTGCCCCTATGTACAAGAATATAACTACTATGATACTGCTCCCTATGTACAAGAATATAACTACTATAATATGGCTCCCTATGTACAAGAATATAACTACTATAATACTACTCCCTATGTACAAGAATATAACTACTATAATACTGCTCCTATATACAAGAATATAACTACTATAACACTGCTCCTATGTACAAGAATATAACTACTATAATACTGCTTCTATATACAAGAATATAACTACTATAATACTGCTCCTATATACAAGAATATAACTACTATAACACTGCTCCTATGTACAAGAATATAACTACTATAATACTGCTTCTATATACAAGAATATAACTACTATAATACTGCTCCTATGTACAAGAATATAACTACTATAATACTACTCCCTATGTACAAGAACATAACTACTATAATACTCCTCCAATGTACAGTAAGTAATATAACTACTATAATACTACCCCTATGTACAAAAATATAACTACTATAATACTGCCTCCTATGTACAAGAATATAACTACTATAATACTGCCCCCTATGTACAAGAATGTAACTACTATAATACTGCTTCCTATGTACAAGAATATAACTACTATAATACTGCTTCTATGTACAAGAATATAACTACTATAATACTGACCCATATGTACAAGAATATACCTACTATAATACTGCTCCGATGTACAAGAATATAACTACTATAATACTGCTCCCTATGTACAAGAATATAACTACTATAATACTGCTGTTATATACAAGAAAATAACTACTATATTACTCCTGCTATGTACAAGAATATAACTACTATAATATTGCCCCCTATGTACAAGAATATAACTACTATAATACTGCCTTCTATGTACAAGAATATAACTACTATAATACTGCTCCTATGTACAAGAATATAACTACTATAATATTGCTCCTATGAACAAGAATATAACTAGTATAATTTTGCCGCCTATGTACAAGAATATAAATACTATAAAACTGCCCCTATGTACAAGAATATAACTACTATGATACTGCTCCCTATGTACAAGAATATAACTACTATAATATGGCTCCCTATGTACGAGAATATAACTACTATAATACTGCTCCTATATACAAGAATATAACTACTATAACACTGCTCCTATGTACAAGAATATAACTACTATAATACTGCTTCTATATACAAGAATATAACTACTATAATACTGCTCCTATGTACAAGAATATAACTACTATAATACTGCCTCCTATGTACAAGAATATAACTACTATAATACTGCTCCCTATGTACAAGAATATAACTACTATAATACTGCTCCCTATATACAAGAATATAACTACTATAATACTACTCCCTATGTACAAGAACATAACTACTATAATACTCCTCCAATGTACAGTAAGTAATATAGCTACTATAATACTGCCTCCTATGTTCAAGAATATAACTTCTATAATACTGCCCCCTATGTTCAAGAATATAACTACTATAATACTGCTCCCTATATACAATAATATAACTACTATAATACTGCTCCTATGTACAAGAATATAACTACTATAATACTGCTCCCTATGTACATGAATATAACTACTATAATACTCCTCCTATGTACAAGAATATAACTACTATAATACTGCCCCTATGTACAAGAATATAACTACTAAAATACTGCTCCTATGTACAAGTATAGAACTTCTATAATACTGCCCCTTATGTACAAGAATATAACTACTATAATACTGCTCCTATGTACAAGAATATAACTACTATAATACTTCTCCTATGTACAAGAATATAACTACTATAATACTCCTCCTATGTACAAGAATATAACTACTATAATACAGCTCCTATGTACAAGAATATAACTACTATAATACTGCCTCCTATATACAAGAATATAACTACTATAATACTGCCCCTATGTACAAGAATATAACTACTATAATACTGTTCCCTATGTACAAGAATATAACTACTATAATACTGCTCCCTATGTACAAGAATATAACTACTATAATACTGCTCCTATGTACAAGAATATAACTACTATAATACTGCTCCTATGTACAAGAATATAACTACTATAATACTGCTCCTATGTACAAGAATATAACTACTATAATACTGCCTTCTATGTACAAGAATATAACTACTATAATACTGTCCACAGTGGTCAGGAATATAGATTCTATAGCTTCCCTAATTTCCTGTGTCATCATATTATAATTTATTGGAGCTAATGTTTCAAGTAAATCTATCATCTGACATTAGGATAAGTTAGGAGATGAACATTTAATCACCGAAAATCTTTTGAAAAGTATAATGTAAAGACTTCACAGCTTTACTTAGCGGTAATTAAGTCTTCCCACTTTGATCTCTAAAAACAGAGCTTGATTCTATATTAATTATCATTGTAATGATGGAGAGTGAACCACCTCCCCACCTTGACTCTACAGACACATCAATGATGCCCCCAGAAATGATTAAATAAGTCTTTTGTACCACATGCCGAGCTTTTCAGTGTAAACATATAGATGAGTTTGGAAAATTGTTATATAATTGAGAGCCTGCATACTTCCGAAAGTGGGGATGGGATTTACTCTAAGAGCTGTAGTAATTAGTCCTAATGCAAACTTTTTCCCAACAACAAAGTTAAAGTTCTCCAGCTACAATAAAAAAATTATCTGAAAATAGTGGTTCTTGACTAGTTAACGTCATAGAGAAATGAATAGCTAGATACATAGTTTTTGCCATTGCTTGTGCATGTAATGTCTCAGATGACGTTGTTCCCACAACATGCTGACATCGGAAAGCTTGCTCTTATGCTCTTAAGTGTTTATTCTTGCATATTACAATTCTGATACATATCAGGCAGTGTTGCAGATCGCCATGGTAGCTACTGACTTTGTCATGTTCACTCAAGCACTGCAGCCTTTCTATGTAAAACATTCAGAGATACAACTGACATCCCTGTCCCAAGTTCATGCTGCCAGTGGTTTAGGAAGCCTGAACCTGATGACAAAATCCCTTTGCTTGAACAACACTTACTGGGCTTATTTCTAAGTAGGGCACCACACTGAAAAGAGCGACCCCACTACTTAAAAGGCACAAGGTCTAAAGTCAGAGTGGGGCAAAACATGTATTCAGGGAAATATATTAACAGAAGATAAAGTGCAAAATAGAAAACACATCACATCCCAAACACAGAGGGGTCAAAGAGCTAGTAACACAGAGTACATCTAACTCTCAACCAACTAACCAGCACCTGTGTAACCCCTGGGATGGTTTATAAACCCTAGAGAAGCAGCTAGGGAATAACAGACAACCTATTAAACAACTACACAGATGAGATGTTTTGCCCTCAGTGCGACAAACATGGTTGTATCTGTGCTGCCAGGTGCATTATGTGGTTTGGCACTGATGCTGTGACATCACGCCGGCCCTGTGCCAACTCCCAGGGTGCCATCAAACAGGACGCGCTACGTGCAGCAAATCTGATGCAGAACTTAAGTAGATCGACGGAGTTAACAAGCCTTGTGGCTTTATTGCACAATTCCTATGTGTAAAATTGCATGTTTATTTGCAAATTTTCCACAGTGGAATGTGTTGCATTTTTGTGATGTGGTAGTTCCCGGATGAGGGTCACACCGGCAAACTTTATTAACAAACATCAAATGTAGATTTTCAAGCGGATTCAAAGCATTTCTGCAGTGGAAAAGCAACAAAAAATGACCGATTACTCTATTTGCAGATTATGATGTGGATTTTATGTTAGCTATTGATTTCTATGGTGAAATCTACTGAAGATTTGCGCAGTTTCCACAGTATAAATAGATAGAAATGTAAACCGGGGTGATTTTTTATTATGATCCTGATTAGAGATGAGCGAGCACCAAAATGCTCGGGTGCTCGTTACTCGGGACGAAATTTCCGCGATGCTCGAGGGTTCGTTTCGAGTAACGAACCCCATTGAAGTCAATGGGCGACCCGAGCATTTTTGTATATCGCCGATGCTCGCTAAGGTTTTTATTTGTGAAAATCGGGGCAATTCAAGAAAGTGATGGGAACGACACAGCAACGGATAGGGCAGGCGAGGGGCTACATGTTGGGCTGCATCTCAAGTTCACAGGTCCCACTATTAAGCCACAATAGCGGCAAGAGTGGCCCCCTCGCCCGCACTGTCAGCATAAAGATCGTTTTTCTCTGCCACAGCAGTAACAGCTGTGGCAGAGAAGAACGATGTTAGCCCATTGAATTCAATGGAGCCAGCAATACAGCCGACTCCATTGAAAGCAATGGGCTGCCGACGATCGCGGGATAAATTGTCGGGAAGGGCTTAAATATATAAGCCCTTCCCTGCAATTCATCCAGAAATGTGTTACAATAAAAATCATTACTCACTTCTCCTGGGGTTCTGCGGTGCTCCTGCAGGCTGTCGCTCCCTCCTGGTCCCCGGCAGAGCATTGCGTTCTCTACGAAGGGCTTTAAATCCCTGCCTCCAGAAACACATGTGCCTTCAGCCAATCACAGCCAATGACAATGATGTCATTGAAAGGCGGGGATTTAAAGCCCTTCGTAGAGAAAGCAATGCTCTGCCGGGGACCAAGAGGGAGCGACAGCCTGCAGGAGCACCGCAGAACCCCAGGAGAAGTGAGTAATGATTTTTATTGTAACACATTTCTGGATGAATTGCAGGGAAGGGCTTATATATTTAAGCCCTTCCCGACAATTCATCCCGCGATCGTCGGCAGCCCATTGCTTTCAATGGAGTCGGCTGTATTGCTGGCTCCATTGAATTCAATGGGCTAACATCGTTCTTCTCTGCCACAGTTGTTGCAGCTGTGGCAGAGAAGAATGATTTCTCTTCTATATGTTCTCAATGGGGTCGGCGCTGCTGCCGCCGGCCCCATTGAGCACATATAGAGAAGAGAACAGGAATCGCAGATAGGTGCGATCTGCGATTTCTGTTCTATAATTTATCGGACGAGCGCATAAAAAGCGCTCATGTGTCCGATAAAAATTCGCCGGACACATGCGCAAATCGCGTGAAAAACGCCCGTCTGACTAAGGCCTTAGTCAGACGGGCGTTTTTTCGCGCGATTTGCGGATCGCATGACGGATGCGCATCCGCAAATCGCGTGACCGGTGCCCGAAAATCGCCCGAAAATCGGGCGGAGCTGTCCAGCGCATTGCATTCAATGGAGCCGGCAATACAGCCCGCTCCATTGAAAGCAATGCGCTGCGGGCGAGTGTGGGATGAATTGTCGGGAAGGGCTTAAATATATAAGCCCTTCTCTGCAATTCATCCAGAAAAGTGTTAAACTAAAAAATATATATATACTGACCTGCTCCCGGCAGCCGGAGTTCCGCGCGGCCGTCCTGCAGTGGGTGTGAAGGAGGTGTGAGTCAGACCTGCCCCCTGATTGGCTCAGCACTGAGCCAATCAGGGGCAGGTCTGACTCACACCCCCTTCACACCCACTGAATGGGTGTGAGTGAGACCTGCCTCTGATTGGCTCAGCGCTGAGCCAATCAGGGGGCAGGTCTGACTCACACCCCCTTCACACCCACTGCAGGACGGCCGCGCGGAACTCCGGCTGCCGGTAGCAGGTCAGTATATATATATTTTTTAGTTTAACACTTTTCTGGATGAATTGCAGGGAAGGGCTTATATATTTAAGCCATTCCCGACAATTCATCCCGCGATCGTCGGCAGCCCATTGATTTCAATGGAGTCGGCTGTATTGCCGGCTCCATTGAATTCAATGGGCAAACATCGTTCTTCTCTGCCACAGCTGTTACAGCTGTGGCAGAGAAGAATGATTTGTCTTCTATATGTTCTCAATGGGGTCGGCGCTGCTGCCGCCGGCCCCATTGAGCGCATATAGAGAAGATGGACCGTTGGGGTTCTTGAAGCCTAAAATCACTCCTAACACTCTCCCTATAGCAGCCCCGGCATCAACAGCACTTTCCCTCAGCTAAGTGAGAACACATCTGTGGTGAGCCGCGGGCCGGCAGATTTTAATACTCGGGTGACACCTAATCTCGCCAGCCACTCACTGCAGGGGAGTGGTATAGGGCTTGAACGTCGCAGGGGGAAGTTGTAGTGCCTTCCCTGTCTTTCTATTGGCCAGAAAAGCGCGCAAATTTCTCAGGGAAGAAAATGAAAGTAACTCGAACATCGCGTGGTACTCGTTACGAGTAACGAGCATCTCGAACACCCTACTACTCGAACGAGTATCAAGCTCGGACGAGTATGCTCGCTCATCTCTAATCCTGATTTGAAGCAGAGAAATTCAGCAACATGTAAAGGACATTTAGAAAATCAAGTGAATGTCCAACCTTTTAACAATGACCAGGAATAGAAGCCAAAATCTTTTCCAGGGGGGAAGATAAACCATGCACAGACAGCTGTTTGGGAGGGACTGCCCCTCATCAGTGCGCAGCAGGTTTCTGGTTTGGCTAGTGAGAGGCCTATAGATGCGGGTCATGAAGGGTATCTTTTCTCTCTAGGGAGAGAACTTAGAAGGTATTAGCAATCTTATGATTCCTCTAGGAAATATGCAAATGGGAAGATGGAATAATGTCTCCAGAGCACCATCTATTGGAAGGCAGCATTCCTGCAAGTCAATGTCAGAGGTCATAACAAGGCCTTTCACTAGCCAAGCCAGAAACCTACTGTACATTGAGGAGGGGCAACCACCTTAAAACAGCTGTCTGTGTATGGTTATCCTTTCCCTCTGGAGAGAAGACCTCTGGCTTTGGCTTGTAAAAAGATCTGACATTGACTTGCAGGAGTACTGACTTCCAATAGGGGGTGCTGCAGATGCATTGTTCCATCCTCCCTTTTGAAGCACGGGGGCACATATCCTATATTATTAGATAATGCAGCTGGTGCCAGGTATTTTACGTTGTTACCACACTATTGAATGATAGAGCAGGCATCCGCTAGTGTACAGTGTCATCGTATCACACGCGCATGTATAATACAGTAGGCATCATCTACTGTACATTGTTATCACACATTGGTAGATGCTACTGCAGGCCTCGACTATTGTAGCTTGTCATATTAGACATTATTAGGCAGTACAACAAGTGTCAACTATTGCCATTTGGCTGGCGTATTGTTGATAGATGACACTGATACTGCGATGACATCTGATTCATATCACAATTTATCTACTTCCAGAAAGGTCTAGTCGCTCTAACACAAGATTTCCTTGTCAAGATGAAGATGAAAAAACACCTTGTTTCTGGTGGTAAAGTTAATTTCTGCTGTGACAGGTAACATTTACAGCTCCGGTAATGGAGTAATGGCAGCTGCTTTGTATTGAACTGTTTTTCAAGGAATGACCCAAAATGACAAACTTTTTCTTCTCTCTTTTTTAATTTCGTCTTCCTTTTGTGAGCTGCGCAAGATCCTTCACACATCATGTCTTTACAGTATCTTAGACAGGAGCAAGTGTTACATTAGGGAAGCTGCTGTCAGAAAATTAGATTGTAGCCGCTTTACTGTCAGACTGATACATGGAAAACAATTATTTTATTTTTCATCGTCTTTTGATGCACTGCTTCAGTTTTATTCCAAGCACCTCACAGCTGAGGACAAGGGTGTGAAATCTCTGTACAAAACAGATTATGGGGCCGTGGCACTGGATACATAGAATAAGGAGCTAAAGGGGCCACTTCAACAGAAATGGAAATAAATAAAAAGACATAAAAACAGAAACGTTAATTTTTTTTTTGAGTATACCAGAGGGCAGCAAGGAGACAGCTGCCTGGGATTGAGAGAACAGAGTGATTCAAAAGTCAGGGCCACTTGGCTTTTTGGCACTATAGTGGTGCCTGTTTGCCATCTTGATGACAGCAATCTTGGAAAGTTGTTTTCCCGGGTGTTCTTGATTTAAAGCCTTGGCCGACTCATGTGAACTACTGTCGCCAACCATCAGGATGATCTCAGTTCTGTCCTGGACTCTTATCAGCATATTTTGCTACCTGAGAAACGCTAGACTAGTATTTTCAATACCCCATAATTCAACATGACTTTATTAATATTCAACATGACATCGACTATAAGGGCTCCTTCACACTGAATGAGCGTGACATTGCACTTGCCACCATATGCAAGCCCCGTGGATGAAAGGCGTCTTCATGTGAAAACATCCTCGCATCACTGCAGGGAATCCCCCGCCATGGCTGTTACACATGTGGCAGAGGATCGCTAAGTTCTCCCACTGTTGAAAACAATGGGTGATTTCAAAGAAAGATAGGACATGCTGCAATTTGTTTCCTGCATAGCATCGCATTGTGGCGCCATGCAGGAAAAAATTGCTAATGTAAATGAACTTATTCAAAAGAATGGGTTTCATATTTGTATGTCCCACAAAGCACAAATCTCGCACAATTTCCTCACCAGTGTGAAGGCACCCTAACTCAAAAATGCTTGCATGGAAAAAATGACTGCAACTATCAATTTCTAATGAACTTCTACCCTGAAATCATAAATTCCTCGACCCCCTTTCCTTTGAAGTTTCTTGGGCTGAATCCATGATGGCTGCCACCAAGATGGCTGAAAGACACTAAGCCAAAAAGTTTTCCCTACCCATCTATGTGTTCCGTAAGGGTCCCTACTTTTATATCTTTTCATTCAGAAGATATTCCTGGTGGCCCTGACTTTTGAATCACCCCTTATTTTCTGGCAGCTTTAGACCAAGAGGCCTTGCAGAATGCCAATTGGTTACATTGGATTGCTCATGCATTTTGACAGGAGGGTAGAGATATGCAACACTTGGAATGGGCACAACTTTATGTGGAGCCTGACTGGTGGTTTATGAAAGCATCAGAGACAGCCACATAATGACATCCGTAACAAAATCGAAAAAAATATGAATCCCTGAATAACTCTGGGAATGGAACGAAAATGGCTAAAGAGCTTTTCTTTACTAAGCCTGCCCCCCTAGCTTTTTTTCCTTATGGTGTGGCAGTGAAATGGGAAACTAATCCCATCATTTTCTCTGTATAGGACACAGTTATGCCAAATAATGTGAAAATTAGGCTGACAGATGGTGACAGAGATCATTTTACACTTATGTATATCATCATGTATTGTGGGAATGCACTTAGGACTGTCTATAAATGTAGAATAATCTACCTTCTTATACTCTAACAAGCATCGTTTGTCAAAAAAAGGAAACTCCCGTTTGAATTTTTATCCCTGCCACCATATGTTAGCCTAATTTTCACATTATATGTACTTATTTAAAGTGTGTACTTAATTTATGTTTTATATAAAATGCCTTCTGTTCTCTTTTTTATTATTACCCCAATATTTATTTTAATCTTAATTGATTTTCCCCCTTTTTTGACCTTTTTTTTTTTACTATTTTCTTGGCAATCTGTTATTTATCTTTTTTATCTTGTACTTGTAATTTGCTATTAACAGTATTTATCTAGCTGTCTGAGGAAGAGGTGAGTGTACCTCGAAACACGTTACATTGCTGGCTTGATTTTAGTAAACAAAACATCACTTGGATTCTACACCACTGGCTTAACTGTATTAAATCATTATTTGACTCTACACATGTTAATGTGGACTCTACAAGGTAACATAGTATGTTAGGCTGAATGAAGACAATGTCCATCTAGTTCAGCTTGTTTTAACCTCCACACCCACCCCTTGTTGGTCCAGAGGAAGGCAAAAAAAAAAACAACAAGCCAATTTAGCTCATTTGAAGGAAACAAATTCCATCCTGACTCCATAATGGCAGCCAGAGAAATCCCTAGATCAAATTTGAGATCAACAACCACTCTGGTCACCTAATGTCTATATCCTGTAATATCATAGCATTCTAGAAAGACATCTAGTCCCTCTTAAACTCCTCTATGGATTTTGTCTTCACCCTGTCCTCAGGCAGAGAGTTCCACAGTCTCACTGCACTTACAGTAAAGAACCCCCTTCTATGAGGTATATGACTTATTAGTTCTATAAGACTATACTGGATATAGGTTGAATCCTAGTTTTTTTTTACCTCTTCTCCAATTTCACAGAGACTAATAAGACCATTGGTCCCCCAGCATACTAGGCCAGCAGCTCCTGTTCTATCTTTTTGTCCTCTCACCTTGATCCTATTTTAAAACATAAGCACACCAGCTCCTATAGACCTCCTGTCTGGGATGCTCTGTCCACTTTTTTCCACTTCTATTTCACTGTTTAACTATTGGACAGTATTAGTAAATCTATCCCAGTGTTTTTGTGTCCCGCTATGGACAATGGACCAATGCAAAATGTGCACCAAAATGTCATCAGTTACTGTATGTCCTGCTCCGCCATGAAAGCATTGGCCAGTGCCACAACTACTAGATGGGAATGTAGTCTAACATGTGGCCATTTTCCATGCTGATGCTAGTGAAACACTGCAGTGTTTCAAAAAGTTACATAATTAATTACTAGTGATGAGTGAACTTTTCATAAGTTCAAGTCAACTGATGCATTAAATTTGGGCAAAAAGTATGGTTTGGTCCGAATTAGTTTAAGCTGAACCCAAACCTCATACTCCTAAAACGTTAGTAGATCACTTTCTAAGAGCCATAGAAACCTGCATTTCATTAGGAAGAGGAGGAGAAGAAGGAGGACAATTGTCTGAGGTTCATAGTAATGCAGAACCTAAGTTTTGGCAACGTTTGGCCCAAAACAGGGTTTCAACTTGCTCAATACTATTAATAACATACAAATTTAGGGCTTGGTCAGACGAGCCAATAGGCTCGCAAAAAGAGTGCTTCTAAAAGAACCAATGGGTTCCTATGGAGGCGCTCACATGAAAGAATGTTAGGTGTGCAAAACAGTGTGCACCTAACAAAGATAAGATCTGACCTATCTTTGGTGCGTTGCTCAAAAGTTTCTATTGACTCCTATGAGAGCAGGAGTTTATGAAAACTCCTGTGTACTGACTCGTTTACTCCTCTGCTAACAGCAGGACATTTAAAACCTGCTGCCCAGAAGCACATTTTATATGGTCTGTAGAGATGAGCGAGCACCAAAATGCTCGGGTGCTCGTTACTCGAGTCGAACTTTCAATGATGCTCGAGAGTTCGTTTCGAGTAATGAACCCCATTGAAGTCAATGGGCGACTCGAGCATTTTTGTATATCGCCGATGCTCGCTAAGGTTTTCATTTGTGAAAACCTGGGAAATTCAAGAAAGTGATGGGAACGACACAGAAACGGATAGGGCAGGCGAGGGGCTACATGTTGGGCTGCATCTCAAGTTCCCAGGTCCCACTATTAAGCCACAATAATGGCAAGAGTGAGAGACCCCCCCTCCCCCCGCACTGTCAGCATAAAGATCGTTCTCCTCTGCCACAGCTGTGGCAGAGAAGAACGATGTTAGCCCATTGAATTCAATGGAGCCGGCAATACAGCTGGCTCCATTGAAAGCAATGGGCTGCCGGCGATCGCGGGATGAATTGTCGGGAAGGGGTTAAATATATAAGCCCTTCCCTGCAATTCATCCAGAAATGTGTAAAAAACAAAATATATATATATACTCACCTGGTCCCGGCAGACGGAGTTCAGCGCGGCCAGCGGCAGTCCTCCTGAACTGCTCTGAACAGCTGTGAGTAGTATTCAGCAGCCGGGGATTTAAAATCCCCGCCTGCTGAATGAGCTGCCTCTAATTGGTCACAGCCTGACCAATCAGAGGCAGATTCCACTCACACACCCATTCATGAATTTATGAATGGGTGAGTGACTTCTGCCTCTCATCTGATTGGTCCCGCTGAGCCAATCAGAGGCAGCAGTCACACACCCATTCATAAATTCATGAATGGGTGTGTGAGTGGAATCTGCCTCTGATTGGTCAGGCTGTGACCAATTAGAGGCAGCTCATTCAGCAGGCGGGGATTTTAAATCCCCGGCTGCTGAATACTACTCACAGCTGTTCAGAGCACTTCAGGAGGACTGCCGCTGGCCGCGCTGAACTCCGTCTGCCGGGACCAGGTGAGTATATATATATATATTTTTTTTTTACACATTTCTGGATGAATTGCAGGGAAGGGCTTATATATTTAACCCCTTCCCGACAATTCATCCCGCGATCGCCGGCAGCCCATTGCTTTCAATGGAGCCAGCTGTATTGCCGACTCCATTGAATTCAATGGGCTAACATCGTTCTGCCGGGACAAGGTGAGTATATATATATATATATATATATTTTTTTTACACATTTCTGGATGAATTGCAGAGAAGGGCTTATATATTTAAGCCCTTCCTGACAATTCATCCCGCGTTCGCCGGCAGGCCATTGCTTTCAATGGAGCCGGCTGTATTGCCGGCTCCATTGAATTCAATGGTCAGTGCTCGTTTAATCGAGACGAGTACCGCGTGGTGCTCATCTCGAGTAACGAGCATCTTGAGCACCCTAATACTCGAACGAGCATCAAGCTCGGACGAGTATGCTCGCTCATCTCTAATGGTCTGCTGTAAACTCCTGTTAGTCCCCGCAGGGATGAGGGGACTTCACAAGGGTTCCGTTAATGCCCGTGTGGACTAAGAGAAATTTACAACAGGACATTTAAAATGTGCTTCTTGGCAGCACCTTTTAAATGCCCTGCTGTAAGTAGTGGGGTAATCTTTCCTTTTCCCCCTGCTGGGCAATTCCCCAGCAGCATGGGCGCAGTAGGGGACTACCTCCCCCTCTTTCCCCAAGGGAGTCCCTATAGTGGGGAGAGTAAGGTGGGCAGGGTTACAGGACTTTCCCTGATGTCTTCCCTGAGAGCGTGGTAGGAGGGGGTGGGGCTAGAGGAATCCAACATCTAGCCCTGCCCCTCTAACTCCACCCCCTCTGTAATTGCTGTAGGGATTCATGTGAGAAGCCCTATAGCCTCACCCACTCTCTCTGTGCTATGGGGATATCCCTTGGGGATCACCATAACAGGGAGAGAGAAGGGAGCTATTTGGGATTTCCCCATAGCAGGGAGAGAGCAGAGCTGTGAGGGGTTAACCCAAAGCCTGCCATGGGTTAATCCCGCAAAGCTCTGCTCTCTCTCCCTGCTATGTGGAAATCCCGAAGCCCTGCGGGGCTTCTTTGCTTTCTCCCCCTGGGGCAGCTGCGCTTTTTAAAGTGCAGCTGCTCTAGTGAATGGGCAATTTTCATGCGTTTTTTTTTTGTTGCCCGCCGATTGGTGCGCAAATAAAACGCTTGTTTGACCGAGGTCTTAGACGGCAAAGTGTTAGGTGGTGTCACAAAAAGATGTAAAAAATCACAGCAAGTAGTCATTTTAGACTTTTGTAGACATTAAGAGGACTACTGCTATGTTGAGAACACGGTGTCTAATTTTTGATCAGGAGAGTTGGGGAGGCTGTAATCCGAGGGAAGTAGTGATCTAGTTGTTTTTGTACATTGCAGGGTAAGATCTAATTCACTTCCCATTATAGCTAGAACAGATCTCATCTCTGTTATGCCAATAATCAGGAATACAGTAATTTACACCATTACATAAAAAGATCCGGTACAAAAGCTGTGCTGCAAATAACATCTCATTCCAGCACAGTAAAAGCAATCTATGTCTGTAGAGCAAATTATAAGAACCTGCCAGTAATGTCATCCTCCAGAGCTAAACACGAGGCATTTCTGCTTTGTCCACCCAACTGTGCTATTGTACGCTAGTAATTTTGTTGCCATAGTTACTCGTGAAGCTCTCAATGAAAAGCTTTTTTCCCTAAAAATTATTATGTGTTTTCTACTCTGGACTTATCTGAGTCTCAGAACATAGAATATTTTTTTGTTTTGTGGTCACGTTACAAATTAGTTAAATCGGTGACAGAAGTGATATTGGAGTCACTGTGCATGGTGGATGTGGATGATGACAATACTCATTGTGCGGATTATTAGGGCACCTTCTTAAATTAAATATGTCCCCATGCTGTGACTTCCTGAATGCGGGCATCGGATGATGTCACAGCATCAACTCCAGACCACGTGATGTGCCAGCCAGTTCATGCATAGTTTAATTTGGCACTAGCTGCCGAGAGAATAATATATGATAGGCTGGCTGGTTGTCTTTCAGTTCAGTCAGCCTATCGGTGTCTATGTGATCATGGTTATAATTCAAGTATTCTGGTCAGTGCTCAGTGGCTTTGTTTTCATTTTACTGTATTTTGTGCTTAGTTCTCAAGTGCTCTGTGGTTTGGCGTTCAGTGGTTGAAGCCACTTGTTCATCCATGACTTTGGATTTGGCTTTTCTACTGCAGTGAAGTTGCCTTTTTCAGGGTGGGTGCTCCACTTGACTTGCCATTTTGGTTTGGGTAGTTAAGACAGTACATAGTCGCCATTACTACAGTCCTTAGCTATCCTGTTACCTGATCGACAGTCTGCCCCTGTGCTTTGCTTAGAACTAGTTGTCTTTGGTTTAACCAACAAGGCTAAACACATGCGACAGAATGTACAGTATCATCTATGTTTTTTTTTTTACTAATTTAAACCAGATAACTGCCCCACTGTATTATAGAATGTAAGCTTTTAGTCAACTGTCTTGTTGACTGCTTTCATTGTTTTGCAAACCTAAATTTTGAGTAAGCGTTCACTGGGGAACAAAATTTTTGTTGCATCCATAAAAATACTTGTTCTTACTTAATTTAAGTGTGCTGATCTCAAATCTGAAATTAGTTTTTCTCTGTAAGCTACAGTTTTTTTTTGCAATTCAAGATTTTAGGTTTTCATTTTAATGTCAAATTTTCAACATTAAGTTTAACATAAAGTACAAGTATAATGTATTCTTGGGCATCATCCTGGTGAGAATATAATCATTTATATAATACAGTAAATACACTAAAACATATGATTGCATCAGAATTTGTCTACAATTTTGAAACAGAACAAACTAAAAACACTTATTTTAAGCATAAAATTTGTGCAAAACACATTTAGATTCTATTCAGGCAAGGATTTGCGTTTGTAGGTCTTGCATTCGTGTACTTGCTGAGGACAATCATCATCGAACCAGAAGTTCACAGTTTTCTGCTTTTTTGTTGCCAAGGAAGGTCTTTGTAACTGCCACAAAAGATAGCCATGCTGCTTTCTCCTCCTTATTCATCTTCCTGGAAAATTCTTCATAATTTATGAGGGTTCAAATTTGAGGTCCATTGAGCACACCTGCTTTTATCTTGTCGCAAGACAGGGCAGGAAAAGCAGAAACAATATGTTGAAAGCACTCACTTTCTCTATTCAAAGCCTTAGCGATTTGCTTCATTAAGCCAAGCACACAAATGGATGCTCCTGATACTTCAGTAAGTCGAGGACATTTTTATGTCATTATAATCTTCTCGCAGATGAACTGAATGACCAATTGGAACCGCTGCATAAACATTCCAATGTTTAGAGCTATCAAAAAAATAGCCGTCATTCTGTTGGACTGTAAGTGGTAACACATAACTGGCTGAGAAGACTACTGATATCATGACAGTAAACAAAGTGTTTGTCTTCGCAAAAGAAGTCCATAAAAATGTGTTTACACTTCCTGAAATGGGATATTTTAGCTGACCGGTGAAGTACATTCTTTTCTTAAAACCTGGAGGATAATAACTTAGCTGCTTTCTTTGATAGACCCAAATCCCTCACTAAGTCATTCAATTCCAGTTGGCCAAACTGCTGAGGGATTGATTACTGCTTGGCATCAGAAGAAGATAGTTCAGATTCTACAACCATTTCCTAATGCATCTTATCAAAATCCCCTTGATCACCAAGTTCACTTTCTTCATCCATAGAAGAGACAAAACCATTGAACATTGGAACTGGGAGTGTCTAAGAGTGTGGGATAAGTCGTATTGCTGAAGGAATATTAGGATATGTGATCATATGCCGTTTTTTCCTGCCAATGCCCTTTGTATTGGTCAGGCAGAAATAAAAGTCACTGCTGTGGTCCTTGGGTTCACGCTATGGGAATACCAAAAGGCATGCCTTTGCGTTTTCCATTTGTCCAGTCACAAAGCATTTCCTCACAATTATGACACACAATATGAGAAGCCCAATTCTTGTCTTGATCGCCAAGGGGAACTTGAAAATAGGCAATATATGCATGTCATAAATGATGAAATATTGCGCCTTGGACGTTGAAATGTGTAGCAGCCACATATATAATAGAAGGTGTCAGAAGAAGCCATGATTCAATCTAAAACAAAACCAAAAAGAAAACAGGGTGTTTTTTACAAATATGTAAAAGTGATGTTTGTAACACATGAATTACTTTGTAGTTATGTTCAATCTAAGCGTTATTGCCCTTTAACTCCAATTTAAAAACCAATGAGTGCCAATAACTGTAACAAAAAGAAATTAAAATTGCATAAAAACTAGAGCATGCACAAAAAACAGATTTCAGATTTGGAATCAGCGATTCAGAAATATATAGAAATAGTTCTAAAACCTCATGCAACAGAAGTGAAAAAAGAATAGTTCCCCAGTGTTATGCTTGTTAATCTGTTTTTACTTAGTCCTATGCAGCACAAGCAAGGGGTTAATTCCGCCCGTGTACTATTAGGACAGGTGGAATTTTTAATGAATCAAATTAAACTCTGAATAACTAGAACTCCCTGACCCTGTGAGAAGGATGTCTAGCCCTGTGTTTATTCTAAAGTAATAGTATATAATTAGCGAAGTTTGTGCTACTGTTAGGACTAAAGGCCCATTTAGACACGTTTATCGCTCAAAAGCCATCTTTCGTTCTGTCTAAATGCGCAGCTATCGTGCACTGTTTGTTCATCGCTTATTTCTGGCCAGCTAGAAATGAGCAATGAACCTTTCTGTGCCACACGCTGATTTTCTCAGAGGCTGGCGCTGATAAGATTCTTTCAGCTGGTATCCCACTGGGACTTCCCAGCAGGATACCAGCTGAGAGCTCCGAGAACAAAAGAGCTGTCAGGGCTCCTGTTTTTTCTCGGAGTGAGCAGCTCAGCAGGACACTGCGAGAACAAAGCAGCTGTTTGCATATACAAAACAGCTGCATTGTTCTTGGAGCTATTAAGGCGGTATCCCGCTCTGCCTGCATAACTCTTAAGTAGCTAATTAGCTACATAAAGTTATGCAAAGATAATCGCTCAAAACTGTCACCTAAACTGTAGTTTGAGCGATCATCACTCCGTGTAAATGGGCCTTAAGGGAAAAAAGATTAATAGCTTCCCTTACATTCCACAGCAGCACAGCCACAGGGATCCAGCAAGTAATCACCTTATAGGGAGGGCCATCATGCATTGTGGGTCTCTAAATTGACTGCCCAAGAGCTGTCTTCTCAGAGAACTGAAATTTCAACCTATAATGTTTGATAAATATATAGTTTGAGCTCCAAGCTGCATACAAAACCTGATTCCAATTGGATGAGACTTTATTCAGCCCAAGAGATGGACACTGCTCTAGTAGTGTGGGCTCAAGCAAAATTAGATAGCTAAAACCAAACAGATTAAAAGTTTGTGTTTTATTATTCAGCTAAGGTAACACAGTTTTTAAGCTTTATAACTCTACATTCTCAACCTTCATGATCTCTACTATTAGATAAATAAATCTTTGGAATAGAGATCACATTCCTCCTTAGAAGTATATGTATCCTCCCTTATTTGTAAATATCTCTGTTCTCTCAGATTAAATGTCAAAAAGATTTCTTTTGTAGTCCAAGTGTCTCGCAATGGAAATTTTTCTGGATGGGCTGAATCCAAGGTAGCTACCACCAAGATATCCAACAGGCACTAAGCCAAAAAATATTTCCCCGACTCATCTAAATGTTCTGCAAAGTTTCTTCTTGTATCTCTTTATCTTCAGAAGATATTCTGGGTGGTCTCTGACTTTTGAATCACCCTGTATGTTATTAGTTTTATGATCTGGTTGTCTTGCATTATAGTAGTTTTTAACACAGTGTTTTCTGAACTCATCTTGAACTCCTCTTATCGATGCATTTATAGCACCGAGGGATTCATTCAGAAACAGACATTTTCCATGGCATATTTACCATTACCAATACAATAACATGACTTTCCTTATGAAATATTAACAGAGATTTTAAGCTTTTGATTATATCCTACAGTTGGGTAGTTTATGAGACGCAGCTATCTGGTTGACAGCTTCAAACTTTGTTGAATTACTTAAAGCCGATGAGGGACTTCATCCGTCATTTCAAAGCTATGGTTCTTCTGTAGAATTCTCTTTCATGTGTCCTTGAAAATTTACTATCTTCACACACTGATGTAATTTGTTCTGCTGGGCAGAGGACTCACTGATGGACATCTACACCAGGTTCTACTAAATGAGATGTTACTTGTTTTTTTCTGTTGGTTGTTAGTGGAATGCAGGAAAAACAGAGAAAAAAATGTGCTTCCATCAAACGATGAAGCCCCATGGATTTCTGCTCTTCACTATAGATGGATTCCATTTCTGAGGAGAACTATGCGCTGATGAGGGACAGTGCTTCTATCAATGATACAAGGCTTGAGGGAGTTGCTAAAAGGAAAAGATTTTGAAACACTGGCTAGAATTTAAAACATACCTGAGTTTTCAACAAGTTTTCTAAAATAGACCAGGTTCTCCTTACACTCTCATTTACTACTGTTTGCACCAAATTCTGATTTTCAGGTGGTCTTTCCCAGTTTTCTGTGTCCACTATCACAGTTTGCTGTCCATTATCAGGGAGGTGGCATGTAGCAAGCCTAGCATTCTGCCAGTAGTTTACTGTTATGCACTTCCTTGTTTTTACTTCACATGCTGCACTGCACTGTCTCTAGTCCAGTAAGCTGGGATGCAGTATCTGATGCCCACACTTCCACTTTCCCAAGATGATTCAGGCATTCCGAGGCATCCTGACCAAATGGTTAGTAAAGCCACTACACACACACACACACACACACACATACACAAACACACACACACACACACACACACACAAACATTGTATCAGACGAAGAGGCAGAGATTGTGGAGATTGAAATCACAGTGTCTGCAGATCTGTCAGCCTGCAGCCTCTGCTTAAAAGGGTTCTGTCATTACAAAAGAAAAATTCTATATTTACCTATTCCTTCCCCCATCAGTCTACTTACCCGATCTTCACCTCTCCTATCTTCTCCTGTCTCCTGCAGTCCAGGGAGGTCACTTCACATTCAGCTGCCTGATTCTTCTCCTTCCTGTAAGGTTATATACATTGGTTGGCAGTCTTCCGCCTGCTCCGTAATGTACCTTACGTCACAGCTCACAGGCCAGCAATTTACAATTCCTTCCTAGGCAGTGAATGCTACAGCACAGAGATGTGACCTTCACTGACCTGGCCGGAATGAATGTGCGGAATGCAGCCTTAATAAAAAAAATGGCCAGCATGCGGTGAGGTGGCCCCAGGGCACTACAGAAGCTCAGCTAGGAGAAGATGTGGTAAGCAGACTGGGGGCAGATTTTTTTTATGACAGATTTCTTTTTTTTAATGACAAAACACCTTTAAGTGTATGGGCCACACTTCTGAACATAGCCCCTCCCCCTGCTACTATGGAAACTTCCCCGCTTTCTTATTGCCACAGAAGCTCTGTACCTAACGACATAGGGTGAATTTCAGAGAAGCTGCCTGGTGGAACCCTTGGTTGTAGCCACTTCAAATGAAATTTACAATGTTAAAGCAACAAAACTTTTAAGGTAAGTAAATTATAGTAATTATGAGAGTAACACAAGATGGTAGATGAACAGAAGTTGTCTAATAACTTAGCGCCCCTTTAAAGTGACTCTGTCGCCTACTTTTAGCCCTTTAAGCTAAGCTTATGTGCTGAAAATCAATGACCCATTGAGTCCAGAGATATAAGTGTTATACTTTCTTTCCCCGTCGTTCCCCTGGTGTGAGCGCTGCTAAGTAGTCTGTCAATTATAAAATTACACAAATTAGTTTAGGGCAGCTGAAGGTGCATAAAAACAATAGAACTGTAAAAACTTAGGATTCACCTGGTGTGGAGAGTCCGTCTCAGACAAGCCGACATACCGCTAGTTTGCCCTTCTAAGGGCTTAGTCAGACGGGCGTTTTTTGCCACGATTTGCGCATGCGCATGCGTCCGGCGATTTTTTAAAACCATTGCTTCGCAATGGTATCGGACACATGAGCGCTTTTTATGCGCTCGTCCGAAAAATTATAGAACAAAAAATCGCAGATCGCACCTATCTGCGATCTGCGATTCCTGTTCGCTCCTGTATATGCGCTCAATGGGGCCGGCGGCAGCAGCGCCGACCCCATTGAGAACATATAGAAGACAAATCATTCTTCTCTGCCACAGCTGTAACAGCTGTGGCAGAGAAGAACGATGTTTGCCCATTGAATTCAATGGAGCGGCAATACAGCCGCTCCATTGAAAGCAATGGGCTGCCGGCGTGCGCGGGGTTAATTGTCGGGAAGGGGTTAAATATATAAACCCTTCCCTGCAATTCATGCTAAAATGTGTTAAAAAAAAAAAAAAATTGTATACTCACCTTTTCGCTGCAGCCGGAGTCCAGCCGCGGCCGCTGTCAGTTCTCCTGAACTGCTTCTCGGCACTATTCAGCCGGCGGGGCTTTAAAATCCCCGCCTGCTGAATGATCTGCTCTGATTGGTCACAGCCTGACCAATCAGAGGCCGGTTTCACTCACACACCCATTCATGAATTCATGAATGGGTGAGTGACTGCTGCCTCTCAGCGCTGAGCCAATCAGGGGCAGGTCTGACTCACATCCATTCATGAATTCATGAATGGGTGTGAGTGAGGCATGCCTCTGATTGGCTCAGCGCTGAGCCAATCAGGGGGCAGGTCTGACTCACACCCCCTTCACACCCACTGCAGGACGGCTGCCCGGAGCTGCAGGCAGAAGGTGAGAATGCAATTTTTTTTTATTTTAACACATTTTAGGATGGATTGCAGGTAAGGGCTTATATATTTAAGCCCTTACCGACAATTCATCCCGGGCTCGCCCGCAGCGCATTGCTTTCAATGGAGACGGCTGTATTGCCGTCTCCATTGAATGCAATGCGCTGGACAGCTCCGGCCCGTTTCTAATGAAACGCGGCTAGGAGCAGATTTTCGGGCGATTTGCAGGCGACTTGCGCGCATCGGTCACGCGATTTGCGGATGCGCTTCCGTCATGCGATCCGCAAATCGCGGCAAAAAACGCCCGTCTGACTAAGGCCTAATAGTGTAGCACTTGTCCGCTCCACCACTAGATATAATTTGATATACCATATTATTTATACTATTTGCTGGTGTGGAAAAAAAAGAAAACAAATGACATAATTTCTGATTTTTGGTAGCCTGAATGCCAAGAAACACAAAAAAAGTGATCAAAAATTCACGTGTAGCTTAAATTGGTACAATGGAAACTACAACTCATCCTGCCGCCATCCACAGGGGCCAATAATCATGTGGCCATTGGCTGCTGCGGTGGATGTGGCTTGGCCATATGTGGTCTTAGCCTAACACCGGTGACACGCCGCTATATTGTAACCTCTGCTTTGTGTCCATAATACGGGTCTCCTGACCTGAACTCTGAGTGTTATAGGAATGTATGGTGCTCAGAGTTTGGATCAGGAGACTAGCAGTCAGGCGGGATGTACTTCTGTATTACCGAAACAGAATGGAGGCCAAAATACTGCAGTGTGTCACCGGCCTTATTGTCTCATGAAATTATGGTAAATGTATAATTCACAGCATGTCCTAAATATCTGGAACTGTTAGCGTATACTGGAAGTTGTAATTCTATCAAAATCTCAACAGATGGATGACCTACAATTTGATACAAGTACAGTTGCCAGCATGGCCGATGGCATGTTGGGAGTTGGAGTCCCATGCTATCAGTACCATTTTACACCTAATCATCCCATCACTGGCATTATCCCTCTACTCTCCATGTGATGTTGGGGGAGCTCCTCTCTTATCTCCACTGCAGACTGTCGATGAACTACATGATGAAGGACCTGCAATGGTCATGTGACAGTGATGACGTTGCAGGTCCTTCATCCACTGTACCTTGTAACTGCATTGAGGATGTGGGGGAGCGGGTGGGATGTGACAGAACCCGGGATGGTTGGACGTTGGTCTGACATTGTATTATATATACACTACCGTTCAAAAGTTTGGGGTCACCCAAACAATTTTGTGTTTTCCATGAAAAGTCACACTTATTCCCCACCATGCGTTGTGAAATGAATAGACAATAGAGCCAAGACATTGACAAGGTTAGAAATAATGATTTGTATTTGAAATAACATTGTTTTTACATCAAACTTTGCTTTCGTCAAAGAATCCTCCTTTTGCAGCAATTACAGCATTGCACACCTTTGACATTCTAGCTGTTAATTTGTTGAGGTAAGCTTGTGAAATTGCACCCCACGCTTCTAGAAGCATCTCCCACAAGTTGGATTGGTTGGATGGGCACTTCTGGCGTACCATACGGTCAAGCTGCTCCCACAACAACTCAATGGGGTTCAGATCTGGTGACTGCGCTGGCCACTCCATTACTGATAGAATACCAGCTGCCTGCTTCTGCTGTAAATAGTTCTTGCACAATTTGGAGGTGTGTTTAGGGTCATTGTCCTGTTGTAGGATGAAATTGGTTCCAATCAAGCGCTGTCCACTGGGTATGGCATGGCGTTGCAAAATGGAGTGATAGCCTTCCTTATTCAGAATCCCTTTTACCCTGTACAAATCTCCCACCTTACCAGCACCAAAGCAACCCCAGACCATCACATTACCTCCACCATGCTTAACAGATGGCGTCAGGCATTCTTCCAGCATCTTTTCATTTGTTCTGCGTCTCACAAACGTTCTTCTTTGTGATCCAAACACCTCAAACTTGGATTCATCCGTCCACAACACTTTTTTCCAGTCTTCCTCTGTCCAATGTCTGTGTTCTTTTGCCCATCTTAATCTTTTTCTTTTATTGGCCAGTCTCAGATATGGCTTTTTCTTTGCCACTCTGCCCTGAAGCCCAAAATCCCGCAGCCGCCTCTTCACTGTAGATGTTGACACTGGTGTTTTGCGGGTACTATTTAATGAAGATGCCAGTTGGGTACCTGTGAGGCGTCTGTTTCTCAAATTAGAGACTCTAATGTGCTTATCTTCTTGCTTAGTTGTGCAACGCGGCCTCCCACTTCTTTTTCTACTCTGGTTAGAGCCTGTTTGTGCTGTCCTCTGAAGGGAGTAGTACACACCGTTGTAGGAAATCTTCAATTTCTTAGCAATTTCTCGCATGGAATAGCCTTCATTTCTAAGAACAAGAATAGACTGTCGAGTTGCAGATGAAAGTTCTCTTTTTCTGGCCATTTTGAGCGTTTAATTGACCCCACAAATGTGATGCTCCAGAAACTCAATCTGCTCACAGGAAGGTCAGTTTTGTAGCTTCTGTAACGAGCTAGACTGTTTTCAGATGTGTGAACATGATTGCACAAGGGTTTTCTAATCATCAATTAGCCTTCTGAGCCAATGAGCAAACACATTGTACCATTAGAACACTGGAGTGATAGTTGCTGGAAATGGGCCTCTATTCACCTTTGTAGATATTGCACAAAAAACCAGGCATTTGCAGCTAGAATAGTCATTTACCACATTAGCAATGTATAGAGTGCATTTGTTTAAAGTTAGGACTAGTTTAAAGTTATCTTCATTGAAAAGTACAGTGCTTTTCCTTCAAAAATAAGGACATTTCAATGTGACCCCAAACTTTTGAACGGTAGTGTATATAGGAACGTGTACAAGGAGTGCATTGTACCATATCTATTGGAACAAGTACAAGGAGAACACATTGTAGCATATGTATAGGAACATGTACAAGTAGAAGACATTGCACCATATCTATGGGAACATGTACGAGGAGCACATTGTACCATATCTATAGGAACATGTACAAGTAGAACACATTGTATTATATCTATAGGAAAGTGTACAAGGGGAACACATGGTACCATTTCTCTAGGAACAAGTACAAGGAGAACACATTGGACCATATGTATAGGAAAATGTGCAAAGAGAACACATTGTATCATATCTATAGGAACATGTACAATGAGAACACATTGTGTCATATCTATAGGAACGTGTACAAGGAGAACACATTGTATCATATCTATAGGAAAATGTACAAGGAGAACACACTGTATCATATCTATAGGAACATGTACAAGGAGAACACATTGTATAATATCTATAGGAACATGTACAAGGAGAACACATTATATCATATCTATAGGAACGTGTACAAGGAGAACACATTGTACCATATCTATAGGAATGTGTACAAGGAGAACACATTGTACCATATCTATAGGAATGTGTTCGAGGAGAACACATTGTATCATATCTATTGGAACGTGTACAAGGAGAACACATTGTACAATATCTGTAGGAAAATGTACAAGGAGAACACACTGTATCATATCTATAGGAACATGTACAAGGAGAACACATTGTATAATATCTATGGGAATTAGCCCTATGTGTAACGGGGAAAAAACAGCAAAAATAATTTTGCTACTACATGTGTAAAATCTAGAGATGAGCGAACGTACTCGGTAAAGCACTACTCGTCCGAGTAATGTGCTTTATCCGAGTACCTCCCCGCTCGTCCTGAAAGATTCGGGGAGCGCCGCTGCTGACAGGTGAGTTGCGGCGGGGAGCAGGGGAGAGCGGGCGGGAGAGAAGGAGAGAGAGATCTCCCCTCCGTTCCTCCCCGCTCTCCCCTGCAGCTCCCCGCTCCGCGGCACTCCCCGAATCTTTCAGGACGAGCGGGGAGGTACTCGGATAAAGCACATTACTCGGACGAGTAGTGCTTTACCGAGTACGTTCGCTCATCTCTAGTAAAATCCCTAAAAAGCGTCTGGCCTTTAAGGGGTTAAGACTATAATCTACCCTCACTAAACAACGGTATTCCGTCAATTGCATTGTATTTTTTACTTCTCTACATGGCAATCTGTGTCAATAATCGCGGGACGTAAAATAGTCCTTAACCACTGGGAAGTGACATTTCTCCTAAAACTTTTGTAGACTTTATGAATTACAGTGTGATAAATATGTGACCTTTTCATCTTATAATTAATCCTTCGTTTCTCTTTTGGAACTTTTTTTTTTAATTATCTATCGTCCTGACAGTTATAATTCCCTAAAAAAAAAGAATAATACAAATATCCGGGGGCACTTGGCGCCGGCTCAAAATAATTCTCATTTATGCTAAAATTCACTTGCTGGATCCAGCTGTTAAAACTAATCACACTCTTTTTGAGTTCTTCTATTTTGCTCTGAAATGTCTTGTGGTACGATGGTGCCCGCAAATGAATGTGTAGCCGATTGCAAAGAGCGAAATTAGTGCAGAATGAGAAAATATGTCACACAATGTGGAACAACTCGCAGACAGGTGGGAGAGGAGGAAGAGGAAAAAAGGCAAAACAGTGCGAGTCACCGGACCGACATCTGCATTTTCATTTAGCTGAACTTATCATTTTTCTTTTTATTTGCCGAGAACAGGTTTGATGGTGCATTTAAGAAGAGATTACCTCTCTGACAGCCCTATCCGGTTGCATACAAATGCGCTGACGGAAAGGTTACATGTAGTCCTGGTTGTTCAAGGCGACTGACAAGCCAAAATGAAACACGGCTAAATCTTAAAGGGGTTGTTTCATGAATTCACGTTATTCCCTATTCGTAGAAAAGGGAATAACTTAATTTGATAATCAGTGGAGGTCCATCCACTGGGACCCCCACCAATCCTGAAAACTTGGGTCTGTAGCATCCCACAATTAAGGCAGTGGTGGTTGTTAGTGTTTGTCTCATGTCGGTGTCTCGTTTGTGGAATGCATCCTGTTTGTGTGTGTTGCATAGCTGCAGGACTGAAAGGGTTAATGTCTGGTATGTGTCGTCCTGTCTGATAAATGTATCGTTTTGTGTGTGTCACATGACATTGTTTGATATACATGTATTTGCAAGAATGTGAAGCAGAGGTAGTAGAAGTAGTGGGAGTAGTGAGAGTAGTTGTTGAGGCGAGATGCCAAAGGAGAATGAGAAGTGAGTAGTTGTTGTTGGAAGTTTAGAGAGAGAAGTGAGCAGTGCAGTCAGTGAAAAAGGAGCAAGTCGGTCAGTGTGTAGGACATGGAAGAGGTTGAAGGACTTCCCCATGCCCATTCTGGGCCAATTCTATCCAGGAGACCTCGGCGCTGCTACTGAGCACTGGGAGTAGGACAAGCTGCTTATAGTGAGTAGTGGACTACTGTGGTGAGTGTTGGCTGGTAGAGAGAGAGTTGCCTGGAAAAGGATCACACAGATAACTGGAACTGTGGAGTTTCCGTGGACCCCAAGAATCCTCCGTCGCACCACTCTAGTTCTGCTATTTTTGTACCAAGACTGTTTGTTGAATTTCCCAAGGATAAAGTAAATTGACAGAACCAACCATTCCCAATTCTTGTTCAGAAAGTTGCCCTATGTGTGGACTACTTTATTTCATCTAGAAGACCCACCACAGCAGATGGAAAGGTGGCATCATGAGTGACAATTGGACTTAAAGGGGTTGTCCGGCCATAAACATTAGGTCTCATTACTTCTGTTTGCCCATTTCCATGCACTTTGTAATACATTGTGCATGGAAAATGAAGCAAACAGAAGTTTTGGACTTACCTGAAGGGATGCCCCCCCCCCCCTGTGTTGCTCCTCCGTCGTCCCTGGTTACCACAAGAATCTTCTCTTCTTCTTGTCGGGCCACAGCAGCTCTTGTCGGCGCGGGAACGAGCCCCTTCTCATCCGCGCATGCGCAGTTCTTCTCTCTGCAGCCGGGACCGATATACGATCTTCTTGTGTGCAGGGGGGGGGGGGGGGGGGATGGAAGAGCCTCAGAGCAGGAACTGAGCTCCCGCCCCCTCTCTGCCTCCTCTCCGCCCCTCTGCACTATTTGCAATGGGGAGAGCCGAGACGGGGGCGGGGCTAATTCTCGGACCCCCGGTTACTAGCCCCTTGATCTCCCCAGCGGTAACGTGGTCGGGTCTTGAGCTACCCTCAGGGGGGAAGATGGTAGAGCCCCGTGACAAGGACTCTCTCTATCCCGCTATCTCCTCAGCTGTGGGCCCAGTCCTCAGATGCTGCAAATGGGTTGTACGAGAAGGTACTGATAAGTACTTGGCTTTTCGATCTTTATCATCACATCAATGAAAGTTATATCATTTAAAAACTAAATTTTTGCAATGCTTTGTGAGCAAATTTTGGCAGGATCTCATGTTCATTCTTCTGTATGCAGGTTTGAAGACAACATGAAGGAGTCTGCAGCAGATTTCATTCCTGTTTCTGAAAGGGATGTTGGCTAAAGACATTCTGGGTGACAATGCAAACATTAGGTGACAAGTGCCCTTCATACTTCGCAATGAAAAATTGGGTTGCCAATGATGAAGAGTGTTCCAGGAGACCTCCAGTGATGAATGTTCCGGAAACCAGACACGATTATATGATTCTGGAAGATCAGTTAATTTCTGCTTAGACAATAGCCAAAGCTCCAGTTTGGATTGCTGACAATGGATGAGACATGGATTTTTATGTATGATTCTGAGTCAGAAAAACAGTCAAAAGAATGGAGACACAGTGGTTCCCCACATCAAAAGAAGTTGAGTGCAGAATTTGTCATCCAAGGTGATGGCATCTGTCTTCTGGGATAAAGATGGGATACTGCTTGTGGACGACCTTTCAAAGAGGTCTGCTATCACAGCTGTGTATGATACAATATTCTAGATAAACTGAATCAGACATTAAAGTCACAAATACGTAGAAAGCTGACCCAAGGTTTTGTATTCTTTCCTGACAATGCCTGTAAAATGTCATTGTTCTGTCAATGTTTTGTTGTCAAAGCCATCAATTTATTTGTACCTCCTTATAGAGAGCTAAAAAAGCATTTCTACTTTATTCTAGAAACAAGGCCACAGCGCAGTTTGTGTTTGATATTTCAGCTCAGCTGCATTGAAGTGAATTTTGCACAGCTGCAATACCACAATGTGACCAGATGTGGCATTATTTCTAATCCTGTGCAACACCTTGGTTGGAAAACACAGTCTGGCTGGCAGTATGCAGTCATACTACATGTACCCATGACAGCCAATGGCCACACATTTCTGCTGATACATCGCACAGCCATTAGCCAATGAGGGTAGATGTGGCCTATCCACATATGGCCAGCCTTCATTTATTTACACATCAGGCTCTAACACTGGCCATACATGGTAGATAAAAGTTACTACATGCCTTGCCAAGCAAAGTCAGATTTGCTTCTACATGTCTTGCCACACCAAACACTCCCCAAACAGCTACAGTGAAAATATGGGGGTAATGGTGAAGGGCTGCTTTTCTGCTCCCTCATATGCTGATATGGTGTAGTGCAAGGCTCCCCATGAAAATAGAGTGCAAACAGTCAGGATGAGGATAACAGTGCAACTTACTTATACTTGATCCAGAAGCACAATAGTTCAATATTAGAGATGAGCGAACACCAAAATGTTCGGGTGTTCGTTATTCGGAACGAACTTCCCGCGATGTTCGAGGGTTCGTTTCGAACAACGAACCCCATTGAAGTCAATGGGCGACCAGAGCATTTTTGTATTTCGCCGATGCTCGCTAAGGTTTTCATGTGTGAAAATCTGGGCAATTCAAGAAAGTGATGGGAACGACACAGCAACGGATAGGGCAGGCGAGGGGCTACATGTTGGGCTGCATCTCAAGTTCATAGGTCCCACTATTAAGCCACAATACCGGCAAGAGTGGCCCCCCCCCCCCTCCCAACAACTTTTACTTCTGAAAAGCCCTCATTAGCATGGCATACCTTTGCTAAGCACCACACTACCTCCAACAAAGCACAATCACTGCCTGGATGACACTCCGCTGCCACTTCTCCTGGGTTACATGCTGCCCAACCGCCCCCCCCCCCTCCCCCCCACAGCGCACACCAAAGTGTCCCTGGGCAGCCTTCAGCTGCCCTCATGCCACACCACGCTCATGTCTATTTAGAATTGCGTCTGCCATGACGAGGGACCGCAGGCACACACTGCAGAGGTTGGCACGGCTAGGCAGCGACCCTCTTTAAAAGTGGCGGAGCGATAGCCCACAATGCTGTACAGAAGCAATGAGAAATAGAATCCTGTGCCACCGCCATCAGGAGCTGCACACGTGGGCATAGCAATGGGGAACCTATGTGCCACACACTATTCATTCTGTCAAGGTGTCTGCATGCCCCAGTCAGACCGGGCTTTTTAATTCAAAGACACAGGCAGGTACAACTCCCTATTGTGAAGTCCCTGTCGACCCACAGCATGGGTGGCTCCCTGGAACCCACCGGCGGTACACAGAAATATCCCATTGCATTGCCCAACACAGCTGAGGTAGTAATGTCGTGCTTAATGCAGGTGGGCTTCGGCCCACACTGCATGCCCCAGTCTGACTGGGGTTCTTTATAAGTGTACAGATGTAGTAAAAACTCCGTGTGCACCTACAGCATGGGTGGGTGCCAGGAAGCCACCGGCGGTACATAGAAATATCCCATTGCATTGCCCAACACAGCTGAGGTAGTAATGTTGTGCTTAACCCTTTCCAATCCAATTTGTATATGGTTTTCCTAGGGGGCTTACTCTTTTTCTGCCGTTATACAACGGCGCTATATGCTGGCTAAAGCCAGTACTGCATGAGCTGACACGTAGGATAGGCTCCGACAGCAGAGAGGCTGGCAATATACAGTAAGAGAACCCCGACGGACGTCTACCAACAACGGAGCTGTACAGCCTTAAACCCTAAAGTGTTCACAGGTCACACAGTGGACTGGAAAGGGTTAATGCAGGTGGGTTTCGGCCCACACTGCATGCCCCAGTCAGACTGGGTTTCTTTATAAGTGGAAACAGATGCATTTATAATTCCCTGTGGACCCACAGCATGGGTGGGTGCCAGGAAGCCACCGGCGGGACATAGAAATATCCCATTGCATTGCCCAACACAGCTGAGGTAGTAATGTCGTGCGTAATACAGGTGGGCTTCGGCCCACACTGCATGCCCCAGTCAGACTGGGGTTCTTTAGAAGTGTACAGATGTATTAAAAACTCCGTGTGCACCTACAGCATGGGTGGCTCCCTGGAACCCACCGGCGGTACATAAAAATATCCCATTGCATTGCCCAACACAGCTGAGGTAGTAATGTCGTGCTTAATGCAGGTGGGCTTCGGCCCACACTGCATGCCCCAGTCAGACTGGGGTTCTTTAGAAGTGGACACATGTAGGTTAAACTCCCTGTGGACCCACTGCCTGGGTGGGTGCCAGGAAGCCACCGGCGGTACATAGAAATATCCCATTGCATTGCCCAACACAGCTGAGGTAGTAATGTCGTGCGTAATACAGGTGGGCTTCGGCCCACACTGCATGCCCCAGTCAGACTGGGGTTCTTTAGAAGTGGACACATGTATTAAAAACTCCGTGTGCACCTACAGCATGGGTGGCTCCCTGGAACCCACCGGCGGTACATAAAAATATCCCATTGCATTGCCCAACACAGCTGAGGTAACGTCAGCTGTAATGCAGGTGGGCTAAAAATTAATTTGATTACACTGTAGGCGAGGGCCCACAAAAATTGCTGTATCAACAGTACTAATGTACATCCCAAAAATTGGCCATGGCCAGCCAAGAGGGCAGGTGAAACCCATTAATCGCTTTGGTTAATGTGGCTTAAGTGGTAACTAGGCCTGGAGGCAGCCCAGTGTAACGAAAAATTGGTTCAAGTTAAAGTTCCAATGCTTTTAAGCGCATTGAAACTTATAAAAATTGTTCAGAAAATTTATTTGAGTGAGCCTTGTGGCCCTAAGAAAAATTGCCCGTTCAGCGTGATTACGTGAGGTTTCAGGAGGAGGAGCAGGAGGAGGAGGAGGAATATTAGACACAGATTGATGAAGCAGAAATGTCCCCGTTTTGGATGGTGAGAGAGAACGTAGCTTCCATCCGCGGGTGCAGCCTACGTATTGCTTACGTATCGCTGCTGTCCGCTGGTGGAGAACAGAAGTCTGGGGAAATCCAGCCTTTGTTCATCTTGATGAGTGTTAGCCTGTCGGCACTGTCGGTTGACAAGCGGCTACGCTTATCTGTGATGATTCCCCCAGCCGCACTAAACACCCTCTCCGACAAGACGCTAGCCGCAGGACAAGCAAGCACCTCCAGGGCATACAGCGCTAGTTCAGGCCACGTGTCCAGCTTCGACACCCAGTAGTTGTAGGGGGCAGAGGCGTCACCAAGGATGGTCGTGCGATCCGCTACGTACTCCCTCACCATCCTTTTACAGTGCTCCCGCCGACTCAGCCGTGACTGGGGAGCGGTGACACAGTCTTGGTGGGGAGCCATAAAGCTGGCCAGGCCCTTAAAGACTGTTGCACTGCCTGGGATGTACATGCTGCTCGATCTACGCACATCCCCTGCTACCTTGCCCTCGGTACTGCGCCTTCTGCCACTAGCGCTGTCGGCTGGGAATTTTACCATCAGCTTGTCCGCAAGGGTCCTGTGGTATAGCAACACTCTCGAACCCCTTTCCTCTTCGGGAATCAGAGTGGGCAGGTTCTCCTTATACCGTGGATCGAGCAGTGTGTACATCCAGTAATCCGTCGTGGCCAGAATGCGTGCAACGCGAGGGTCACGAGAAAGGCATCCTAACATGAAGTCAGCCATGTGTGCCAGGGTACCTGTACGCAACACATGGCTGTCTTCACTAGGAAGATCACTTTCAGGATCCTCCTCCTCCTCCTCCTCCTCCTCCTCAGGCCATACACGCTGAAAGGATGACAGGCAATCAGCCGGTGTACCGTCAGCAGCGGCCCAAGCTGTCTCTTCCCCCTCCTCCTCATCCTCCTCATGCTCCTCCTCCTCCTCCTGTACGCGCTGAGAAATAGACAGGAGGGTGCCCTGACTATCCAGCGGCATACTGTCTTCCCCCGCCCCCGTTTCCGAGCGCAAAGCAGCTGCCTTTATGGTTTGCAGGGAATTTCTCAAGATGCATAGCAGAGGAATGGTGACGCTAATGATTGTAGCATCGCCGCTCACCACCTGGGTAGACTCCTCAAAATTACCAAGGACATGGCAGATGTCTGCCAACCAGGCCCACTCTTCTGAAAGGAATTGAGGAGGCTGACTCCCACTGCGCCACCCATGTTGGAGTTGGTATTCGACTATAGCTCTACGTTGTTCATAGAGCCTGGCCAACATGTGGAGCGTAGAGTTCCACCGTGTGGACACGTCGCACAGCAGTCGGTGCACTGGCAGCTTAAAGTGATGTTGCAGGGTGCGCAGGGTGGCAGCGTCCGTGTGGGACTTGCGAAAATGTGCGCAGAGCCGGCGCGCCTTTACGAGCAGGTCTGACAAGCGTGGGTAGCTTTTCAGAAAGCGCTGAACCACCAAATTAAAGACGTGGGCCAGGCATGGCACGTGCGTGAGGCTGCCGAGCTGCAGAGCCGCCACCAGGTTACGGCCGTTGTCACACACGACCATGCCCGGTTGGAGGCTCAGCGGCGCAAGCCAGCAGTCGGTCTGCTGTGTCAGACCCTGCAGCAGTTCGTGGGCCGTGTACCTCTTATCGCCTAAGCTGAGTAGTTTCAGCACGGCCTGCTGACGCTTGCCCACCGCTGTGCTGCCACACCGCGTGACACCGACTGCTGGCGACATGCTGCTGCTAACACATCTTGATTGCGAGACAGAGGAGGAGGAGGAGGAGGGTGCTTTAGTGGAGGAAGCATACACCTCCGCAGATACCACCACCGAGCTGGGGCCCGCAATTCTGGGGGTAGGTAGGACATGAGCGGTCCCAGGCTCTGACTCTGTCCCAGCCTCCACTAAATTCACCCAATGTGCCGTCAGGGAGATGTAGTGGCCCTGCCCGCCTGTGCTTGTCCACGTGTCCGTAGTTAAGTGGACCGTGGCAGTAACCGCGTTGGTGAGGGCGCGTACAATGTTGCGGGAGACGTGGTCGTGCAGGGCTGGGACGGCACATCGGGAAAAGTAGTGGCGACTGGGAACTGAGTAGCGCGGGGCCGCCGCCTCCATGATACTTTTGAAGGACTCCGTTTCCACAACCCTATACGGCAGCATCTCAAGGCTGATGAATTTTGCTATGCGGACGGTTAACGTTTGAGCGTGCGGGTGCGTGGCGGCGTACTTGCGCTTGCGCTCCAACAGTTGCGCAAGCGACGGCTGGACGGTGCGCTGAACTACACTGCTGGATGGGGCCGAGGACAGCGGAGGTGAGGGTGTGGGTGCAGGCCAGGAGACGGTAGTGCCTGTGTCCTGAGAGGGGGGTTGCATCTCAGTGGCAGGTTGGGGCACAGGGGGAGAGGCAGGGGTGCAAACCGGAGGCGCTGAACGGCCTTCGTTCCACCTTGCGGGGTGCTTGGCCATCATATGTCTGCGCATGGTGGTGGTGGTGAGGCTGTTGGTGTTGGCTCCCCGGCTGAGCTTTGCGCGACAAAGGTTGCACACCACTGTTCGTCGGTCGTCAGGCGTCTCTGTGAAAAACTGCCAGACCTTAGAGCACCTCGGCCTCTGCAGGGTGGCATGGCGCGAGGGGGCGCTTTGGGAAACACTTGGTGGATTATTCGGTCTGGCCCTGCCTCTACCCCTGGCCACCGCACTGCCTCTTGCAACCTGCCCTGCTGATGCCCTTCACTCCCCCTCTGAAGACCTGTCCTCCTGAGTAAGCGTTGCACACCAGGTGGGGTCAGTCACCTCATTGTCCTGCTGCTCTTCCTCCGAATCCTCTGTGCGCTGCTCCCTCGGACTTACTGCCCTTACTACTACCTCACTGCAAGACAACTGTGTCTGATCGTCATCGTCCTCCTCACCCACAGAAAGTTGTTGAGACAGTTGGCGGAAGTCCCCAGCCTCTTCCCCCGGACCCCGGGAACTTTCGAATGGTTGGGCATCAGTGACGATAAACTCCTCTGGTGGGAGAGGAACCGCTGCTGCCCAATCTAAGCAGGGGCCCGAGAACAGTTCCTGGGAGTGTTCCCGCTCCTGAGCAGGTGTTATTGTAGTGGAGTGAGGAGGCTGGGAGGAAGGAGGAGCAGCAGACAGAGGATTCGGATTTGCAGCAGTGGACGGCGCAGAACTGCGGGTAGACGATAGGTTGCTCGAAGCACTTTCTGCCATCCAGGACAGGACCTGCTCACACTGCTCATTTTCTAATAACCGTCTCCCGCGTGGACCCATTAATTGGGCGATGAATGTGGGGACACCAGAAACGTGCCTCTCTCCTAATCGCGCAGCAGTCGGCTGCGACACACCTGGATCAGGAGCTTGGCCTGTGCCCACACCCTGACTTGGCCCTCCGCGTCCTCGGCCGCGTCCACGTCCTCTAGGCCTACCCCTACCCCTCAGCATGCTGTATTACCAGTGATTTGATTTCACAGGCAGCTAATAAATTGGCGCAAGACTGCAGGCCAAATATATTTTTTTCCCTTTTTTGAAAACGAAAGGCCCCACTGCCTCTAGTGAATGAATAATCTAAGTTTAATAACTGTGCTGTTTTCCTGCTAATGTGTCACAGAACGTGAGGGTAGCAGAGTTATTAACTGTGGCAGAGCAGGTATTTTTTTTCCCAATTAAGGAAAGCAAATGGCGAAGCCAGGAGTAAAACGTAGCTGGGTGCGTCTGATTTTTAAAGGTTGCACACGCAGCCGACACGTGTCCACCGCCCTTAGGACGGACAGAGGCAGGACAAATAGAATTATTTTCCGTTTTTTTGCACCAAAAGGCAGCACTGCGTATATTCTATGAACATGAGAAGTTTAATAACTGTGCTGTTTTCCTGCTAATGTGTCACAGAACGTGAGGGTAGCAGAGTTATTAACTGTGGCAGAGCAGGTATTTTTTTTCCCAATTAAGGAAAGCAAATGGCGAAGCCAGGAGTAAAACGTAGCTGGGTGCGTCTGATTTTTACAGGTTGCACACGCAGCCGACACGTGTCCACCGCCCTTAGAACGGACAGAGGCAGGACAAATAGAATTATGTTCACTTGTTTTACAAGCAAAAGGCAGCACTGCGTATATTCTATGAATAATAACTGTGTTGTGGCCCTGCCTATACAATTCTTTCCCTGCAGTATCAATGGAGGGTGCAATGGTCTGCAGAGGCGATTTTGAGAAGCAAAAAAAAATGCAGCACAGCTAACAGCAGCCTGGACAGTACTGCACACGGTTAAATATGGCCCTAGAAAGGACCGTTGAGGTTCTTGAAGGCTACACTCACTCCTAACACTCTCCCTGCCTATGCAGCACTTCTGTCCCTAATGCCAGGTGCAACGCTCTGCAGAGCCGATTTTGAGGAAAAAAAAAATTGCCACTGCTAACAGCAGCCAACACACAGCTATCAGTGGCCCTAATAAGGACCTTTGGGGGGTCTTGAAGCCTACACTAACTACCAATTCTTTCCCTACAGCAGCTCCGGTACAAACAGCACTGTCCCTCATCTAACTCACAAGGCATCTGAGGCGAGCCGCGGGAGGGGCCGACTTTTATGTTCGGGTGACACCTGATCTTCCCAGCCACTCACAGCAGGGGGGTGGTATAGGGCTTGAATGTCACAGGGGGAAGTTGTAATGCCTTCCCTGTCTTTCAATTGGCCAGAAAAGCGCGCTAACGTCTCAGGGAAGGAAGTGAAAGTAACCAGAACACCGCATGGTGTTCGTTACGAATAACGAACATCCCGAACACCCTAATATTCGCACGAATATCAAGCTCGGAAGAACACGTTCGCTCATCTCTATTCAATATCCAATCAATGAAAGCACACAACTTTCTAATCCAACGTCAGAGTGCTACATTTTTTGCTCTATACTGCTTATGTGGTTTTCGCTCCATAGCCCTGCAGTGTGTAGCCAGGCTGTAATTCTGTGCTGCTGATGTGGGTTTTCCACCATGGCCTTGGAGTCTGCAGCTCTCCCAATACACCACTTCTCTTCCATGGACTAGGTCCAAGTATGGTTGTATTGTGAGGTACTGTTGCCTGAGAACCAGACTAACATCTTGACACTACACTATACTCTCTTCTGAATTTTTAGAAAGTTACGAAAACTTTTATAACTTTTGCGCTTCCCTCTTATTAGTGCTAACTTGTGGCTGTAAAAAGAGCTGCATCTCTGGGCTGTTCTATCCCTCTCCATACTATATTCCCTTTGAGCCACCATCCTCAAGGCATGAATACAAATATAATACATTTAAAGGCACAGATACACACAGTCCAAGAAATGTCAATATTATTATGTAGTGACAGTTTTGTGCCACTACATTTGGGAAGAGAAGAGTCTGAAATATTAAAGGGGTTGTCTCGCGCCGAAACGGGTTTTTTTTTTCCCCATAGGCCCCCCGTTCGGCGCAGGACAACCCCAATGGATGTGTTAAAAAAAAAAAAAAAAACATATTACTTACCCGAATCCCCGCTCTGCGACATCTTCCTTCTTCCTACTTCTTCCTTCACCAAGATGGCCGCCGGGATCTTCACCCACGATGCACCGCGGGTCCTTTCCCATGGTGCACCGTGGGCTCTGTGCGGTCCATTGCCGATTCCAGCCTCCTGATTGGCTGGAACGGCACAAGTGATGGGGGAGAGCTACGATGACCAGCTCTTCGTCACGAGCGGCCCCATTCACCAGGAAGAAGACCGCACAGCGCAAGCGCGTCTAAAAACGCCAGAAGAAAGCGAAATTAGACGGATCCATGGCGACGGGGACACTAGCAATGGAGCAGGTAAGTGAATAACTTCTGTATGGCTCATATTTAATGCACGATGTATATTACAAAGTGCATTAATATGGCCATACAGAAGTGTATAACCCCACTTGCTTTCGTGAGACAACCCCTTTAAGGCACCAATTCATGGAAATCCTTAGCGATACAAGGATTAATAGTCTAAATGTTCAGGGTTATTACAAATGATCTTCATGATGTGAAACCCTCGTAACTCCCATTTAAAGACACTCAGATACAGAAATTTCATATAAATGGAAACAGAAACTCAAAAGTTTTAATTTACCCAAACTGTCTAACAGCAAAATCATTGCCCATAGCAACCAATTACAGCGCAGCGGTCACTTCTCAATCCGCTGAGGTAAGATGTAAACTGCATTGTGATTGGTTGCTATAGGCAACAAGGACGGTTTTACTGTTAGACAATTTGAAATGAGACAAAATGGCTCCCAAGAAGACAGGAGAGCAATTTGTGTCCTTGATTTTCATGTTTACCAGTCTGTTATTAGTGTGCAACGGCATTTTCGAACAAAGTTTTGTAAAACTCCGCCAAATGGGCGCACAATTTGTAAGCGGTACTCCGATTGTAGGGAAAAATGTTACATCTGTAATCGAAACTCATGCATCGTTGTCTGTGTGGAAAATTATGATTGTTATGGTATCGCTACCAGATTGTTATCGGCCCTGAAACCGGATGACAAAGCATTGCGACATTCTTTCTGGGAGAGTCTGCAAACTGTGGTGGAAAGTGAAGGTGTGATGAAGTCTTTAGTGATGAAGCTGCCTTCAGAATGTGGGGGAGGAAAACCCACTTGTCTACATGGAGCGTACAGGGACTACCCCGTGGTGAATGTGTTTTACACTATAACCTGCAGCAAACTGTCTGGCCCCTTCTTTGTCCATGAAGAATCAATCCCAGGAATTTCGTACCTCTACACTACAGATATGGCTTCTGCCACAGCCAGAACAGAAAATGCCACTAAGACGGGGTCTCTTCATCATCACAATGATGTGAGAAATGAGGGCGCCTACCATACAGCTGGATCAACCATGCAGGTTGTGATGGTGGTGACCTTCTTCCTTGGCCTCTATGTTCCCCGGACCTTACATCTTGTGATTAGAGCCTATATCGTCCCGTCCACCACCAACCATGATTTGCGGCATCCCTGAAGCCATTGCATCTGTTAGAGATGGGGTTACCACTGGGGGCACCAGTGTCTTGTTAAGGCTAGCCGCTCATCCTGGAGCTGCAGGGGCCCAGTCTGGCGGCTATGTCCGTGGTTCCCCCAGTCTGGTAGTTGGTTGCAGCGGCCGGCGTCGCACCCCACATCGCGCGCGGGCATGCCTGTCAGCAGGTCGGCTACGCGGGAGGCGACTTTGTGATTCCCCTAGTCGTCATGTGACTTCTCCCCGCCCCTTTGGGCGGGGAGTTCTGCTTATATGCCTGCCTGGGTCAGACACTGGTTGCCAATGTTTGGTTTAGACTTGTTCTGCCTACACCTACGTTATTTGACCTGATTTACTCATGTTTTGACTCCGGACTTTCTCTTGAATCTGCCTCGGTTTTGCCCTCTTGTATCTCGCACATGACCCCTGGTTTTGACCCTGCCTGCTTTCCAACGACTCTCTGGTGTATTCAGTTTGCCTTTTGCCAGTACTCAGTGCTATCTGTCAGTTTCCCTGTCCCCACTTCCTTGGGGTCCCTGTCACTAGAGCAGCACAGGGACCATCAACCAGTTGTCACCCTGGAGCTTAGCCCAGGGGGGCAAGTAGGTAGGGACACGGGAGAGGGCTGGTGTAAGGATCCCCTAGCCATCTGTCCCTGCCAGCCATAACAGAAACACTGACCTCAACGCTTGACCCCGGATATGGAGGCTGTTGCGGCTCTTGCCAACCAAATTAAGGTCTTGACAGGGTTCGTGCAAGACCTGTCCACTCGGCTCCAGCTACAGAAACAGTCCGCCACCGTTGCCTCAGCCGCAACTGCAGCAACCCTGGGGTCGGGGGTGGAGCCTAAGGGCTCCCTGCCTAACATGTTTTCTGGTGACCGTAGTGCATTTTTCTCGTTCTGGGAAGCACGCAGGTTATATTTTGAGTTACGTCCACACTCGTTGGGTTCTGAATACCAGAGGGTGGGCATAGTTATTTCTTGCTTGAGGGGTGACCCTCAAAACTGGGCATTTTTGCTACCCCCTGACTCGCACTACCGCCAATCGGTAGATGCCTTTTTTATGGGCCTTGGGCAGATTTATGGCGAGCCAGATAGGGCAGGGTGTGCAGTGAGTAAGTTATTGAGTCTTCGGCAGGGAGTACCTCCCGTGGAAGAATTCTGTTTACAGTTTCGTCAGTTTTGTGTGGAGTCAAGGTGGAATGACCGCACTCTGAAAGATTTATTTTTAACTGGGTTGTCAGAGTCTGTAAAAGACCTGTTGTTGTCACACCCGGAACCTGAGACGTTAGAACAGGCTATGACTATTCGGTAAAGGCCGACCGTTGTCTAAGGGCCCGATGCAAGAATCGGACTCAACTGCCCATGATCTGGTCCAAGAATCTGGTCACGACCGCAGCTACAAACAAAGTTGAGTCAATAGAAGTGGGCTCTATGTCCCAACAGGAACGCAAGGAATTCCGGCTCAGGAACCGATTATACCTTTATTGCGGAGGTCCAGGTCACTGGGTCACCAACTGTCTCAAGAAACAGCAGTCGGAAAACTCCCGCTCCTAGGCGATGCCCGGAGGGATCGCCTAGGAGCCCAGGTACTTCTGGAATGTTCCAAATTGTTTGTGCCTTCATTGATTCGGAGGACGCCGCGAACTTCATTAATTATGAATTTGTTAAGTCCATGTCTGCAGGTCTGTTGCCTTTGAACCCTCCAATTCGGGTCTCTGGTATTGATTCCACGCCATTGTCAGCGGGGTTAATCAGCAAGAGGACTCCTGAACTAAATTTCTCAGTGGGGACGCTACATTTAGAGGTGTGTTCTTTTCTGGTGATGGAGAGCCTTTCAGTTGATTTAGTCCTTGGGCTACCCTGGCTCCGGCTTCACAATCCCCAGATTGATTGGTCCACCTCTGAACTAGTGCAATGGGGGCAGGGGTGCAGTGAGCATTTGGTTTCTGTCCAGGTGCATTCAACTGAGTGTAATATCCGGGGATCACCTCCATATTTAGAGGATTTTGCTGATGTGTTTTTGAAACGTTACCTCCGCACCGTGAATGGGATTGCAAAATCGATCTCATTCCTGGGAGCAAGATCCCCAAGGGGGAGATATATAATGTAACAGTCCCTGAACGCGAGGCGATGAAGGAGTATATAACCAAGAGTCTTGCCAAGGGGCATATACGTCCTTCCAAATCACCCGCAGGGGCAGGGTTATTTTTAGTGGAAAAGAAGGATGGTGGCCTTCGGCTGTGTGTTGATTATAGAGCTTTGAACAGGATAACCGTCAAAAACCAGTACTCTTTGCCCCTGATTCTAGACCTCCTTAACCAGGTTATAGAAGCCCGTTGGTTCTCCAAGCTAGATCTTCGGGGAGCCTATAATCTCATTCGTATCAGAGAGGGAGACGAATGGAAAATGGCGTTTAATACTCCTTTGGGACATTTTGAATGTCTAGTCATTCCATTCTGGATATGTAACGCGCCAGCTATTTTTCAGGGGTTTATGAATACCATTTTCCATGATATTCTGGGCACGTTCATGGTTGTTTATTTGGATGACATTCTAATTTTCTCTTCTAATTGGGAGGGTCATGTTAAGCATTTATGGATAGTTCTTTCCCGTCTTCAAGCCCATCATTTGTATGCTAAGCTGGAGAAATGTCTTTTCGGGTTACAGGAGATTGCTTTCCTTGGATATGTCATTTTGCCGTCTGCCATCCGGATGGACTCAGACAAGGTCAAGGCCATCATCGAATGGGTGCAACCCGTCAACTTAAAGGAGTTAGAATGCTTTTTGGGGTTCTCAATCTTTTATCGGAAATTTATTAAGAACTTTTCAGTGATGGTCAAACCCCTGACCGATCTGACCAAGAAGGGGGCTAGGGTTGATTCCTGCTCGCAGGAGGTGGTGAAGGCATTTACGCTTTCTCCACAGCAACGATTTTGTCGCAGCCGGATCTTGATTGCCCGTTCATCATTGAAGTGGATGCCTCTGAGCATGGCTTGGGGGCAGTCCTCTCGCAGGAATTTCCTGGCCGAACTGGTCTCCAACCCTGTGTGTTCTTTTCCAGGAAATTTAATCAGGCAGAATGCAACTATGATATTGGCAACAGGGAATTATTAGCCATAAAATGGGCATTTAATGAATGGAGACATTTCTTAGAGCGCGCTCGTCATACTATTACGGTTCTCACGGACGATAAGAACTTGGTGTATCTGGAGTTCGCCAAGCGCTTGAACGCTTGTGAGGCAAGATCGGCATTTTTTCACGCTTCAATTTTGTATACACATATTTGCCAGGGTCCAAGAATGTCAAAGGTGATGCCTTTTCCTGCAGTTTTGGGGTACCTGAGGTAGAGAAGACTCAGCTGGAGAGTATTTTGGGCCTGGGCATGATGGTAGCTGCCCTTACATCCGACACTTCTGCTGTACTCCAGGCGGCTCAGCAGTCCGTTCTAGAAGGCCTCCCTGAGGGGAGGTTATTTGTTCCCAGGGCCTTGCGGCTTCTCATTTTAGAGGAAGTCCATTCATCAGTCTTAGCAGGTCATCCAGGAGTCTGAGGCACCCTGGAGTTGTGTGGCCATCTGTATTGGTGGCCACAAATGTCTCGGGACGTCAAGGAATTTGTCAAGTCCTGCCCTAGTTGTGCCTGGGGGAAGAGTGTACAGAGATGGCCTGAGGGCCCACTTCTTCCTCTTCCGGAGAGACCATGGATCCATCTGTCAATGGATTTTATTACCGACTTGCCCGAGTCCCAGGGTGCTGGGTCATCTTGGTGGTCGCCAACAGATTTTCTAAGATGGCGCATTTTACTGCCCTTAAGAAGCTTCCGCCCGCTCCTGAGCTAACGACCAAATTCATCCAGGAGATTGTATGCCTGCATGGGGTCCCCAAGGATATTGTTTCCGACCGGGGAGTCCAATATGTTGCCTGGCTTTGGAGGGCTTTTTGTAAGGGTATCGGTATTGGGTTGCCATTTTCCTCTGCCTTCCACCCAGAGTCTAATGGGCAGACAGAACGTATGAACCAGGTACTGGTTCAATACCTCAGAATGTACGTGAGTGATTGTCAGAGTCTCTGGGTCAATTATATAGAGTTGGCCGAATTTGCTATCAATAACCAAACACATTCGGCGTCTGGCGTTTCTCTCTTCTTCTGTAATTTTGGTTTCAAAAATCCTTCTGCAGACACTTGGGTCCAGGACCTGCAGGAGGTGTGGGAGAAGGTGTATGGCAATTTGGAGCAGTCCAGGGGTGCGGTGCTAAGGAGGAGCAGAGGTACCCGTACCATTTCTGAACCATTTTCTGTGGGTCAGTTGGTATACTTGTCCAAAAATTTGAAATTAAAGGTGCCTTCCTTGAAGCTGGCCCCCCCAATTTGTGGGCCCTTTTCTAGTCACCAGAGTGATTAATCCCATGGCGTACGAGTTGGCCTTGCCAGACACGTGGAGAATCGATAGGGTTTTCCACAAGTCGCTCCTTAAGAGGTATGTCCAGCTATGTTTTTTCCCTTTTCTTAGTTTTGGACTTTTACTAACCCTCTTCACAGGCTTCTCACCAATGAATTACATGAAGAATCCATGCAAGTGCCAATGGCGGTTATTAGACTCTTATTGTCCATGTAGATGAGCTTATCAGGGGCCTAACCCACATCTAGCCATCATTTATGGCATATCCGGCATACCCCTTTAAGGACAATATACAGCAAATAAATGTTCTGTGAACTTGCGGTGCGGATTACACTTACACTGGAACAGAAGATGAGTAAACAATTACCTCTGTTCTCGCAGCTCGTCGACCCGTTGTCCATTGTTTGCTGATGAGATGCCTGGGGTAAGCCTTCTGTTTCCGACATTACTAGAACTGCCTTGCCAGCTGCAGCCCACTGCGCCTCACACCACTTTTATTACACGTCTGGACATATGGAGAACACAGCAGCCGTACCTCAGAGGTAATTATACATACAAATGGCTGCTTAATAGTAATAATGAGTCTGTCTATAAAGCTGTATGTGTACTTTGTATAAATATTGGCCGTGTCCCCTTATGGTCTCTTCTTCTAGGAGTGTAAATAGGCTGTTGGCTTCTCCTGCACATTGCTTCCATTCACTTACTATTGTGTTTATATCATGACTGCAATATTCAACAGCACTGTACATTGTGAGATTCATAAGCATGCTCTGATAGAAGCAGATAGGTCATCCGTGTAAGGTCAGTGGGGTTTCAGCTTCCAGGACCCCTGCCATGTCAGGCCATGACAATCAAGTGAGTGCTACAACCTGCAAAATCACATTTATTGGTCATATGGGCTTTTTGCATCTCAGTCCCATTCCAGTGAAGAGATTGAACTACAATGTCAAGCACCGCTACTATGTAATGTATGGCACTGTGTCTGGTATACAATGAAGAGGCCACAGTGCTTGCCCAAGTGTAGCAGAGCCTTCATGCAGCTGATCCGTTGGGGTGTCGGGAGTTGCACCCCAACCAATCTGATATTAGTGATCTATCCTAAGGATAGATGATCAATATTTAGGTTCAAAAAACATTTGTATTAAATTTTCCAATATACAAAGTATTGTTTAACAATGGGGGGGGGTGAGTAGGGAGTGGGTAGGGGAAAAGGGGCGGTGTAATAATGTGATTGTCATGAACATGGAAAGGCGGAGAGGAGGGTGGGGATACACGGCACAGACATATCGACCTCCCAAAAATATGTTTTAGGGCGCGAGGGGTAACGGTCCGATAAAGTCTTTGCCTGATCTCCTGAGATATCTGGGCTGCGTGTAGTATTAGCTGACATATTCACTTGTATTCTGGACCTGGAAGCTCAAATGGGCGAGAAGGGGGGAGGTCATCAATATTTAAATTGTCACCACACTTTGACACAACTTAATATATTAACCAATATGACTGCTAGCAAAATTGCAAATCACTTTATTTACCTAAAATTACATTTTACTTCTGAAAAGTTCCTCTAAAGTGCCGCCCACTAGGGCTTTTCCTTCTTTCTAATTTAATGTTCACTGCCTGTTGTCAAGGGAAGTCAGTGAATTAGAGATAACAAGACATAGAACAGGAAAATGGGGAGGATGTATCATTCTGCCCATAGATGTTTGTGGAGAGGTGAGGGAGCTGACAGCACACTCCCCCGCTCAGTGTCTGCCGCCGCTGTCAGTGACGTCGGGTCTCTGCTGCTGTGGCCGCTAACAAACGGAAAGAGAGAGAGAGTAACTCCCACAATGTCTTCATGTTAGCTCGTCATTCTTAAATCGTGTTTCCCTAGGTTAGCGTTATGGCTCCACCTGACAGTTTTTCTTCTTCATTTGTGAACATACAGTGTTGAAGCAACAGCTGAATATTACAGACTTTGTGAAAAAAGTATACTTTGCATACTTCAGACTAAAACTTGGAGATCAAGATAAAGTTTGGGCGCCTCATAAAATGTGCAAACGATGTGTTGAGGACCTCTGAAATTGGTTGAAGGATAAGAAAAAAGCTTTCCATTATGGGATTCCTATAGCTTGGCGAGAGCAAAAGAACCATAGTAAAGACTGTTACTTTTGTTCTTGCGATGTGAAAGGGTATAATTCCAAATGGAAGCATTCCATTTCATACCCCATTCTTCGCTCAGCAATTCATTCCATTTCCCATGGCACAGATATACCAGTACCCAAGCCCACTGCTACCTTGGAAGAGATACCTAGCTCTGATGAAGGTGGAGTCATACCTGAACCAGATAACGAATCAAGTTCTGATTTTGAAGATTATACAAAACCAATATTGTTTTCCCAGAAGGAGATGAATGATTTGGTAAGAGACTAGAATCTTCCCAAAGATGCACCTGAGTTACTCAGTTCAAGGCTCAAAAGCAGGAATTTATTATTGCGAGGAGTGTCTTTCTCATGGTTCAGACATTGTGAGGAGTTCGTTCCTTACTTTACCCAGGAAGACAAGTTGGTTCATTGCATCGATGTTGAATGTTTGATGGGTCAATTCAAAATCCAATATGATTCAACGCAATGGCGTCTTTTCATAGATTCTTCTTTTTTACACTTCCATCCCTGAAGGTCATTCTGTACACTGGAATGAAACCTACGAGAACTTGGAATTGGTTCTTTGTAAACTTAAATATGAAGACCACGGTTGGCAAGTGTGTGGGGATTTAAAGGTTTTGTGCATGCTGCTTGGGCAACAAGCTGGATATAAGAGATACCTTGTTTTTTGTGTCTATTGGACAGTCGAGACCGACAAAATCACTGGACCAAGAAGAGTTGGCAGCCGAGGGTGCTCACAGTTGATCAAAAAAATATCCTCCGAGAAGCTTTGGTACCTCCACATAAAGTTCTTCTACCACCTCTCCATATAAAATTGGGATTAATGAAGCAATTCATGGAGAATGCTTCAAATATTTGGTCAACAAGTTTCCAGGCCTCCCGGAGGCAAAATTGAAGGAAGGTGTGTTTGTGGGACCAGACATTAGAAGGCATATAGCTGATCAAGAGTTTGTCAGTATCATGACAGATTCTCAAAAAGAAGGGTGGATTGCATTTAAAGAGGTCGTAGAGAAATTTTTAGTCAATAAAAAGATCCCGACTACAAAAAGATTGCCGGACGAAAGCTGAAAGCATTTCAAGCTTTAGGTTGCCTGATGAGTTTGAAAATGCATGTCCTCTAATCCCACCTTGACTACTTTCCTGAAAATTCGGGAGCTGTGAGTGAAGAACAAGGTGAACGATTCCACCAGGACACTAAAGAGATGGAAAGAAGATGCCATGGAAAATGAAGTGTTAAAATGATGGCAGACTACTGTTGGATGCTTCAGAGAGACATTCCAGATGCTACTCGCAGGCGTAAAGAGGAGCCTCACAGGGAAGAAGAAACGATTAAAGGGGTTGTCCCGCGTCAAAACGGTTTTGTTTTTTTTCAATAGCCCCCCTGTTCGGCGCGAGACAAACCCGATGCAGGGGTTTAAAAAAAAAACGGATAGTACTTACCCGAATCCCCGCGCTCCGGTGACTTTTTACTTACCTTGCGAAGATGGCCGCCGGGATCTTCACCCTCGGTGGACCGCAGGTCTTCTGTGCGGTCCATTGCCGATTCCAGCCTCCTGATTGGCTGGAATTGGCACACGTGACGGGGCGGAGCTACGAGGAGCGCTCTCCAGCACGAGCAGCCCCATTCAACACGGAGAAGACCACACTGCGCAAGCGCGTCTAATCGGGCGATTAGATGCTGAAAATTAGACGGCACCATGGAGACGGGGACGCTAGCAACGGAACACGTAAGTGAATAACTTCTGTATGGCTCATATTTAATGCACGATGTATATTACAAAGTCCATTAATATGGCCATACAGAAGTGTATACCCCAACTTTGTTTCGCGGGACAACCCCTTTAAAGTGTGTTTTAGTGAGCTCATTTCAGTTTTTTGGAAGAACGGCTTGAGTTGGGTACTTCTTCGTCAAGGGAGGCAATCCGACATGCCGGTACCAGTCGGTACGGAAAAAGAAGGGGTTGGTACTCATTTGGATGATAAAGCAACACGGAAAGTCCATGGTGTGCTCCTAAAAAAAGTGGTAAAAGACAAAATTAGGCAGAATGAGTACATAGAAATCTTTTCCCTCCTTCCTTTGGAAAAATTCAATTTGGACAAAAGGGAAGAGGCATGAGAGTAAAAAGGAGGAGAAAGATAAGCGGAGATTGCATTTGATCCAGCAGACACTGGCTGCAGGTATTGACCATCTTGGCTAGCATCATAAGTGAAAAGTTGACGGAACATTGCTCAGCACTTTTCTACTATATGTATGCTATAGGAGCTGCTAATAGTACATATTGAGGGCAAACATGGCTCCGCTATGATGAGCAGTTCCGACAAAGGAAGGCAGTGCATCTAACCATTCATTGATATCATAAATACATTTTTCTCTGGTTACGGGTTCTGGCACCTTCTCGTTATGGGCAGCTCTTTCCTGGAGGAGCCAGCTCAACCAGGACCTCTGGAAATATGAATTCTTCCAGGCATTTCAGTCAGTTCAGGAGTCAGAAACCTAGGGTGTTCTGGCAATTTACTGAGGACCAGTGCAAATTTCCCACTGCAATGGCACATCCTATGGAGCATCCAACTGTTTTCAGAAGGGAAAAAGAAAAGCGGCTCCTCTAAGTCCTCCTGAGATGCATCCATATCTAAATAGATTTCCCGATTGAAATAAGGCATCGTTATTGATGGCAGGATTTTAATATGGCTTCCAAATCCCTTCTCCTTCAAACTAGGTCCCCTTCTCCACAAAAAAATCTTAACTCACCCCATCAATATCCTGTAGTTGTGACAGATAAATTGGAAAAAGAGATGAGCATTGGCTGTATGGCTGGGCTTTTTGCATTCCTCCTTTTCCGGACCTAGTGGTTTCTTCCATGGGGGTGATACCCAAGATGGAGCTGAACAAATTTCATTCATCACTTGTCCCACCCCAGGGGTTTGTCAGTCAATGATTGAACAACCCCCTAGCTGCACTCTGTAGTGTATACAGTGATGCCACCATTAGAAAAGTTATATTGATTTGTGTCAGCCCTGGTCTTCGGCTTACAGTTGAGGGGGCTCAGGGATATCAGAAAGTATTTTTTGATTAGCCAGGCCTTGAGGGGTTTTCAGAGGGGTAAGGTACAGTCAGATAGACAGTGGCCTGTGTCTTTTCATTTAATGGAGCAACTTGAGAAAGTGGTGTCTTCAGTCTGTACTTTGCCACAGTCTTATTTCGATTTGCATTTTCTTTGGCATTTTTTGGAGCATTGAGAATGAGGGAATTGGTAACTTCTTCAACTGCAAGACTAGGTGGGGTCTTGAGTGAAGATGTAGTGATTTGTGCTGACAGAATTACATGGAGGCCGAGTTTGAGCATTATCATGTGTACTGACTAGAGCTGCAAATAAGAAGAAGGCCGTGGTCTGGGTTTGCCTTTCTGTCACCACACTGATTAGTCTCTTCAACCCTTGCTCCCAGGACTTTTTTCACCACCACCTTCAGGCTTTCTTCCAGCCAAAGGTGTGCCACAAGGTCTTGAGTGACTCTACTGCATGGGAACTCTTACTAGACCTATTCAAGCACCGGTTAAAGTATGTGGCTGCAATGAGGCCCATGAAGAAAGGAGACTGTACCCTGTGTAATGATGCTGGTTAGATGCGAAAGGGCAGAACTCCACTTAAACTTTAGCATGGTTATTACCTGGGAAATAACCATGTCTCCCAGTACTCAGATACCCTCAGATACATAGTGCAACAACTAAACGTTGCAAGAGATATTGGTATGACGCACGTATCAACACAGTAAAACACAAATTATATTAGGAACTCAACATTAGATGATGGGCTGAGAGTGATTGTAACTGGATGATGAAGATGAGGATGAAGAGTATAGTGAAAATGCCAGTGAAGACTGGAAGATATGGGATGGGTTGTCTTTGCTTACACTCTTATCTAAAACATTTCCCTGAGAACAAGAGGACACTAGGGTCTAGAGAAGAAGCTAAGCAAGCAATGCTGAAATGTGAACCAAGGAAGATAGAAAAGGAACCAGGAATAACCAGGGCTCTAACTCAGGCCTGCACAACTTGACAGTAGGTCGAGGCCAAAATTGAAATCAGCAAACCTCTTGGGGTTACATATATTTTTTTAGCGGCTCACTATTCTGGAAATCCAAGGATGCTCTGTCTGCTAGTGAACAGATATGAGTTTGGACCTCAGTTCGCTCATGCTGCTGTTTAGACACAGAATGTGTATGCATTGTGCACACTGCTGCACTATATATTCTTAGAAATCTAAGAAAAAGCCCAAGGAGAATCACAGAAAATTTTTTAACCCTACAATGCACTTATTGCAGCAATGACACATGACTCCAAATACTGTAGGACAGGTTAAAAGAGCTGCACCACCGCTCCCTGGGACTACAGGACCTCTCCTGACTTGAGTGACAGTCATATGACCAGCCACATGCTGTCATTCACTGAAGGTCCTTTACCCAGCACAATCATGTCACACTAGTCATTACTGCTGCTAGCGATAAAGTTTAAGCTTTACTGCTAGCAGCTAGTGTGACATGACTGTGCCGTAGATTGTGACTTCACTATGATGCCAAGAGGCTAATGGCCAGCCTCTTAACATCATAGTCATGTAGTCATGTCATAGTCTGTGGGCCACCAGAAATTCTTTGCCGGGCCGCATGTGGCCCGTGAACGAAATGTTGTGCTGGCTGGGATCTGTTGTACCACATAGGTTTCTAGCAGCACAGCCCCACAGATGTGGAATGATTGAGCTGGGTCTGGTGTTCTCCTTATAGCCAATCACCACCAGTCTAGTTGCGGATAAATATCCTCCCTCTGCAAGAGGAAGCTGGTTTCCCTTCACTCTAGGGTTTGTTAGTCTTGCATGCCTGTATTTGTGTTAGGTGTTTGAACAGGGGCTAGTCCAGTGTTTGTGCAGGTGGCCAGACTTTAGGTGTGGATAGCCCTGTTCTGTGTATATGGTATGAGCAGGGTCATGATCTGTATGTCTGTGCAGGTGGCTAGACATGAGGAGTAAACTGTCCTGTTCTATGTGGTTGTTCTGTCTTGCATGTTAGCCCTAGTGTGTTGGTGTGTAATTTGTGTTCTGTGTGCCAGTCTGTCTAACCATTTAGGGATAGTCAGGACTGAAGTTCCAGTGCGGGGCAGCCTTTATCGAGGCGATCGCCTTGCTTATTAGGTGGGGTTCTGCCCTTCTCCTTGCAGCTTGTGGTCAGTTAACCTGCTAGTGTACGGGCCTTGAGACATGAGGACCCTTGATCACTGGGCTCACGGCTTAAGTGACTTGGCAAATTCACGAACTAAACCCTCGTATTAATTACAACAATTCCATCTGTTATGTGTGCTGGTATGTAAGGTGAGTGTTGGTTTCCTGTTAGCAATCCTTATCTCCAGTCACGTTTGTGTGGGTCCAGTTCTCACTTGCCCACACAAACGTAACCCAAACTAGACTGTATTAGAATAAGGACATTTGGATTAAACACATGTTGGAACAGCTACCTACTGTACCACACTGCAGAAACCAAAAGTTACTTAAAGGGAGACTAGCCAGTAATAACTCTTCCCTAAATGAGGGTTAGACTAAGCAGTGTGGTCCAATGATTCCCTCCGATGGGTAAAGGAAAGGTAACAGTCCCAAAAACAAACTTAGAAAGCGGGAGATAACAATACACTAGGAGACCTCCTGCAGATGGTAACACCCTAGTTTGTCTTATCCACTTTCTTACTAGGTGGAGGGAACCTGTTTAAAATTACCCTTGTATAGGAAAGGCAATATTACCAAAGGGGTCTTAGTGTGTGTGTGTGTGAAAGGGGGGGGGGGGGGGGGGAGGGGGAGGCACAAAAACCAGGTCCTTTGCCATTCTGTTCTGCATGACATAACAAATCACCCAGATCATGATTGGTGGGGTTTAAAGGTGAATACTGGTATTTCTTATGTGTTATCTCTGGATTTGGCCCAAAGCCAAAACAGTGTATGGCACAGCTGGTCCACATCTGCAGACCTTGATGATGCCAATGCATGGCCTTTTAAATTTAGGAAGGAATGTTCTGGCACCTAAATGGGTAGCAGTATGGACAAGAGTGATGGTTAATGTCATAACAAAAGCAAAGGCTTACCTATAGGCAATTAGCTGTATATTCCATTAAAGTGCACTCCTAAAAACACATTTTTCCATCCCTGTCCCTCTCACCTGACTGCCTGTCACACTCTGGAGGTCTCTTCTGTGTATTCCAGGCACTTCCATACTGTGCAGCCTCCTGTCAACCACCATCTTGAGAATTAGATTTTCTTACTTTTAGTTTCACATCTATCCCATGATGCACTGAACCCAACATTATCTTCTGTATTCACCTAAATAAGCTACAGCCTATAAGTATACAGTCAGAAGAATAAGCTGTGATCTCCTCTATTACACCTGTGTTACCATCAGCAGTAACTGTGACAGGAGTGACTCTATCCACCCTTAACACAGTCTCTGTGGTAGATCTATGGAAATTGACTTGAAAATAAATCCATCTAAGTAAGATGAGGCTGGGAGTTTTAAGATATAAAGAAATGATCAAGGTAATACAAGCCCACTTATACATACTGGGGAGATAGCTACATCATGAATGAATTTAAAAAATCGCCGGAGTGGCCTTTTAAGAAAACTAATTTATCAGGTGATGCCAAATTTAGTAAATTGTCACTATTCATCCAATTGTCAATTTCCCCAATGTCCACATGTTCCGTTCTAATAGTATTTGACTTAATAATAACTCATCTATCTCTATTTATTCAGAATGGCGACTTCCTTTCATCGCACCACGTTTTTATATTATCATCCAATTTCCAGTGTTTAAAAATGTCTTTTGAAGGTAAATTGCTGAGAACATATTGTAAAATGTTGGTCAGCACTATCCACTGATGTGGAGCCGCACGGCTAATACATTTGTCTAGAGGAGAAAAAAGAATGAGATAAAATCCATTCTGAAATCTATGAATATTCAAATAAGAACATCGAGGCAAAAAAAAAAAAAAAAAGCCATTGACTTTTATGCCAGCTTGCAGTTAGAATATGGTGGTTAATGGTTTATTGAACAAAGGACATTATTTGGTGGCATAAAAAGCACAACAGAGAGGAATTGATGAATGTGTTAGAATGAGGTGAGATTATCTGACAGAAGAGCAGAAAAAGGTTTTCTTAATTACATGAAAAACACTAAATCAGGGTTTAAAGGAACAGTAACCTCCTTGGACAGGATTCAACCTCAGCCTTCGTCCTACATGTAGGATGCAAGAGGATGTTGCATGGCAGCACAGCAGTAACAGACAAAGACAGATCAGTGCAGTACAATAAACTATTACCAAACGGAATTATTAATTACAGTTCATCACTCCCCAGGAGGGTTCATGATAAAGTCTGCTATGTCTTCCTATAGGAGGGCATGGTATTTAAACATTACAGTTCACTACTCATTCTCCAACACAGGCAAATGGAAACTCAAGCAACTGTCCTCCTATCAATATATTGTACCTAACTGTTATTGTTATTTTAGGAATTAACCTTTTAACCTCTATCTACTGATGCCCATTAACTACCAGTACTCTGGGTACCATATGTTTTGAGCTGCTTTCTGGAGTCTTTTACACCTGGGCTTATTACCTGTAAGGATATGTTTTTTGTCATTTTGACCAGCAGAGAATTTCCAACTCAGCCGCCTTTAATTTCTTGACCATTCGTTCTCTCTCAGTACGCCTTTTCGTCTTCTACCAGATACACTGCTGGTTCACACACACCAGTCTCTGGATCTTTTGGACTCTTGACTGTTTGCCAGTAGGAATTCATGGCTCTTCTCCATCCAGGAGGTCATTTTGGAGCCGGATTTTTACTCTTGATTGTATCAGACAGAGGGGGGGGGGGGGGGGGGATTTATTGATTCCGTTGTGCCAGAATTCTGATGTCAAAATGTTCCAATTTTGGCTCAAGCAACGTTTTGCACCAAGAATTATGAAATTTCAAGCCGTCTCCTTTTTAAAAAGGTGGTCAAATTTCGGTTGCAGGGGATGTGGCCACTGTGGCCAATCACATTCACTATAACTTATGCTAAAAAACTGGCATGAATTATAGCTGATATCTGTCGGGTCGTAGCTGGTTTAGACATTTTCTTTTAGCACACAGGTGGCCCAAGATGTAGCTAATATACAGTATTAAGAAGCTTGCACCTCTTCATCTATTAGGCGCATCTTGTGGCGGCCAGTATTATATTAAGACCATTGTACAAAATGCCAGTTTGAATGGATCAGTCCCATAGTGTTTGATGAAATCACTACTGGAGGACAATAAACATTTTGCTCACTGCAATAGTGTATTTCTGCACCACGTTTTTTGCAGCCGCCACATGTGCCAGACAAGTCAGTCGAAAAACAATGGGAACCAAAGAATGAATCATTTTTTGCTTGTTAATGAAGCTATTCAGAATCGTTAATGAGTTTTCTTTCACAAATGATGATGTATTGTTCCTTGATCCTGTGTTTAGATCTTTTTACTGATCTGTGTTATTAGCCCAGTTCTCGTAATTGCTAGAATGAAATTTTCATATCAACAAACTTCCCTTAAATCAATATGATAATTATAATTTTATGAAATGCATAGCAGCACCATTTTCTTTAGTGCCGTGCCGAGCAGTTGCTGTGATGTTGCTGCCATTGAGGACATAATTTCTATCAGGGAATGATTTGTATGAATATGAATTCCATGGATTCTTTTTGATACACTGAAGTGAATTGTTGCATTGTATAAGGACATATCTAGTTGATGTCTTGTATCTAAATTAGAGATGAGCGAGCACCAAAATGCTCGGGTGCTCGTTACTCGGGACAAACTTTTCGCAATGCTCGAGGGTTCGTTTCGAGTAACGAACCCCATTGAAGTCAATGGGCGACCCGAGCATTTTTGTATATCGCTGATGCTCGCTAAGGTTTTCGTTTGTGAAAATCGGGGCAATTCAAGAAAGTGATGGGAACGACACAGCAACAGATAGGGCAGGCGAGGGGCTACATGTTGGGCTGCATCTCAAGTTCCCAGGTCCCACTATTAAGCCACAATAGCGGCAAGAGTGGCCCCCCCCCCAACACTGTCAGCATAAAGATCATTCTCCTCTGCCATAGCTGTAACAGCTGTGGCAGAGAAGAACGATGTTTGCCCATTGAATTCAATGGAGCCAGCAATACAGCAGGTTCCACTGAAAGCAATGGGCTGCCGGCGATCGCGGGATGAATTGTCGGGAAGGGCTTAAATATATAAGCCCTTCCCTGCAATTCATCCAGAAATGTGTAAAAATAAAAATATATATCGGCGTATAAGGCGACGGGGCGTATAAGACGACCCCCCAACTGTCACCTTATACGCCGGTAATACAGCGGAGCAAAGAATAAAATTCATTACTCACTTCACCGGGCGTTCTGCGGTGTTCCTGCAGACTGTCGCTCCCTCCTGGTCCCAGGCAGAGCATTGCTTTCTGCTGCCGGCCCCATTGAGCACAGATAGAGAAGAGAACAGAAATCGCAGATCGCACATAGGTGCGATCTGCGATTTCTATGGCCTAAGAAGGACCGTTGGGGTTCTTGAAGCCTAAAATACTCCTAACGCTCTCCCTATAGCAGCTCCGGCACCAACAGCACTTTCCCTGAACTATGTCAGAATGCATCTGTGGCGAGCCGCGGGAGGGGCAGATTTTTATACTCGGGTGACACCTGATCTCGCCAGCCACTCACTGCAGGGGGTGGTATAGGGCTTGAACGTTGCAGGGGGAAGTTGTAATGCCTTCCGTCTTTCTATTGGCCAGAAAAGCGCTCAAATTTCTCAGGGAAGAAAATGAAAGTAACCCGAACATCGCGTGGTACTCGTCACGAGTAACGAGCATCTCGAACACGCTAATACTCGAACGAGTATCAAGCTCGGACGAGTATGCTCGCTCATCTCTAATCTAAATCTGTCCTGTTTAATACTGTTTGCTCAGCCGATACATCTACGTCTGTCATTGGTGATCCTCTCTATTAACGTATCTAAGCCTCTCGTATGAGAAGCTCTTTTCTCCACTAGGGTATCTTAGGCTGGTCTCACACGGACAGATCGGATTCCGCATGCTGTAGTCCGCAGCAGAATCTGGCTCTGACCGCGACCGGTGACCTCATATACCTGAATTATTTTTACTGCAAATGACTGCAGATGCTCGCCGTCGGTCAAGCGCAATAAAGATTTTAAATATATATATATATATATTTGTATTTCGCACACTAGGTGATGACATGGGTATCCGTGGCCTATCCGAAATGTCAATTCTAATGGGCCACGGGTCGGACGGCTTCTATTGACTTCAATGGAAGTTGTCCGTGCAGAATCTGCACAAAAATAGAGCATGCTTCGATTTTATATCCGCTTGCGGAAAGCATTGTCACTATACGCTCATTTGAGTGGATATGCGAATGTTCTATCTTTGTAATGTGTGGATTCCACAATTCAAATCCGGCGTTGTGAGACCGTGCTGAGACTTTCAGGTCTCTTGAGTGTGTAGCTAAACCTGTCATGTAGGTTACAGACTCAGAGAACTACATCCCATCATGCTACTGAATTTGATAATCAAATAACTTCCCGGTAAAGTGAATTTCAAAGTCCCTCTGTATTAGCCGAGATGTTCTGACTTAAGATAATTCTGGTAACAAAAGCAACTGTAATAAAGGTAAAGTGAGTTAGGCTGGCGGCACACGAATGGGTCGGATTCTGCATGCTGAAGCCCGCAGCGGAATCCAGCCCTGTGCCCGGACAGCGACCCCGCGTACCTGTCTTCTTTCTTCTTCATCTGTACTGCAGTTGGATCCGGCGGCTCACTGTCGGACATACGCAGTACCGAATTTTTTTTCCAAATTTATTATTTTCAAGTTTTTCTTTTTCCCACTCTGTCACTAGGCGATGACGCGGAATCCGCAATCTGTCCATAATGTCAATTGCAGATGGGACGCGGGTCGGACGGCTTCCATTGACTACAATGAAAGCTGTCTGTGTAGACACTGCACAAAAATATAGCATGCTGTGAATTTTCCTCCACTCACAGAAATCACAATTTGTGAGTCTGCAGGGAGAAGCGCCTTTCCATAGTATGCACAGTATTTCCATAGTGGCTGCAGAACTGCGGTGCAGACGCCAACCACAGATTCCGCAATGCAAATCCATTCGTGTGTAGCTGGTCTTAAGAGGAAAATGACTTTCGTCTCCCATATACCCCCTGTGTTCCAGTTGCCATCTTCGTGGAGCAACTTATTGACCAAAAATATGACATGGTCATATTTATCTTATCACAATGTTTGATAAGAAATCGTGCTTCGTCTTTTGTCAGGATCTTTCTATATCGACATCTACAGCCAGTTATATCTATCAGCCATCCGGGATTCAGTGTGACAGTCCCAGGTTTTGGGAGCCATCTCAGGAGGCAGGAGTAAAATAATAATGATAACAGTAATATAATAGTAATGTGCAAATAAGGGAGATGGAACAATACCTCCACAGTGCCACCTATTGGAAGGCAGCATTTCTGCAAGCCAAAGTTAGACTCTTTATACAAGCCTTGTAACAATGACTGGGAATTAAAAGCAAAGCCAGACTCCATGCACAGACAGCTGTTTCAGGGTGTTTTCCCTTCATCAGTATACAGTAGGAGTCTGGCTTTGCTAGTTAGAGACCTGGGACAGGCTAGGTGCTCTCCCTTAGGAGAAAAGATAATAGTAATGTAACAGCCTATACTTTCACTTCCACCACTATTGCAGTTTGCGCCACTCTGATCCCCCCCTTACTACTGAGTTATGTGATCTCATGGAATCTAACGTGATTGCTGTGGTCAGTTACTGGTTTCAGCCATACCAACGCTGAGTGAGAGACTGGCTGCAGCGATCACATGATTGTGCTCCTCGGAAAGTAGTGCCAGACTAAACTGGTGAGGGGAGACAAAGAGGTGAGAATAGAATTGTTTTTATTTTACTGCATAAAAGGGGGCATTATTAGGCAGGCTCAATATTACTGAGGGAGGCATGTTGGAACATTGTTGAATAGGGGTGTTATTACTGAGGAGGGTTGTGGGGGGCATTATTGAGTGGAGGCATGCTGGATAATTACTGAGGGAGGGTATAGAGAGGCATTATTACTGATGAAGGGCATATGCCAACATTAAAACACTGACAAGGTCACTAAAGGGTACTATTACCGTGAGGGGGTACTAAAAAACCATATTACTTTGAGGGGATTACTAAAGGGCACTATTATTGTGAGATGGTCATTAAGGGGCACTATTACTGTGACGGGGTCACTAAGGGGCACCATTACTATGAGGAGATCACTGAGGGGCACTTTTACTATGATGGGATCATTAAAGGGCACCATTACTGTGAGGAGATCACTGAGGGGCACTTTTACTATGATGGGGTCATTAAAGGGCACCATTACTGTGAGGCGACACAAGGACTGTGGCTTAGTGTAAAAGGGGCATGGCTAATGTAAAAATTTGAATTAACCCTTATTTTAGTGTCCAAAGGTTAGGAAATATGATCCAGGACACCTCTTACCTCATTTACCTCAATGTAATCTGTAGTAATCACCCAATGCTTTTTTCTTTAATGGTGATTTAGGTTATTTTAGTAGAGATGAGCGAACGTACTCGTCCGAGCTTGATACTTGTTCGAGTATTAGCGTGTTCGAGATGCTCGTTACTAGAGGCGAGTACCACGCGATGTTCGAGTTACTTTCACTTTCATCTCTGAGACGTTAGCGCGCTTTTCTGGCCAATAGAAAGACAGGGAAGGCATTACAACTTCCCCCTGCGACGTTCAAGCCCTATACCACCCCCCTGCAGTGAGTGGCTGGGGAGATCAGGTGTCACCCGAGTATATAAATCGGCCCCTCCCGCGGCTCGCCACAGATGCCGGAGCTGCTATAGGGAGAGCGTTAGGAGTGATTTTAGGCTTCAAGAACCCCAACGGTCCTTCTTAGGGCCACATCTGACCGTGTGCAGTACTGTGGAGGCTGCTTTTAGCAGTGTTGCACAATTTTTTTTGGACAGCCATTATCTGCTATTTATCCTTCTCTGCAGAAGTATCGCATCCTGGTGTATAGTGGGGATGCAGACATGGCCGTCAACTTTCTGGGCATTGAATGGTTTGTGAATGGACTCGACTTGGAGGTAAGCAGACTTAAGTGATCATGTAGGATACTGTATTAAACATTTTCTGCATCTTTCATACAAGTTTTATATCTGCTACTCAGTAATTCTTTGTGATTTGTATTCACTTCTGTATGTACAGCCGGTGGGTTCCAGGGAGCCACCCATGCTGTCGGTCCACACGGAGTTGTAACTGCATGTGTCCACTTCTAAAGAACCCCAGTCTGACTGGGGCATGCAGACACCTTGACAGAATGAATAGTGTGTGGCACATAGGTTCCCCATTGCTATGCCCACGTGTGCAGCTCCTGATGGCGGTGGCACAGGATTATATTTCTCATTGCTTCTGTACAGCATTGTGGGCTATCGCCCCGCCCCTTTTAAAGAGGGTCGCTGCCTAGCCGTGCCAACCCTCTGCAGTGTGTGCCTGCGGTTCCTCCTCATGGCATACGCACTTATAAATAGACATCAGGGTGGTGTGGCTATGAGGCCAACGTGTGGCATGAGTGCAGCTGAAGGCTGCGCAGGGTCACTTTGGTGTGCGCTGTGGACACTGGGTCGTGCGGGGGGGGGGGGGTTGGGCAGCATGTAACCCAGGAGAAGTGGCAGCGGAGTGTCATGCAGGCAGTGATTGTGCTTTGTTGGAGGTAGTGTGGTGCTTAGCTAAGGTATGCATTGCTAATGAGGGCTTTTCAGAAGTAAAAGTTGTTGGGAGGGGGGGGGACCACTCTTGCCGCTATTTTGGCTTAATAGTGGGACCTGGGAACTTGAGATGCAGCCCAACATGTAGCCCCTCGCCTGCCCTATCCGTTGCTGTGTCATTCCCATCACTTTCTTGAATTTCCCAGATTTTCACAAATGAAAACCTTAGCGGAGCATAGGTCCCATACAAAAATGCTCGGGTCGCCCATTGACTTCAATGGGGTTCGTTACTCGAAACGAACCCTCGAGCATCGCGATAATTTCGTCCCGAGTAACGAGCACCCGAGCATTTTGGTGCTCGCTCATCTCTATATTTTAGTTTAGAATTAATCTGACAGCGGTATTGCAATCTAGAACAAGCAGAACTGCAGTATAAAGCATGGGGGAGAGGCAGGACTGCCTCAGACTCTAACAGACAATATACAATAGATAAGCTGAAGTCACCAATCCTAGCCGTGCCTTACAAAGACCGGAGAAACTCATGTAGTAGTGATTTACGTGAATGGACTGTGAACACCCGCTTTGTGAAGGTTCCCCGGTGACTCCACTCAAGATGAATGACGAGCATCACTACAACTAGATTACTTTTCTTTCTTTCCAGCCTCACAGAAAACCATCTCAGCAAGTGGAGGAAGTGGCAGTATTAAAAGTTGTGAACTAAAGATCAAAACCCTACTGTAATTTAAATTAATCATGGCCGAAGCTATTTTGTTTATCCAGGCAGCTGCGGCGGCTCTTGAAGAATCTCATCCATAATTGAGCAGTCATTATTTCTTAAACCATGTTTTCCGCATATATATTCACATTTCCCATCGTATATATTGTGCAAAGTGATAAATATTTCACAGTGGATCCTGCTAATCTCGGATCTTATTTAATGTATATTTTATAGCAGGACTAGTCAATAAATAATTACATCAAAAAGGAAATTGCGCTACATTTGTTTAACACGCACCATCATCGAGAGATTGAGGAGTTTGAGCAGAATCTTAATATCCGGAGTAGCGACTGTTGTATTATTTCTTGTAATGTTTGTAGGACCAGGGATAATAAGCCGCTGTAGATGGGCAATGTCCGCCTCGTGTCACTCGTGCCTGGGAGAATTGGTTAGGAGTTAAAGGGGTGGTCTCGCGAAACAAAGTGGGGTTATACACTTCCGTATGGCCATATTAATGCACTTTGTAATATACATCGTGCATTAAATATGAGCCATACAGAAGTTATTCCACTTACCTGCTCCGTTGCTAGCGTCCTCGTCTCCATGGTTCCGTCTAAATTCGCCGGCAGCTTGCTTTTTTAGACGCGCTTGCGCAGTCCGGTCTTCTCCATTCAGCACGAGCCGCTTCAGTGTGCTCCCCACTACAGCTCTTCTGCGCATGCGCAGACGAGCTGTCACTGCTCGGGAGCGCGCTGGAGCGGCTATTCTGTACCTTCCTCTGTTAGAGGAAGGTGCAGAGCTGCCGAGCTGTCCGGAGAAGCCGCTCAGCTGTCCCGCCGTCCAGCTGTCCTGGTAAGTGATGGGCCGGGGGGGCTGCCGCTGCGCCGGGCTGCGCCGGGGGGGGGGGGCTGCCGCTGCGATGGGGGGGGCTGTCGCTAGGCCGGGGGGGCTGCCGCTGCGATGGGGGGGGGGCTGTCGCTAGGCCGGGGGGGCTGCCGCTGCGATGGGGGGGGCTGTCGCTAGGCCGGGGGGGCTGCCGCTGTGATGGGGGGGGCTGTCGCTAGGCCGGGAGGGCTGCCGCTGCGCCGGGGGAACTAGCGCTGGGCCGGGGGGGGGGGGGGGCTGTCGCTGGGCCGCGGGGGCTGTGATGGGGGGGGGCCGCTGCGCCGGTTACCTTATGCCTGGCGGTGGGTGACAGGTCGGCGGTGTTCACTCCAGGGGTCCGGTCGGCGGCTGCGGGGCGTCTGGTTGCCATGGAGACACAGCTGGTAGCGTCTCGGGAGCGCGCACGTCGGGCTACAACAAGCGATGCGAAAAGAGCTGGCGGCCATCTTGGGAAAAAGTTTTATAAGTTGCTGAAACGCTGGAACGGTAAGTAGAAACCAGCTAGGAAAGTAATTTACAGGGGTAATTAGTAATGTATGTTTAATTAGGGGGACTGGGCAAAAAAAAAAAATCACTGCTTCCTCGAGACATCTCCTTTAATTTGATTGGCTTATAAAGACTCCTCCAGCATGTAATATGGCGACTCTTAAAGGAGAACTCCACTAAAAAACATGAAACTTGTATGGGCTCCATCCCTGCATATTGTAAGAGCTGTATGATCCCGGAATCTCTGTTACAGTATGGTTTCTACATTACAGCTACTTGCAGCTGTTATCTCTGTGACATAAACTTTCCCACAACAGGAAATAATTGCTGGACTCCTATCTGTTATTACCTTCTTCAGTGGGTTTACAACTGCTGGTGATTCTAGCCAAACTGTTGCCTGAGGGGAAAGTGTTATCCTCTAAACCTTGTTCATATGACCCATACTTGTCTGCATCCTATGCAGAATTTTTGGGTGTCCCAACTTGATAAAAAAAAATTACACACACACACACACATATATATATATATATATATATATATATATATATATATATATATATACTGTATATATATATATATACATACACACATATATATATATATATATATATATATATATATATATATATATATATATATATATATATATATATATATATATTGTGAGGGATTAGCGTTTAGGATCTGTAGCAACCTGGGCATAAGCAGTCAGAGACAGTGACACTTGCGATAAAGTCTTTAGTCCAGGCGTTGCCTGGGTTTATTTCCAAGCAAACAAAGCAAAATACAGGCCTTAACTTCAGGCAAACATAAAGTAAATCCTGCTCGTCCGAGCACTTACTAAACATGTAGCGTCCCTGTCTACACACTGGTAACAAAATGGCTCCTGCACACAGCCAGCCAGGACTCTCAGACCTGCAGAGGTCTCAGCTCTCTCTTAGGCCCTGTAGGCCCAGGCTTTATATGGCCTGGTACTAGCCTCACCTGGTACGTGGGAGTGACCATCCCACCCTTCACTTTGGTCACTCCAGAAAAGCCGGCCCGGATTATGCGGCTTGGAGCCACTTACTTGCTACAACGTGTCAGTAACTTAATGTTACTGACACCATACTGCCGGCTTCCTCCACCGAGCCCAGGCTGCTTGATGGCACGTATCTGGCCAAGCGCTCCCCAAAGCCGCATGGGAGAGCATCCTAGGTGAAATGTAACGGCCCTCCAGCACTTTGCCGGTCACCGTCTCACATACCCTCCCCCTCTGTTCGAGCCTGTGGGGTCGGACACCTTTAGCCGCCATACAATGCGTCCTTGACAAGGCATCGGCATTGTCCTGTAGTTTTCCTGCCCTGTGTTTTATGACACCAGTACGCCCTGGTATATCGGAGAACACATCTGAGTTACGTTGTATAAATTCCCTCGACTCTTGTTGTTGGGATTTGGACAGGGACCCTGATACACACACCTCTGGGACCTCACCATGGGGGGTGCTCACTGCAGTCAGGGCTTCTCTGTCCTTCCATGGCTTAATTAGGTTTACATGGTACAACTGTTCTGGTTTCCGCCTACCTGGCTGGTATACCTTATAATTTACCTCTCCGACTTTCTCAATTATTTCATAGGGCCCTTGCCATTTTGCTAGGAATTTACTTTCTAGGGTGGGCACCAACACTAGTACCCCCCCCAGGGTTGAAGGTTCTCACCTTGGCGGACCGGTTATATACCCGGCTTTGGGCTTCTTGAGCCTGCTGTAAATGTTCTCTAACAATGGGCATGACCGCCGCAATTCGATCTTGCATGAGGGAGATGTGTTCAATAACACTCCTGTAGGGGGTGGACTCGTGCTCCCAGGTCTCCTTAGCTACATCAAGGAGCCCTCGGGGATGTCTACCATAAACTAATTCAAAGGGAGAGAACCCAGTGGAGGATTGTGGGACTTCACGGATTGAGAACATTAAATATGGCAGCAGACAGTCCCAGTGCTTCCCATCCTTATTGACTACCTTTTTTAGCATGCTTTTTAGGGTCTTATTAAATCTCTCAACCAGACCATCCGTCTGTGGGTGGTACACAGACGTCCGTAAGTGCTTAATACTCAGCAGCTTACACAATTCCTTCATGACCTTTGACATAAAGGGGGTTCCTTGGTCCGTCAGGATCTCTTTTGGTATGCCCGTGCGGGAGAACATGTGAAGTAGTTCCTTTGCAATACCCTTGGATGACGTATTGCGTAAAGGAACGGCTTCGGGGTAACGGGTGGCATAGTCTACAACCACTAATATATGTTGGTGACCCCGGGCAGATTTTACCAAGGGCCCAACTAGATCCATAGCGATCCGCTCAAACGGCACCTCTATGATGGGCAAGGGCACTAAGGGGCACCGGTAATGGGGCATAGGAGCTGTTATTTGACACTCCGGGCACGATTCACAGTAACGTTTTACATCACCATGTACCCCAGGCCAGAAAAAACGCTGAAGGATGCGTTCCCTAGTCTTTTCGCTCCCGAGATGACCTCCCAGCACATGCTTGTGCGCCAGGTCTAAGACCATCCTACGATAGGACTGAGGTACCACCAGCTGTTCCACAACCTCCCCACGGACCTTGTCAACCTGATACAACAATTCTTGGTTGACTGCAAGGTGTGGAAACACAGTATCAGCCCCTGGAAATTGAGGCTCCCCATTTATCACTTTAACATTTTCCCTGGCTTTTACTTAAGTGGGGTCTCGGAGCTGCTCAGTTCCGAAATTGGCACGTGAGACCTCTAAGTCAGGCATAGCAACTACTTCATCCTGTACCTCCGTCTCACCCGCCAATACTGTTAAGGGAAAGTTATCCCCATTCTCTTAGGTCACCTCTACTGCTGGAACCGTACTCTCAGGGTCAAACGGTTCTGGACACACATCATACACATTTGCATTATCATGAACCTTATTTGCAGACGACCCTCGGTGTCGCCACAAGTCCCAAAATAGGGGAAAGTCTCTCCCGAGGATCACGGTGTGCATTAAGGATTTTACGACGCCCACCTCATGGGTGGCAAGTCCACACGGAGTATCAAGTCTTACAAGGGCAATTGGATACTCCTTGGTGTCCCCATGCACACAAACAACCCCCATGCGACAGCCGGTGACGGTTGTGGGATCGACCAGGCTGGAGTGCACCAGCGTAACCAAGCTCCCTGAGTCCAGTAGAGCTGTCACCGCAAAGTCATTCACCTTTATGTGACATAATAGTCGATCAGTCTCTGACACAGTCTCTGCAGAACATACTGGCCGTGCGAACATCGACCTCCTCCGGGCAGAGTCACAGTCCATTGGTTCCACGGTAAGTGGACAGTTGGCGGCAATATGCCCGGGCTCACGACAGCGCCAACACAGTATGGGGCCCCGGTCCCCTTGGGGTTCTACCCGAGACCGGACTGTCCAGTTGGGACTCCTCTTCTGTCCCCAATGATCCCCCTCTGAGCCGCCTCCCTTTGGGACACTTTTGACACCCCTTACATACGGAACAGTCTTACCAGGTGCTCCGGCCGACTTGCTGTTCCCGGGGTTGGAACGTCGAGGAGGCACGGCTTGCAGTAAGTCCTCCGTGGCTTTATACCTCTTGACGAGGCTCACGAGTTGGTCCACGTCCTGGGGACCCCATTGTCGCACCCAGCGCTGGATTGCGGGGGGCAACGAGCGGATGAATTTGTCCCGAACAACTTTTTGCACAATCTCTGCCGGGGACGACTCCTCTGGTTGCAGCCACTTTCTCACCAGGTGGAACAGGTCATACATCTGGGAGCGAGCTGGTAGGTCATCCGCGAAAGTCCAGGCGTGTACTCGTCGGGCCCACACATGGGTGTCCACGCCCAAGCGTGCCAGGATCTCACCTTTGAGCTTAATATAGTCCTTGGCATCCTGCTCACCGAGGTCAAAATAGGCCTTTTGGGGTTCTCCCGTCAGGAAAGGCGCTACTACCTCAGCCCACTGAGGCGCCACCGCCAGGAGTTGCTCTTGCAGCTGCTGGTTAACCCGCTGTTGCTCAGCAAACGCTTGTTGTTGTTGCACGGTAACTTGCACCAGCTGCTTTATCAGTTCTTCCATCTTGGCAGTGTCTAGTTGCTGTGCCGTTGCAGATTTCAGCCAGGACATGGGGGTTACAACACTCTCCAGTCAATCTCTCTTGGGCGGTTGCCCTTAGCAACGGTTCTCCAGCTGCTGCAGCAAAATGTCCATTAATTGGTGTATGTCTCTTTAAGACTGCTGCCCGCATCCAAACACCATATGTGAGGGATTAGCGTTTAGGATCGGTAGCAACCTGGGCATAAGCAGTCAGAGACAGTGACACTTGCGATAAAGTCTTTAGTCCAGGCGTTGCCTGGGTTTATTTCCAAGCAAACAAAGCAAAATACAGGCCTTAACTTCAGGCAAACATAAAGTAAATCCTGCTCGTCCGAGCACTTACTAAACATGTAGCGTCCCTGTCTACACACTGGTAACAAAATGGCTCCTGCACACAGCCAGCCAGGACTCTCAGACCTGCAGAGGTCTCAGCTCTCTCTTAGGCCCTGTAGGCCCAGGCTTTATATGGCCTGGTACCAGCCTCACCTGGTACGTGGGAGTGACCATCCCACTCTTCACTTTGGTCACTCCAGAAAAGCCGGCCCGGATTATGCGGCTTGGAGCCACTTACTTGCTACAACGTGTCAGTAACTTAATGTTACTGACACCATACTGCTGGCTTCCTCCACCGAGCCCAGGCTGCTCGGTGGCACGTATCTGGCCAAGCGCTCCCCAAAGCCGCATGGGAGAGCATCCTAGGTGAAATGTAACGGCCCTCCAGCACTTTGCCGGTCACTGTCTCACAATATATATATATATATATATATATATATATATATATATATATATATATACGGTCTGCCTCTATTCAGCTTGTTCAGAAATCAGCAAGGCAGCAGCATATCCATACCATAGCAGCTTAATGAATATATACAGCACCAGAACTAAGCTCATAGCATAAATACAGCACCAGAACTAAGCTTATAGAATAAATACGCCACCAAAATCAAACTAAGTACGTAAATACAGCTCCAGCACCAAGCTCAGTACATAGATATAATTACAGAACCAAGCTTGTGACATAAATACAGCACCAGAAGTAAGTTCAGTACATAGATACCAGAACCAAGCTCATAACATAGATACAGCAACAGAACCAAGCTCATAATGTAAATACTAGAGCTGAACTAAGCAAGAGTCTTGCAGAATGCTGATGGGCTCACAGTAGTGCCTCAGAATATCAGAGGGGAAGAGACAGAGCCAGGAGAAGGCCTAGATTTATGCAGCTCCACAAGACGCTGCTGCACAAGGTGAGATTATATAGCCAAGTGGACCTAAGGGGGGGCTATTGCCCCCAACCTGCATCCTCGTGGTGCTCCCCCTACACGTTGACGGTGATAGCTAAGGCTGTACATGCATAAGGCTTATTAGGGCATAGGAACATAATAGAGCAAGGACCCCCACACAGGACCCCCCTCTGAGACTTAAAATGGAGAGCCGCAACTCCCATTGAGGCAAAACGTGCGCTATCCTAGTATCACAAGATGGCTATTCATGTGAATCACCATCCTCTAATGCTACATTTCCTCTGCGATGGCTGCTGTTGGGAAAATGTGTGGGTGGTCACAACTTAGCCAAGCAAAAATCATCTGTTTGCTCGGCATGCTAGGAGTGGGACTCAGGGTAATTAGCTGCTCAAACTGGACCGCCTATTCTGGAAGGCATTGTGCAAGATGGATCCACTCTTTATAAGGGAAATGGCCACCATGCCCATACAGAAAACATGTCAGTTACAATGTCCACATGAGATGCAACCTACAGAGTTCATAACAAATACTTGTCAAAGTGCCCATTCTAAATGCCACCCATAGTGCCCTTATTACAGAGTCACATCACCCACAGCCCAATATGTATGACCTACTTGCCTACACTAGTGTCCACAGTCTTTAGTCCAACCTTTAGTTGGCTGAGTGCACTCACCACTGTAGAACACTCACATCTTCTGAAAGCTGGGTGATAGAATGAACCCGCCGCTCAAGGATTACAAATCAAACTCAGCACAGATGCTGCCCCCATAGTCAGGGAAGGGAACCACAATTTGTGACAGCTAAGTTCCACTCAAAGCTTTCAAGGGATGATCTCTATTTTAATTGCTCTGCCATATTGCACAATTTTCCATTATGAGTAAATTGGTGGTAAGAAGAATTCCCAGGATGGTATAGATCGGTCACTTTGTCATGTATTAGATTTTCGATATGGTGCAAGAAATGTGGCTAATGGCGCCCCCCTCTGAATGTTCTCGTGTGTCTGTAATAATGAATGCACCCGGAGTACAATAACTTCAGATTGTCTCAAGTTTTCAGAACTGTTTTAAGAGCTTTCATAATGTTCCAACAATTTGTTCAGAAATAAAAGAGGCTAAAAAATAACTTCTCTCAAGCCTTCATGTTCTGCTTAAAGATAGTGCTATAAATTGTGGTGAATGGAAGAAATCCCCCTGTTCTATTGAGTCCTTCACAGAAATAATTAAATATGATTAATGGAAAAAACTTCCAAATGTTTCTTATGTCTAATGCTCCATCATCATCATAACTAGTGTTGAGCGAACCAAACCAGTTGAACCATGTTTAGGTCAAACTTTGCAAAAACCTCAGGTGGTTTTTTCCTGCCATACCCACTGGAAGAGGAGGTGCTGTAGCCTTGTGGTGCTACGGTCCTAAGTTTGAATCTGATAACATCTGCATGGAGTTTTCATACTAGTCACCTTTATAGAGGAAGAAGGCTCAGTGGTTAGCAGTGCTGGGGTCGTGGGTTCAAATGTGAACAAAGGTAACATATGAATGGAGTGTTTCATAATAATTACCTGTATTTATATAGCACATACATATTGCATAGCACTTTACATTACTTGATATTTTCTATTGGCCTTAACCACCTATAGTCACCAATTAGCATGTTTTTAGAGTAACATAGTATGTTAGGCTAAAAAAAGACATATGTACCTCTAGTTCAGCCTATTAGCCACCCCCACCCCAATGTTGATCCAGAGAAAGGCAAAAATAAACAACAATGAGGTAGAAGCCAATTTTCGCCATTTAAGGGAAAAATTACTTCCTGACTCCAATTTGGCAATCAGCAAATCAGAATAATCTCCAAATCAACCAACCTTCTGAAGTAAAGAGCTGCAGAAAAAGTTGGCGCTATACAAATAAAGATTATTATTATCAATCAGTGATATAATATGTAATATTGTATCACTCAATAAAGGCATCCAGACCCTCGTATGCTCTTTTATTGTTTGCCATTACCACGTCCTCAGGCAGAGAGCTCCATAGTCACACTGCTCTCACAGGAAATCTCATAAACCCATGCTAATACGAAGTTATACAGCCATATTTCCTGACGTCCTCCAGGATGGCGTCTCTCAAAAGCCCTACAAACATTTTACCCAAATAGAAGTAAGACTTACCAGCCTGTAGCTTCCAGGTTCACTTTTTGCCCCCTTTTTGAATATTGGCACCACATTGACTATGCACCAATCCAGTGGAACAGACCCACTCACTACAGAGTGGGTCTGTTCGACTAGATAGACAGACCGTAAGTAAGACTTATGGTCTTTGTATCACATTACCTAATTTTCTTTAAGACCTGACAATTTGTCTATTTAATCTTTTTAAGACTCTGTACTTTTTCCTGGGTTAGGGCTCATTCACACGGGCATAGGCGATTTTCGGTCAGTCGTGTCACAGCCACAGCGCGACCGAAAATCATGTGAACGGGCACACAAATCTCCGGGAAGTATACTGCAAGGCCGGGATACCATTGGGTGGGGGGAGACAGTTTAGCTCTTTTTTGCCCCATTTTTATTGAGCCACATTGGCTTTCTCCTATTAAGTATTTTATTCCTGTAAAGTATGAAACTCTCGCACTAAGTATTTAAGATGGTTTTTAAACATTTCCCATTTATTGTCTGTACTCTTATTGTTGAAGACATTGTCCCAGTCAATGAGGTTTAGGGCATCTCTGAGCTGATCGAAATTTGCTTTCCTAAAGTTCAGTATTTTCGTAGCTCCCTGATACAACTCTCTCTTGAAGGACATGGGGAAATGTATTATATTATGGTCACTATTCCTCAGGTGCTCCCCAATCTGCACCCTTGTTATTCTGTCAGATCTGTTGGTAATATTAAGTCCAAAATGGCCTTCCTCCTAGTTGGGTCCTGTACAAGTTGCGTGAGGTAACTAATTATCTTTAGTAATTAACAGAAACTTGTTACCTCTATGAGATCGGGTTTCAGCTTTCCAGTTTATATCTGGATAGTTCAAGTTCCCCATAATAATTACCTCATTGTAGTTTGCTACTTCACCTATTTGTCACAGTAATAGATTTTCAGTGGCTTCTGTTATATTTGGTGGCCAACAGAAACCCCCTATGAGGATTTTATTATTGTTTTTCCCTCTGTGTATCAACAGCTAATCACTGCAGTGCTTGATTAATCAATCACAGCTATTCAATGCAATGGCTGTGATTGGTTCATTGAGCGCTGCAGTGGTTGGCTGAGTCGCTGCCCTCAAGAACCAATCAGAGTCAGCGCTTCCTAGAGGTGGGATTTTTGAACCCCCTGACCAGAAAGCACTGCAGACTACAAACAAGTGCCGCGGAACTGCTGGAGAAGAAGTCCGGCAGAGCGGATAGCACCTGTTAGGTAATGTATTGGGGGTTTATGTTTTTTTAATGCAGCCAGGGATTATTTTTGGGATAGGGCTTATATTTCAAGCCCCCCCCCCCCCCAACATCCCAGCAGAAGAATGCTACAAAGCCGCGCAATTTTGTAGTGCAACAAAATCAGGATATCGCTGCGAGAAAATGCAGTGATATCGCACAGAACACAGCTGTAATATTGCTGCGATTTTCTTATTACGATATCACTGTCACCAAAGTGAAAGAAGCCTAAAGGGTGGAACTTCGGGGCACCTATGGCAGGCATTTTGGGATCATCTTTGATATTTGGCACCAAGGGAGCATCTGAGGCAGAAATTAGTGCTGAGCCAACATCTTGAAAAGTTTGGTTCTGTTTGTTTGTCCTACATTTCCAAAAAGTTTTGTTTGGTCCGAATTAGTTCACCAATCCCAAAACTAGTGTATAACACTGTCTGAGAGCCATAAAAGCCCTGACAGCACTATACAGTGCTTTTGTAGCTCTTAGACAGTGCTTTATACCAGTCTTCAGGACTAATGTTTACTAAACCAAACCAGTAGAACCCTGTTTTGAATAGAAATTTGCTAAAAGCTTGGTTTTGTAAAGTTCCACCCACAACTGGTTTGATTCACTCAACACTAGCAAGAATGTATGTGGGCTACCTATGACAGGCTCCCATAGGGGTGTCTGAGCTCAAAATTTGAGTCTATTTCAAGGCTATTTGCATGTTAGTCCCTTTAATACAACTGCAGCCATCGGTCTTCTGTTCAACATCACCTCTGCAGAATGGGAAACCCTCTCACTATATAGAAGCCATTAATTATTGCCACATCAAGGATAGCAGAATTGATTCTGTAGGTTTGACATTTGTTGCAAATTAGATTATTTACGTTTTGAAGACAATGAAAAAATTGAATTTTTAAAGATTTTTTAGTCAAGAAATAAAAATAATAACATTTTAGACACATGAAGTAACCTTGTAAATATTTTGGTTCCAAGTGAATATTGAATGTATTATACAAAGTCACCTTGACATCATCAGGATCTTAACAGAATTTACATAGAACACCAATTAATGTCAATGTGATTTCATTGAAAATGACCTAAAAACGTCCTTCCCATTAAATAAACTGCAAAGCTTCTTAGAAGAGAAATTGTATTTATTTCAATGAATCTAAGCTAATAACCTTGAGGTAAATATAAATGTATTGCTCTGTCCATTTGGATATAAACAAATTATAAACACCTAATTCTTTATTCACAGAATGCTACAGAAATGTGTAAAGTCTATGTAACTTAGCTATATTCTTCTTTCATCAGTATTTCTCAGTGTGTACCTCTGTGTCCAGTCTGTGAAAGAAGCAGCTCTCTCCTCCCCTCTCCCAGCAGGAAGAACCAGAACCATTTGAAGGATTGATCATCCGCAAAAATGACTCCTTTCATTAACAGAATGCAATCTACCAACGCATTTGTGAAAAGAAAGTTGTGCTCTTTCTCTGTATTTCTGAGTATAAATGTAATGTGTCACTGCCAGCACACCTTTGCAACTGTGTGGTTTATCCTGACTAGCTAGGGTTAATATCTTTGGTCCTGTCTAGTTAGGGTTAATTAGTCCTGAAGCTGTTAGCTGAGGTAGTGGCTGGTTATTAACAGCTCTGTCAGCCAATCAGTTACTCCCTGCTCCCTATATAACCCAGCTGGAAGTTGTCAGCTATATTTCTGTGTTCCTGATCAAGTAAGCTTGCTCAGTGCTCCTGCCTGTTGTCTGGCTGTTGTCTTCTGGTTTGTTCCCCGTGTTTCTGTTTGTCTTGCATTTTGTATCCTCGTCTTTTATTTATTGGCAGTTTCTGTTTGTCCCTGGTTTTCTGTACTCTGGTTCCCCTCTGACCTTGGACCGGTTCCTGTGGAAGTAGTGGGGTCATCCTTTTCTGGATAAGTGGGTTTTGTCAGAGGCGTTCCGAGTGCCCCGCTCTTTTGTTACCCCTTTGTTCTGTTAGCTCATTTGTCTAGCCACATGGTTTTCTCAGCAGTCTAGAACGAACGTGACATAATGTTTTATCTTGATAGGCTTCTGACAGGGCATTCATATTTAAAACCCCAATGCAGTAACATTATTCACCTTGAATAACTTAAATGCTGAACAGCTATATTGTTTTCTTAACTTTTTAACACTCAATATTTGATAGACTATTTGGAGAAACTTTTGGGGTAAAATGATCCCTTCTGCATAATTAAAGGAGTATTTCAGGAGCCATGTGTCATGCAATGTGGGGTTAAAGGGGTTGTCTCGCGAAATCAAGTGAGGTTATACACTTCTGTATGGCCATATTAATGCACTTTGTAATATACATCGTGCATTAAATATGAGCCATACAGAAGATATTCACTTACCTGCTCCGTTGCTAGCGTTCTCGTCTCCATGGTTCCGTCTAATTTCGGTGTCTTCTTGCTTCTTTAGACGCGCTTGCGCAGATCCGTCTTCTCCCTTCGGCTCCGCTCGGCAGCATCGGCGGTTAGGCTCCGCCCCCTTGTACGCGTCATCGCGTAGCTCCGCCCCATGATGTGTGCCGGTTCCAGCCTCCTGATTGGCTGGAATCGGCACGTGACGGGGGCGGAGCTACGCAATGACGCGTACAAGGGGCGGAGCCAAACCGCCGATGTTGCCGAGCGGAGCCGAAGGGAGAAGACGGATCTGCGCAAGCGCGTCTAAAGAAGCAAGAAGACACCGAAATTAGACGGAACCATGGAGACGGGGACGCTAGCAACGGAGCAGGTAAGTGAATATCTTCTGTATGGCTCATATTTAATGCGCGATGTACATTGCAAAGTGCATTAATATGGCCATACAGAAATGTATAACCCCACTTGATTTCGCGAGACAACCCCTTTAATAGGTCCGACAGTCACCAACCTGTGACTGGTGGTACCCAGGAGCAGATAACAGAGAGAAAATAGCTTAGATGCAAGGAGGAGTGCACATACTACATTACACTATAGACAACTTTAGTCCCGTATTGCCTCCCTGGGTAATCAAGCATACTTCCCATGCATACTTATTACGATTTATAGGATTAAAATAGGTCGCGAGTGAGATACCGGGCTTCCTCCATCACAACCATACAGATCAGATGTCATTCTCCATAAACAGCATGGTTTTTCCTCTGGCACTCAAAGTCCCGTAAGAGAGATACTCCCCTAGTCCATGTCGATTATCATTGTCCTTGTAGTGTGCACACTACAATATCATGCAGCTTTGTCCTTTCCTCTGTGATATGGTGCCGTCATCTGCTTCCAGGACCCATGTGGGATATGGACCATCTTTTGTTTTCAGTAACGCTCCTGTGCTACGAGTGACCCCCAACGCTACTGTACACTATTTTGACAAGTTTGGGGGAGGAACATAGTGTTCCCCAAATGTGTGGCTCTATTCACATGCAATTTTGAGGGCTTTGGCTACATTGGGGACCTTCTGAAGGGAAAATTAGTGAACCCAATTTTTACTTCCACTGACTTTAATGGGAGTTGGAATCGACCATCCCAATTCACAATGATTTTCATGAAATCGACCAAATACCAACACAAAGCAATTATTCCACTAATTACTCGTCACTGGTTGTGAGTAGTAAACACAACCTTTCTTATGGGGTCCAGAAGTAACGGTTGCAGGTGGTAGGAGGGGTGTATGGTGCCACCAGAAATGGAGAACTAATAGGGTTTAAGAAGGGACAAAAATTGGGTGTAAAGTAGATGGAAAAGCACCATAGGAAGCCAAGTAGGGGGGTGCATGATCTTCAATGGAACTAACTCACCTTCTTTCAGCATCCGAGGACCAAGGTTCTGAGTGGTCGGCATAACATCTGCACAGAGATACAGGTTCCAGATCTGCAATGGGAGGGAATGTATGGTGCCACTGGAAATGAAGAAAACATTTTTTAGGGTGGAAGTAGAGAGAAAAAATGAGTGCAAAGTAGGTGGAAAAGTATTGATTAATGGACTATAGGAAGTTGAGAAAGGGAGGAGAAAACTTAAGGATAGGCTCAAAACAATCATGAGCTTCGGAGAACTTACTCCTTGTAGCTGGTGGTTATGGTGGACTGGGGCCCTGTGGTTATTTGTCATACAATATCTGGTCTTCTGCTGTTTTAGTGGTGGGATGGTCTATAAGACATGCCCACCATTACCCTTTAAACGTACTATATATTACATACAGCACAGATCACATTAGTCCATGAGAAGTTTTGTCATGTCGCTTTGTAGGGGAGAATAGGAAATATCCGCGCTCTGATACCATAACGAATTCCTTTTGATTTCATTCAGGGAGATTTTCTGTTCTTCTAGTATAATATATTCGTCTTCTTCAAAACTCCTGTCTCCAGCATTTGACTGACAAATTGTTCCATTATCTCATTTATTCCCTGCCTCATTTGACTAAACAAATGTCCTGCGCTTGAAATATCTCTTTGTGCAGACGTTGTTAATCCATCTTTTTAAGAGAATTTTCATAATTTGCAGTCTGAGCGCGCTCCATCGCCGGTCCTCGGCCTTGTACGTTCCAGCAGCACATTGTCATTCTGTCCTTCCAATGTCTTCTTGTTGAAGTCTTCAATCATACGGCACGAACAGCAGATTTATCACATGGATACATTGTTACCTTTCTTATTTGTAAATTAATTGTTGCTTTTTAGTTGCAATTTTTGCTATTAATTTCCTACAGAAAGTCTCTTGTGTAATGGATATATGTAATCACACAATCCACTGGAAGTGGATTCATTTAAAGGGGATGCATCACCTGTATTGTTTTATTAATTAAAAACCAGATAGTGAAACATTTTCCATTTTTTAAATTTGTTGTTCCTTTCTGATTGTAGATTTTTTTTAATTTATTGTCAGTACATGACTAGGGGGGGGGGGGGGGACATCTTGACTATGAAGAGCACTTTACAACAGCCTCCTTGGCTATAGACACAATGGAGAGAAGTGGACCTATTGACTTCTATAGGAGAGTGTTGTGAGCATACTCAGTGATCTATGCAGGGAGGAGAAAGAAACTGCGATATCACCTATTGGTGATGGTGAGCTCTGTATTATCTATATACAGATGTCACCTATCAGTGTGATCCTGCTGTAATGATAATCTGATGACAGCTGAGAAATTTTCTCAACAGAACAGGCAGTGTCAGACTATTATTAGGCTTAGTAGTCAGTGTGCAGGGAGGGGAGGAGGTGAGCTGTGAAATCAGCTATTGTGAATGGTGGACCCTGTATTTTCTACATACAGGTGTCATCTCTCAGTATAATTCTGCCTGTGATGATAATGAGATGACGGAAGAGAAGTTTTCTCTACAGAAGAGGAAGTATCAGACTATTTTAGGCCTAGTCGTCAGTGTGAGAACTGCAGGATTTAGGATTTAGATCATGGGGTCAAATATTTGAAAAAAACACCACAAAATATTTAAATGATCTGTTTAACATAAAAACTTAATTTATGGTGCTTGTCCCTGCAGAATATTATCAGCAGCAGGAGATGCACAAGCAGTAACCTATCTAGCAGTTAGGGTTGCCATCTTTGTCACGAAAAAATACCAACCATGGTAAAAAAAAAGGGGGCGTGGCGTGGTTTATCACAGCATTTTTTCCCCTCCTTTATCTCCTGGATCATGCCCAGCGGCTGTGCACATGTGTGGGATCCAGGTCAGCGTGTTCTCACGGGTAGATGATGTTTAGTGTAATTTTCACATCATCTACTTGCGAATACACGCTGCAGACACTCGAGTGCATCGCATACAACCTACACATAAACAATTATATACATGAGATACCCAGGTTACCCCAGCATGGTCCATATCACTGTATACAGGAGATATACCTTCCCTGTATATAGTGATGTTGATGTAAGGTAGATATGTCCTGTATGTAATCATATATACAGGTAGAATAATGTAACCTAAACATACAAGATTACCTGAGGTACATGGTACATACCTCGTACCGGATGTACTGCTCCTCTGCTCTCCTCCTCAGGTCCCGACACTGTCATTGCACCGCCAGCTGGACATCCATCCTGACCCCCACAATTCGCACATACACACACATCTGCTACATCCATCCTAATCCCCACACATCGCACACACACAACTCCACTACATCCTGATCCTCAGACATCACACACAGCTCTGCTACATCTATCCTGATCCCCAGACATCACACACACAGCTCCACTACATCCATTCTGACCCCCACATACATCACACACACAGCTCTGCTACATCATCCTGACCCCCACACATTGCACACACACACAGCTATGCTACATCAATCCTGACCCCCACACACATCATACACACAGCTCCACTACATCTATTCTGATCCCCACACACACAGCTCTCCTACATCCATCCTGATCCCCAGACATCACACACAGCTCTGCTACATCCATTCTGACCCCCACACACATCACACACACAGCTCTGCTACATCCATTCTGACCCTCACACACATTACACACACAGCTCCGCTACATCTGTTCTGACCCCCACACACATCACACACAGCTCCGCTACATCCATTCTGATGCCCTCACACATCATGCATACAGCTCCGCTACATCCATTCTGACCCCCCCACACATCATGCACACAGCTCTGCTACATCCATTCTGACCCCCATACACATTTCACACACAGCTCTGCTACATCCATTCTGACCCCCCCACACATCATGCACACAGCTTACTACATCCATTCTGACCCCCACACACATCACACACACAGCTACGCTACATCCATTCTGACCCCCACACACATAACACACAGCTCTGTTACATCCTTTCTGACCCCCCACATATCACACACACAACTCCGCTACTTCCATTCTGACCCCCACACATATCACACACACACAGCTCTGCTACATTCATCCTGACCCCCACACACATCACACACACAGCTCCACTACATCAATCCTAATCCCCAGACATCACGCACACAGCTCCACTACATCCATCCTGGCCCCACACATCACAAACACAGCTCTTCTACATCCATTCTGACCCCCACACATCACACACACACAGCTCTGCTACATCCATCCTGATCCCCACACATCACACACAGCTCCACTACATCCACCCTGATCCCCACACATCACACACACAGCTCCACTACATCCGTCCTGACCACCACACACATCACACACACAGCTCTGCTACATCCATCCTGACCCCCACACACATCACACACACAGCTACACTGCATCAATCCCATTCCCCAGACATTACACACACAGCTCTTCTACATCCATCCTGACCCCCACACAACACATACACAGCTCCACTACATCCATCCTGATCCCCACACTTCACACACAAAGCTCTACTACATCCATCGTGACCCCCACACATCACACACACAACTCCGCTACATCCATCCTGACCCTCACACACATCACACACACAGTTCCACTACATCCATCCTGATCACCACACATCACACACACAGCTCCACTACATCCATCCTGACCCTCACACATATCACACACACAGCTCCACTACATCAATCTTGATCCCCACACACACAGCTCCACTACATCCATCCTGACACTGACACACACACACACAGCTGCAGAGTCCTACATTTACTTAGCCCCATGGTCATGTGACCCCTGACTCCTCCCACACAGGGTATTACATGACATGAGATCATCGGATGCGCTGAAAGCTGTTGGCTCTGCAGGTATGTGTTTTCCCTGCCAAAGGAGAGTTAATCAGCGCTAGGGGGCAGCGAAGGCTCTGAAAATAACGGCCTGCAATAGGGACAGTAAAAAAAAAAAATACCAGCACTGGCCTGACAGAAAAAATACCGGCCAGGCCGATGGATTACCGGCCGGGTGGCAACCCTACTAGCAGAGCATGTAAACTTTTTTGAGGGTGTTTGTTCTACACTGCAAAATTCCCCCCTCCCTAATTATATTCACTTTACAAACTTTCTACAAATGTAGCCAAGTTTAACTTGACTAGAATAACTTTTTGCAACAAGTTATCTTATCTTACACAATTGAACAGCTATCCTTCTCCTGTCTGAAGGTGTTTGCACGCAGACAGTTTTTACATGTTCCATTCTATAGCAATAGTGATATCAATGCATTTATGCAAATGAGCAAAATGTCACTATGAAACGACACAGCCTGTCCTATTTGTGGGCGATTCCTCTCAAGTAGATACCCATTATTTCCTATGGGATCTTTAAAAAAAATTGTGTAAGACTCTCATGCCATGTGATTTGCATGAAAAGGTGACACGAATTTTATCACTGAAATGCAAACATATGGATGCAATGCATTTTTAAGCAAAATGCTTCACGCTCACACCTAGAGTCACACGTTTAAGAGTATGACATTATCCGAGTTTCTCTGACAAATATCGTGCTCTCCTGTGTGAATACATCCCGACGCAGGAATGACCAATGTAAAGCAACTGAAATCGTTTGTGCACATAAAGCTTTAAGAGTCAATTTAAACTCTGCTACATCTGTACACAAACTGGTTTAGTGGTTAGTGATAACTGGTCTTACAGTGAGTTCATGGGTAATACCCAGTAACTCTTCTGGTTTAGGATGATAATCTGATTATTCATGATTTCCATTATACATGGTGGTCTAGGGTTGCAGAAGCTAATGCAAGAAGTCAGACATCACAGGGCCAAGCGGGTATGAAGGTCACTCACATTAAGGGGGTCATACCAGAATTGCAAGTTATTCCCCATCCATAGGATAGATTGGATAACTTTCTGATTGGTGGTAATCTCACTGCTAAGACCCCTAACAAATCTCAATAATGGGGGTCCTGTGTCCTCTGTCCTCCTTACTTTAGGGTTACTGCACCCCCACAATGGAGAGGAGACTGAATACCTGGCACCCACTCAAGTATTTCCATCAGCCCCATTGAAATGAAGGGAGTTCTGAATGTGCATAATTGGCCAGCGCTCTATTCAGAGTGATGTCACTGCAGGAGGAAAAACCACCCCGCAGCAGTGACAGTAGAGCGGCACATGGGATTCCCGTTCTCTGGATTGGTGGGTATCTCAGCGGTGAGACCCCTACCAACCAGCAAGTTATCTTCTAACCTGAGTATATCGTGTGGATAGGGGCTAGCTAGAAATTTTGGTACAACGCCTTAAAAGGAGCCAGCAGTTTCCTACTGTCTATTATATTCAATGTAACTGACTTTAATAATACATTTCACAACACATTATTCCTTGTGTCTTCTTATAGGAATATAAGGAAGGTGATGGGCTGCTAGAAGGCAAGGGGCCATGCAGTGTTCTTGCACAGGGGCCTCTGTTGTCTGTTATGTCTGCTCTTGATAATATGTGACATCACTGGCGGACTACGGTGGGTTAGGAGTCAATGCCCAATATACCTGGTGGATCTGATGGCTTGGGATGATGAAAGTGTTGTGTACCCGAAATTACAAACCAAAATTAGCCTTGTCTTCTTAAGGGTTTTCGTATTTCACTGCCTTTTTATCCCGTGCCAGCATTATAGTACTAATAATGAGTGCCCCCCCCCCCCCACCAGTGGTCTCAGCAGGATATAGGATAATTACGTAGACGATACTGACATGCCCTGCAGCGGTTTGCAGAAGTCCCGGCTTGTGTTGTAGTGGTGGTGATTTATCATGGCAGTGCAGCACCTTTATCTCCGTATCATACACTTGAGAGACCTGACATGATCAATCATTGCGTTTACGCAGATGACTTTATTCCACCTCATGTCCTGGATATGCAGCGAGATTCTTATGCCAGAAACATTGCATGAAGTAAAGACTCATGAATGGATAGTTACATCATGATGCAGCAGTCTGAAAAGCAGTTCAGTTCTCCAAGTCTCTATCTAACGTACACAGTTTTAGGTTAGTTCTTGTAGAATTCCACAATTCCTATTTAAGAAGGACGCATGAGAACTTTTGCTGATCACTGCAAACAATCGTATTTTATGAGTCAACTTGCAAGATTTGGCTTGAAAAAAAAATGTGTTGGTCCAAGTGTAAACTGGCGTACCAGGGAGCCGATGAATTCCCCGGAGGCCCCAGCTTGTGCTTGCGCAATTGATTTTAATATGCTGCCGCTGATAGACTGTGTGCCCTGCACTGTGAGTGCAGTCAGTCAGTGTGCGGTACACACGCCCTGCGCCAATCCTGCCCACCCAAATAACAAGAGCAGCAGAAAAGAACAAGTGGCAAGATGTCAGATTCAGTTCCGACATTTCACCAGTTGCTGTAGTTCATACTAGATGTAATATGGGGCAGCGGGGCCACCCATCTCTACTAATGATGGGCCCACCTCCTCAACCCTGATTGGTGGTGCTGGTGTGATGGTGTAGTGGCCCAGAGTTAGTGGGGCCCCTCCTCAGTGTGAATGTATTTGTCTCGTGCTTGTGTATTGTCAGTGTTTTCTATGTGTATGAATGTGATGTGTAATGCTTAGCTGCAGCACTGAATGGGTTACTGTCTGGGTTATGTCTGGAAATGTATCTTTTGCGTGTCATGTGACCTCGTGATACATATGTGTTTGCAAGGTGTATGAGAAAAAGAAAAAAAGAGAAGGAGAGAGAGAAAGTTAGTCATCTTGCAGGAGCTTGTGTAACATCCCAGCCTAGCCAGAGAGTTGACCAAAGTTGTAGTGTACCGCTTGTGAGTAGGAGAGACTTTACTCAGTCCCTAGAGGAGCCCCAGGATGGAATAGGCCGAGCGGATGCCTTGTGAATACCCTGGGCCCAATGTACCCAGACCTTTACGTTGATGGATGGGAAGGACTGAGGGAGAATGAGGAGCCGCCATGCAGAGTACCCACTTTCCAAATGTGAGTGATGCCCGGTAGAGAGCTGGAGAGAGAAGGAGAGTAGCCTGGGAACAGAATCCCACTGATAACAAGACTGTGGACTCATCTGTAAACCTGTGAATCCTCCCTGTCTCACCACTTTGTCTTGTACTACTTTTCTGCTGGCATGTATTGCTGAGCTGTACAAAAGATGTTCCAGTAAAAGAGCTTCACCGACTGTTCCCGGTTTGGCTCTGAAAGTTAAATCTCTGTGTGTGGACTCTTTATTGTTAACAACGGGATTCACCGCACAGGATGGAAAGGTGACGTCATGAGTGACAAAAGGACTAAGGTAAACCATCAGTGGGTTAACCTATTTAATATCCTGCCCTAGGCCCCTTGGACGTGTCCCTGGTTACCCTCCGAGTGGGAGGCGGTAGAGCCACTGTGACAAGTGAACTACTCTACCCCCGATGTCTTTTAAGCAAGGGCCGGCTCCTCGGACGCTGCAGTGGACTTTCCTCTTCATCCGGTTTGCAGCTTATTGCTGCAAGCTTTCTGGCTGACTTGCTCACCTAACACAGGCCGGCTAGGAGGGGCTGTGGAGAGCGCAGTGGCAGGATCCCCATCTCCCTGAGGCTGAACACTCTGAGCCAACTGAAGGCCTCCCACCAGACAGCAGGATGCAAGAAATAAACTCCCACTCACTCCCCTCCTAAATACATAGGTACAAACATCACTAAACAGTGCATACACTTAAAGGGGTTACAAGTTATCCTCTATTCACAGGGTATCCACAGGATAGGGGATAACTTGTTGATCGTGGGGGTCTCATGTCCCCCATCCTTTTCACTGTGGGGATATATTTATGTAACAAGCTTGTTTTGGTGCTCTAGATATGTTATGAGTTTGGTTCTGGTGATGTATTTATATACTGAGCTTGTTTCTGGAGCTGTAAATATGCAACCGACTTGGTTCTGGAACATAAAAGGGTTATTATTAGAGATCAGCGAGCGTACTCGTCCGAGCTTGATGCTTGTTCCAGTATTAGGATACTCGAGATGCTCGTTACTCGAGGCGAGCACCACGTGATGTTCGAGTCAATTCCATTTCCTTCCCTGAAAGTTTTGCCCACCATTTTCTGGCCAATAGAAATGCAGGGAAGGCATTACCACTTCCTCCTGTGACGTTCCAGCCCTATCCCACCCCCCTGCAGTCAGTAGCTGGCGAGATCAAGTGACCCTCCGAGTATTTAAAGTGGGGCCGCCCGCGGCTCGCCACAGTCACACACTGGGAGAGATCAGGGACAGTGCTGGTGCTGCTATAGGGAAAGTGTTAGTGTAGGATCCTGTGTACCAGAACCCCAACGGTCCTTCTTAGGGCCACATCGGACCATGTGCATTACTGTAATGGCTGCTGGTAGCAGTTTTGCAATTTTTTTTTTTTTGTATATCGGGTGTGCAGCCCCATTACAGCTATAGCGTTCTCAGGCTGCAGTCTGTACTACATAGTATAGGGACAGCGTTGCTGAGATATGGAGAGTGATAGTGTAGGATCCTGTGTACAAGAACCCCAACGGTCCTTCTTACGGCTACCTGTGACTGTGTGCATTTTACAGGTTGTCTGATGGGAGTTGTAGTCCATCACTATATAGAGATGCACAGCATACGGCCACAGTGACTGATAGAGGGAAAGTGATATACACACTATATAGCCTGTATTCTTTGACCAAAAAAAACAAAAAGCTCCTTCCTAGGGCTACCGCTGACCGTTTAAATTTTACTGGCTGTCTGGTGGGAGTTTTAGTCCATCACTATCGCACTTAGGCCTGTTTGCGGCCTTCCTGACTATTTTTTTTTCTGCCTGGGGGTTGCCTTTTTATACTGCTCTCAGCGACAAAGTCTACGCACATAATTCCAAGATTATTTACACCGGGCTGTGTCTGCAGTGAATTAGAGACGCACAGTATACAGCCACAGCGACTGATAGAGGGAAAGTGATATACACAGTATATAGCCTGTATTCTTCGCCAAAAAAAAACAAAAAGCTCCTCAGTTGGGCTACCTTTGACTGTTTAAATTTCACTGGGTGTCTGATGGGAGTTGTAGTCCATCACTATTGCACTTAGGCCTGTTTGTGGCCTTCCTGACTATTTTTTTCTACCTGGAGTTTGCCTTTCTAGACTGCTCTCAGTGACAAAGTCTACACACATAATTCCAAGATTATTTACACCGGTCTGTGTCTGCAGTGAATTTGATGCTCAGCATACGGCCAACACAGGTACTTATAGAGGGAAAGTGATATACACAGTATATAGCCTGTCTTCTTTTTCAAAAAAAGGCCAAAAAGCTTCTTCGTTGGTCTACCTCTGACCGTCTGCATTTTACTAGGTGTCTGGTGGGAGTTTTGGTGCATCCCTATTGAATTGCTAGGCCTGTTTGCGGCCTTCCTTCCATTTTTTTTCTGCCTGGAGTTAGCATTACGATTCCACTCTCTGCGTGAAAGTGTACGCATATAATTCCATAATTATTTACAGGTCTGTGTCTGCTCTATTCGTAATCTACCATGCTGAGGGGTAGGGGTCAAGGATGTGGATGCAGACGAGGATGCAGAGTTCCAAGTGAGGGTGTGGGCACAGGCCGAGTTCCTGATCCAGGTGTATCCAAGCCGGCTGCTGCGGGATTAAGAGAGAGGCAAGTTTCTGGGGTCCCCAGCTTCATATCACAATTTATGGGTCCACATGGTAGACCTTTACTGCAAACAGGGCAGTGTGAGCAGGTACTGTCGTGTATGGCAGAAAATGCATCCAGCAATGTATCGGGCACCCAGTCTTCTACGCAGTCCACTGTTGAAACTCTGAATCCTCTGGCTGCTGCTCTTCCTTCCTCACAGCCTATACTGCTGCTACAAAAATGGTACTGGGGTCTGCATATGCTTCTGCTACATAAATGTTACAGGGGTCTGCTGATACTGCTGCTACGGAAATGTTACAGGGGTCTGCGTATACTGCTGCTAGAGAAATGTTCCTGGGGTCTGCTTATACTTCCACTACAGAAATGGTACTGGGGTCTGCCTATACTGCAGCTACAAAAATGTTACAGGGGTCTGCCTATACTGCTGCTACAGAAATGTTCCTGGGGTCTGTTTATACCTTTGCTACAGGAATGTTACAGCGGTCTGTCTATACTATGGGTGCACTAAGTCTTCCCATCGCAGTGTTTTACCTATGTGGCACAAATTATACAGTGACTGACTAGGCCAGAATTGCTGGCCGGGGCCAAGTTGCTTGGGGGGCGAAACTCTCCCATGGTTGGGCACTCTGATTTCTTCCTGTGTAATACCATCTTTGTGCACTTACAGCATAGGCTAGGCCAAGGAACTCAAAGGCTGCCCCTTCCAGTGTTGAGCTATCTATGTTACAACACATGGATTTCCCGTTGCTATGTACCCTCAGGGCACCTTGGGTCACAAAGATGGAGGCTTGGAACCGAGCCTGACCCTCGGCCCGCTAATGTGCTTCCCACACAGACTATAGCAGGTCCTGGTCATGGTGTCTTGGGCTTGTAATGCCACCTCCTCCTCCTGCTTGGGATCAGGGGATCAGCACTGGGCATTATGTATTTTCTCCCGTGTTACCACAGTTATCTGAGACACTGGTTTGGGCCAAAGAATAGGAGCGTTACTGCATTGATAAGACCTTCACAGCTATACTAGCATCGGAGTCTGCTCTATGCCCACGATTGCTGAGGGTGTGTGCAGAGGCCTATGTACTCGGCACAGTGAACGTCTGGCATGTTTGGGCACTATCATTTATTCATGTTTATTACTGTCTTTGGGTTCCTTCGGCTCGCCTACGCTGTGGGTGCGCAAAGACTTCCCATAGCTGTGATTTACCTGTCCGGTACAAAGTCGCTGACTGACTTGGGCAGTGTGCATAGTGCAGATGGCTTTCCCCTTGCAGTGTGGATAGAGCTATCCGACACCTAGACAGAATGAATACTGTGTGGGCACATGGACTTCCCATTGCTATGTCAGTCGTGACACCTTGGGTCTCACAAGGTGTTTGCTTGGAACGAGCCTGGCCAACGGCCCGCTCACATCCTTCCCACACAGGCTACAGCGGGCCCTGGTCATGGTTTCTTGGCCTTGTAAGGCCCCCTCCTCCTCCTGCTTGAGGTCAGGGGATCAGCAATGCGCATCATGAATTTTCTCTTGTGTTACCACAGTTATCTGAGAAACTCGTTTGAGCCAAAGGAGAGGAGCGTAACTGCATTAATGTTACAAGAGTCTGCCTATACTTCAGCTGCAGAAATGTTACAGGGGTCTGCCTATACTGTTACTACAGAAATGTTACTGGGGTCTGTCTATATTGTTACTACTGAAATGTTAGTAATACTGGGATATGCCTATACTGCTGCAACGGAAATGTTACTGGGGTCTGTCTATACTGTAACTATAGAAATGTTACTGGTGTCTCCCTAGACTTCTGCAACATAACTGTTAGGGGGGTCAGCTTATACATTTGCTACAGGAATATTACAGGGGTCTGTGCATAGTATGAGTGCACTAAGTTTTCCCATTGCGGTGTTCTACGTATCTGGCCCTAAAAAAAACCCCAGACTGACTAGGGCATGGAGTGTGGGCCGAAGCCAACCTGTATTTGATCTCACGTTAGCTCAGCTATCCGAGGCACTGCAATGGGATTTAGTAATGTACCGTCGGTGGCTTCCTGGGACCCACCCATGCTGTGGGTGCACACAGACTTTCAATAGCGGAGTTGTACCTGCCTGTGACTATTAATGAAAAAAACCCAGTCTGACTCGGGCATGCAGTGTGGGCCGAAGCCCACCTGTATTTTATCTGACGTTAGCTCAGCTGTCCGGGGCACTGCAATGGGATTTATTTATGTAACGTCGGTGGGTTCCAGGGAGCCACCCATGCTTAGGGTGCACACAGACTTCCCATAGCGGAGTTGTACCTGCCTGTGACTATGAAAAAAGGCCAGACTGACTCTGGCATGCAGTGTTGGCCGAAGCCAACCTGTATTTGATCTCACGTTAGCTCAGCTGTCCGGGGCACTGCAATGGGATTTATTGATGTACCGTCGGTGGCTTTCTGGGACCCACCCATGCTGTGGGTCTACACCGACTTCCCATAGCGGAGTTGTACCTGTCTGTGACTATTAATGAAACAAACCCAGTCTGACTCGCGCATGCAGCATGGGCCGAAGCCCACCTGTATTTTATCTGACGTTAGCTCAGCTGTCCGGGGCACTGCAATGGGATTTATTTATGTGATGTTGACTGGGTTCCAGGGAGCCACCCATGCTGTGGGTGCACACAGACTTCCCATAGCGGAGTTGTACCTGCCTGTGACTATGAAAAAAGACCAGACTGACTCTGGCATGCAGTGTTGGCCGAAGCCAACCTGTATTTTATCTGACGTTAGCTCAGCTGTCCGGGGCACTGCAATGGGGTTTATTAATGTACCGTCGGTGGCTTCCTGGGACCCACCCATGCTGTGGGTCTACACAGACTTCCCAGAGCGGAGTTGTACCTGTCTGTGACTATTAATGAAACAAACCCAGTCTGACTCGCGCATGCAGTGTGGGCCAAAGCCCACTTGTATTTTATCTGACATTAGCTCAGCTGTCCGGGGCACTGCAATGGGATTTATTTATGTAATGTTGACTGGGTTCCAGGGAGCCACCCATGCTGTGGGTGCACACAGACTTCCCATAGCGGAGTTGTACCTGCCTGTGACTATGAAAAAAGGCCAGACTGACTCTGGCATGCAGTGTTGGCCGAAGCCAACCTGTATTTTATCTGACGTTAGCTCAGCTGTCCGGGGCACTGCAATGGGATTTATTAATGTAGCGTCGGTGGCTTCCTGGGACCCACCCATGCTGTGGGTCTACACAGACTTCCCATAGCGGAGTTGTACCTGCCTGTGACTATTAATAAAAAAAAAAAACAGTCTGACTAGGGCATGCAGTGTTGTCCGAAGCCCACCTGTATTTTATCTGACGTTAGCTCAGCACTACAATGGGATTTATTTATGTACCGTCGGTGGGTTCCAGGGAGCTACGTATGTCTCTTCAGGAGGGAGCCTGGTAAGTGCCACTGTGACAAGTAAAAATAATAAACTTTATTTGTATAGCGCCAACATATTCCGCAGTGCTTACATAAACAGGGGGAATACAGAAAGACAAAAAAAACTAAAATTACAGAACCACGGTTACATAGTAATCAATTGATGGAAACAATAGGGGTGAGGGTCATGCGCCAACGAGCTTACATACTACAAGTAAAGGGGTGATACAGAAGGTAAAGGGCTGGAGATGTGCATGGTATGGCGAGGTGGAGAGTGAGGGATTCTATACACATAGACAATTGTCAGACATTTAGCTGTGTGACGGCAGAAACAGTATGACTGCAGAAGCGGTTTATGATGGCTAGCAGGGATTGCAGTCAATAGGTCAGGGAGCATGTTATCAGGGGGAGTACAGAGGGGTTTGTTTAGGGAATGCAGTATGCCTCCCTGAAGAGGTGCGTTTTTAGAGCACGCCTGAAGTTCTGCGAGTCCTGTATTGCTCGGGTAGCCTTTGGTAGTGCGTTCCAGAGGACCGCTGCTGCTCTGGAGAAGTCTTGGAGGCGTGAATGAGAAGTTCGAATTAAAGGGGCGCTCAATCTGGTTTCGTTAGCAGAGCGGAGAGCCCAGGCTGGGTGATGGATTGAGATGAGGGAGGCAATATAGGGGGGCGCTGCGCTGTGGAGGGCTTTGTGGATGAAGGTAGCGAGTTTAAATTGAATTCTGTATTTCACTGGCAGCCAGGGCAGTGATCGGCACAGGGCAGAGGCGTCAGAGTAGCAGCTGGACAGGAAGATGAGCCTGGCTGCCACATTCAGGATGAATTGGAGAGGGTAAAGTCTGATGCAGGGGAGGCTGATCAGCAACGAGTTGCAATAATCGAGCCGAGAGTGGATGAGGGCAACAGTAAGCATTTTTAGCGTGTCCACAGTGAGAAAAGAGCGTATTCTTGCGGTTTGTGAGGTGCAGCTGACATGTTCGGGCGAGAGATTGGATGTAGGGGGTAAATGATAGATCAGATTTAAATATGTCCCAAGTGACCACTCTACCCTCCCAGCTCCTCAACGTGTGCCTTGTGTCTGGAGTCACACTACAGGATGCTGCGGCAGCCTTCTTCCTCTTGGCATCACAAACAGGATAGCATCGTCTGTGTCGCATCATCCTGTCTGCGATAACGCAGAGGTACTAGCCAGAAGAAAGATCCGCAAAGTTTCAAAATTGAAAATGGATGCACCACTTTTCCCCACTAAAATTGCTCAAAATGGCTCTCAATCACCATCACTCTCCTCTCTCCGACATGTGCCCACCAAAATGTTCCCGCCGGATGTTTGGCACCTCCCTGGCTATGTTGAAAGTAGGGGGGGGGACTCTCTCTGCTCTGACTCTTTGGTGTTAACTACAAGCCTGCCTCCAGGGGTGGAGTTTAGCAACTTTAAGAAATTTTTGCACTTGTTCACAAGAATAATTTCTTGCTGCTTTCCAGACACCATGGAGTCTGCTACTTCTAGTACTTCTAGTACTTCTAGGCAGACTATACAAGGCGTAGCTGCTGGCTATCCACCACCTGTCTCGTAGTTCTTTTGAGGTAATGAAGAAGAGATACCAAGCTTCCCAACAATGTGTAAACCTGAAGCCATGACTTCATATGGAACAGAGGCTAGTTCAAAGAAGAAGAGGACTCTGCTGCTTGGGCTCCTGCAGCCCACCAGACCCAGAAAAACTATTGCTCGGTTGAGCCTGCCCGAAGCCCCTGCACCTGAGCCTAGCCAGAAAATGGTGCTGCAACTACTGCCTTACCAGGCAAAGGACCTTATATTACCTTGGATCATCATCCATAAGGAGAATAGAATGGCACAGCCACTATATCCTCAGGGTTGCATCCTTTCCTCAAGGACTTTGAGGACCCTGGGGTAAGGATTTCTCACAAATGAGCACCTTCATCTTTGCAGGAAGCTACACCCTCCTCTCTCTAAGCCAGCGCTTTCAGAGGAAGGCTGTCCCTCAGAAGCCTCTACACCGCCAAGGTCTGCAAATTGGCACATGTGGGATTCAGACAGCACGTCATCAGTAGCCTCCATAGGGATCTGTTCCTTTGGCAGCCAGCCTTCACCTACTGGGTGGATGACTGACACCGACACCAAGAGTGAAATTTTAGTAGCCCGCATGACTCGAAGACGTCCACAATATTTTTCCCCAGTTAAGCCCCTTCTTAAAAAAGGACTCAAAAGCTAGGTCCCCTTTTCATTGTTTACTGCTAATTTTTTTTACATTAAAAATGTTGTATATTGTTTGTAACATTCAAGTTATGTGTAGGAGGAAGTTTGTTTCAGTGCGCCTATTATTTTTCCGCTCTAATGCTCTTAGTATACCGAAATTTGTTGCCCTTAAAAAGTCATGTAACGTTCAATTTAAATATGTCTCCGTGTGAGTGAAACTGTGTGCATGGTATGCATGATTTATGTGTATGGCAGGAGGTTTCTTGTGTCCCCATGTGCTGTCTCAGTGTTTGCCCTCTGCCTTATCTATCCCAGTAGGCAGGACCTTCCTTTCATTTTTCTCTTAGGTCATCCGGCAGCCGTATAGATGTAAGCTACTGACTGTACCGTAGACCACTACTTTTTCAGGGAGAGTGATGGTCATTCCACTTGTCTCTTGTTTTTCTTGCCAGTCATCCTTCTCTATTCTGCAGTTTAGCAGTATGTTTCAGTTCTTTACCAAAAAAAGTGATGGTCATTCCACTTGTCTCATTAATTTTGTCTGTGAAGAGAAAAGTTATGTATGTGCTCCATAGCTATACTAGTGTTCCTGAATTCTGTTCAGCCTAGTAGAAACCTTTAAGCGTACTTGCAAGTCTTATTTCTTACACACTATCATAATCAAAAAGCTAGACTCAGAAAGTAACATTCACCGTTAGTCTCAGTACACTGGGAATGGGTTTATCCTGTATATAGGTAACCGGGAGATAGGAGTTTTGTGTTACCATGCGGCGGTGTGCGGGGTCCTGTGGTAGGGGCGCATCCCCCTGTCAGGGAAATTTTCTGCGTACAGCACCAACCAGGCCCACCCCAATGCCTCGCTGCCGGCGGTAAAGAAGAGACACCACACACAAAGGTCTGATATAGTTCCTCACACGGGAACATGACTGCGTACTTTATTACAGATTACAAAGGGATCTTATACCCTTTGGTCACATCACTAGGAATGGGTAATGGCCTCATTGGCTCAAATTCACCGCATAACCATATATGTAAAGTCCGGATTTCCGGCTGAGACAGTGAAAGTTATATACGTAGTTGAACAGTCGTTATCTAGATACGGCGCTTCTGGGAAAACAGCCAAGCACACGGCCTTCGTATCCGGCTCTTACTTGCGGTGTTTAAGATACATTTTGTCTTCACCTTGCAAGGCCTTTGGAATATCTGATGTAAGGCGACAGATTAAGTTTTTCTCATTTTAACTTTGAATAGAACTTGCGTACAGGTATAAAAGCATTAAAAACATATGGCAATATATACATATACCCTCACACCCCGGCTTGTTGTCTGGCTGCCGGGGGCGTGGGTGCCTGGCCGGCGTGGGCAGTGTGGTGCTGGTGGTGCACGGCACCGTGCGCGCATGCACCTGTGAGTGCAGTTGCTATGCACAAGCTCCCTTTTATTATGTTCTGTGGGGAGTTGGCTGTCTGCCTCTCTCTGCCCCTGGGCGGAGGCTTTTGTTTTAAGGACAGGCAGAGACTGGCAATCACTGCCAGTTATTAGTTTCCCCCAGTGTGCTAGCTAGTCTGCCTCGGTCGGTCTCCTGCTTCTGTCATCTTGTCTGCTATACTTTGCCATTATGCGCCAGGTTTTTTCATATGCGTCAGTTCTGCTTAGTATTGCTTGTGTTGGTTATTTACATCTGCCTTTTCTGTTAGTATTCTACCCTTTCCATCCAGCTACGCCAGTGTCCCTATTTCGGTCCCTAGTGAGAGTAGGGATCGCCGCCCATTTGCCTGCCTCGGGTTAGCCAGGAGTGGAGGCAAGTAGGCAGGGACAGTGGTTGTGGGTGAGATCTAGGGCTCCCTGGCTGGCGTATCAAGGGTAGTATACCGTAACATAATAACTGGCCCTTAAAATTGCTCTCCAATGGAGGCTATGAGTACCCTCGCAAGTCAGTTGCAGGATTTAGTTGTCGTGATCCAAGACCTGTCCGGTCGTATGGTGGCCCAGGAGCAGCGGGAGTTAGTGCATGTTTCTACCTCCCCTTCTATTCCTGAGCCCAAGTGTCCACTTCCTGAGGTATTTTCAGGGGAGAGGAGCAAGCTTTTTGTTTTTCAGCAGGCATGTAGATTGTATTTTCGGATGCGGCCCCGCTTCTCTGGCTCAGAATCCCAGAAAGTTGGATTGATTATGTCCTTACCTCGGGGTCCCCCCCAGACATGGTCCTATTCCTAACCTGAGAGTCCGGCTTGCCTGTAGTCAGTTGATTTGTTTTTTCGGGAACTTCGAGGTTTTTTGATGAGCCGGACCAAGTCGTATATTTCGGAGTCTCTGGCCAAATGGCATATCAGGCCGTCCAGTTCCCCTGCCAAGGGAAGGTCTCTTCTTTGTAGAGAAGAAGGATGGGACATTGAGGCCTTGTGTGGATTATCGGGCTTTGAATAAAATTACAGTGAAGAACCAGTGCTCCTTGCCCCTGATTTCTGATTTATTGAATCAGGTGGTAGGGGCCCACTGGTTTTCCAAATTGGACTTAAGGGGGGCTTACAATTTAATTTGCATCCGAAAGAGAGATGAGTGGAAGACCACGTTCAACACCTCTTTCAGACATTTTGAATGTCTAGTTATGCCCTTCGAACTTTGTAATGCCCCCGCTGTGTTCCAGGGATTTATGAACGCGGTCTTCCACGACTTCCTGGGGGTATTTTTGGTCATATATCTCGATGATATTCTGATGTACTCCCCAGACTGGGATTCACATGTGCGGCACCTGAGGCTGGTTCTGACCCGTTTGCGTGAGTACCGACTTTTTTTCAAGTTGGAGAAATGCATTTTCGGTACTAAACATGTGTATTTCCTTGGTTATGTGATTTCACCCACGGAGATTTAAATGGAGTCTGATTAAGTGGCAGCAATCTCCCAATGGGTCAGACCAGGTAACCTGAAAGCTCTCCAGTGGTTTTTAGGTTTTGCAAATTTCTACCATAGACTCATTAAGAATTATTCTGTTATTGCTCAACCCCTGACCGATCTTACCAAGAAGGGTGCTGACTTGGTAAGATGGTCGCCAGAGGCCCTAGAGGCTTTTAGTCGCATCAAAAGGGCATTTACTGCTGCCCTAGTGCTAGTACAGCCTGACGCGCGGCGACTATTTTTCATTGAGGTCGATGCATCTGAGGTGGGGGCAGGGGCTGTATTGTCTGAGGAGGTCAGCGGGAGAACTGGGCATAGTCCATGTGCGTTCTTCTCGCGGAAGTTCAGTTTGGCGGAACGTAACTCAGACGTGGGTAATCGTGAGTTATTGGCGACTAAGTGGTCTCTAGAAGAGTGGCGTCACCATCTTGAGGGGGCAAGGCATCCCATTACTGTGTATTCTGATCATAAAAACTTTGTATATCTCGCCAATGCTAAAAGACTTACAGCTCGTCAGGCCAGGTGGGCATTGTTTTTCGCCAGGTTTAACCTCGTCGTTACATATATTCCAAAGGAAAAAGAACTTGAAGGCAGACAGCCTCTCCCGGAGTTAGACAGTGGCTCCCGAGAATATCTTGGCACCTGTGGTGGTGGTGGCAGCTGTAGAATCTGATCTCGTTCCTCATCTACAAAATTGTCAGCAGGACGCTCCCCCAGGGGTGCTGGAGGGCAGATGGTTTGTGCCAGAGACCTTGCGTCTCAGACTCATTGAAAAGTCTCACTCATCTGTTCTCGCAGGCCATCCAGGGGTTTAGGGGACTCTGGATCTTTGTACTAGACACTACTGTTGGCCAGGCATGTCTCGGGAGAACCGCGACTTTGTTAAGGGATGCTCTGTCTGTGCACGCGGTAAAAGTCGTCGTCGTCCGGAGTGGCCTCTGAGACCGTTACCGGTGCCTTTTCATCCGTGGTCGCATTTATCAGTAGATTTTATCACCACTCTACCTGAGTCTCAGAAGTTCACCACTATCCTAGTTGTTGTAGACCGTTTCTCAAAGATGGCACATTTTGTGGCGTTAAAGAAGCTACCTTCTGCGATAGAATTTAGATTTTTGTAAAAGAAATCATTCGTCTACATGGGGTTCCCGAGAACATTGTATCTGATCACAGTTTTCAGTTTGTTACGCAATTTTGTCGAGCCTTCTGTAGAAACCTGGGAACGTCGCTTTCCTTCTCGTCAGCATTCCACCTGCAAACTAATGGTCAGACTGAGCGAAATAACCAGGATTTAGTGCAACATTTACGGTTGTTTGCTAGCGTAAAGGCTCATCAGGGGGCAGAAATCCTGCCGTTGGCAGAGTTTGCGCTAAACAATCGTACTTGTTCTTCCACTGGGGTATATCCATTCCTGTGCGTATTTGGTCAGCATCCTCGCTTCCTTACAGCTATTTCTACTCCGTCTGCCTATCCTGTAGCTGATGTTGCCACAGATGCGCTGAAGGGGTTTTGAAAAGAAGTACAGAAGAACCTGGAAGCAACGGGTGATCGTATGCAGTTGCGTAGTGGGAGGAGTATGTCAGTATCTGAACCTTACAGGATGGGACAGAAGGTATATTTCCCTTCTAGAAATCTCAAATTGAATGTTCCATCTTTGAAACTGGCGCCGCGTTACGTGGATCCCTTTGTCACCATGCGTGTAGTAAATCTGCTTGCTTATGAACTTGATTTGCCAGCTACATGGAGGGTTCATCTGCTATCCCTGTCCTCCAGTTTATTGGGCATTCCTATCCTAGGGGTGTCCGAAAGAAGCCCAGTGCTGCTCTGGGCAAGGCTATGTGTGTCCCTCCAGGAGGGAGCCTGGTAAGTGCCACCATGACAAGTGACCACTCTACCCTCCCAGCTCCTCAATGTGTGCCTTGTGTCTGTGGTCTGTGGGATGCTGCACTGCCATCACAAACACTGCCCAGAGAGCTTAATTTTGTTTGCTAAACCCATAGAGTGCATTCACCTCCCTGCTTGGGGTGAACGCAAATTAGGCTGCTGCTGTAGATAGAGAAAACCCAGTAGACCAGAGAGTTCCTGAAAAGGTCTGCAGCAGCACCTATTGCAGCAGGTGAAAAAGAAGAGGGCCTGTTATTATGGCTGATTATGACCTAGGAGAGTACCAGCATGTGGGAGGAGTGGAAGAGTTCTTCCTAACCATGACCAGAGTAGAGATGACCTAATGGGACTGCAGTGATGACTAAGGACCCTTTTACACTAAACAACCTTCCTTTTCTCTTCACAGTAAACAGGCTGTCTTTCATGGATAAACAACTGCTTGGTTACACGGGTCGATTGTTGCTCACTTTTTATGCATGCAGAAACTGAACAATGAATGATCCATTAGCCTAAAGGACACTGCCCTCTCCTGGTTCTCATCATACCTATCTGACCACTCTTTCAGTGTCTCCTTTGCTGGCTCTACCTCCCCTCCTCTTCCCCTTGCTGTTGGGGTCCCCCAGGGCTCGGTCCTTGGCCCTCTTCTTTTCTCTACCTACACAGCCCCTATTGGACAAACCATCAGGAGATTTGGCCTCCAATACCACCTGTATGCTGACGACACCCAGCTATACACCTCTTCCCGTGACATCTCTGCACCTTTACTCCAAAACATCACCAACTGTCTATCTGCTGTCTCTAACACCATGTCCTCTCTCTACCTAAAACTAAACCTCTCTAAACCTGACTTCTGGTATTTCCACCCTCCACTAACCAACCTCCTCCTGACATCTTCATCTCAGTGTGTGGCGCCACCATAACTCCTAGACAACATGCCCGCTGCCTTGGGGTCATATTCGATTCTGATCTCTCTTTTACCCCCTACATCCAATCTCTGGCCCGAACATGTCAGCTGCACCTCAAGAACATCGCAAGAATACGCTCTTTTCTCACTGTGGACACGTTAAAAACGTTTACTGTTGCCCTCATCCACTCCCGGCTCGATTATTGCAACTCATTGCTGATCGGCCTCCCCTGCACCAGACTCGACCCCCTCCAATCCATTCCGAATGCAGCAGCCAGACTCATCTTCCTGTTCAGACGCTACTCGGACGCCTCTGCCCTGTGCCAGTCACTGCACTGGCTGCCCGTTAAATACAGAATTCAATTTAAACTCGCTACCTTCATCCACAAAGCCCTCCACAGCGCAGCGCAGCGCCCCCCCCCCCCCCCCCCCCTATATCGCTTCCCTCATTTCAATCCATCAACCAGCCCGGGCTCTCCGCTCTGCTAACGAAGCCAGACTGAGCGCCCCTTTAATTCAAACTTTTCATTCCCGCCTCCAAGACTTCTCCAGAGCAGCAGCGGTCCTCTGGAACGCACTACCAAAGGCTACCCGAGCAATCCAGGACTCGCAGAACTTCAGGCGTGCTCTAAAAACGCACCTCTTCAGGAAGGCATACCGCATTCCCTAAACAAACCCCTCTGTACTCTGCCTGATAACATGCTCCCTGACCTACTGACTGCAATCCCTGCTAGCCATCATGAACCGCTCCTGCAGTCATACCGATTCTGCCATCACACGGCTGAATGTCTGACCATTGTCTGTATATAGCATCCCTCACTCTCCACCTCGCCATACTGTGCACATCTCCAGCCACTTTACCTTCTGTATCACCCCACTATTCGTAGTATGTAAGCTCGTTGGAGCGGGACCCGCACCCCTATTGTTTCCATCAAATAATTACTATGTAACTGTGGTTCTGTAATGTTTGTACTTTAGCCTTTCTGTATCCCCCTTGTCTATGTAAGTGCTGCGGAATATGTTGGCGCTATACAAATAAAGTTTTTTTTTTATTATTATTATAAGAGAGCAAATTATCATTCATCATAAAGTCAGTGCGCGCATAAAAACTAAGCAACAATCATTCAGATTCTCAATGGATCGTGGGAATCTGAAGACTTATCAGCCCATCTAAAAGGGCCCCGAGCATCAGACAAAGCCAAGTGCCAAATAAATAATAAATAAAGCTGGTGCTCAGGAGGAAGACAGCAAAAAAAGATTAGTGCCGATGGTTCCTGGGAGTCAATGCTTCAGCCCATGCGTCAGTCCCTGTGACCTGTAGAGCTGCCGAAAAGCAAATGGCCAGATAAGTGCACGTCAATATAGGAGAATAGACGTGGGGCCAAAGTAGCCACCCCTGTCATTCGCCCTTAATCAAGAAGGTCCCCTTGGGACTACTCACTGAGTAGAGATCTTGTCCAAGACTGCAATGGTGCTTTTATGTACAGTTGAGGTCACTACAGTTTAAACATAGACTTGTGACAACCCCTGATTCTGGTTAAAGAGACTGTTTTGCAAGCACCATTTTAAGCAGAGGGCCCTCCTATGGAGTGAAGCATGTAAATGTTTATGAATTGTCGAATGGTAGAGTTGGACGGGACCTCCTTGCTCAATGCAGGATCACTAAATCATCCCAGACAGATGACTGTCCAGCCTCTGAAGACTTACATTGAAGGAGAACTCACCTCCTCCGTGGTAACCTGTTCCACTCATTGATACCCCCACTGTCTAATATCTAATCTGTGTCTCCTCCCTTTCAGTTTCATCCCATTGCTTCTAGTCTTTCCTTGTGCAGATGAGTATAGGGCTGATCCCTCTGTACTGCGACAGCCCTTCAGATATTTGTGGACAGCTATTAAGTCTCCTCTCAGCCTTCTCTTCTGCAAGCTAAACATTCCCAGATCCTTTAACCGTTCCTCATAAGATATGATTTGCAGACCGCTCACCGGCCTGGTAGCTTTTCTGTTAACTTGCTCCAGTTTGCAATGTCTTTTTAGGATTGGGGTGCCCAGAACTGGACACAGTATTCCAGATGAGATGTGATCAAGGAAGAGTACAGAGGAATAATTACTTCACGTGATCTAGACCCCATGCTTCAAATTCCAGAATTGTTTTTTTTTTTACTGCTGCATCACACTGCTGACTCATGTTCAGTTTGTGTTCTATTAGTATACCCAAGTCTTTCATGTGTTGTTGCTTAGCCCAATTCCTCCCATTCTGTATGTACGTTTTTCATTTTTCTTGCCCAGAAGTAGGACTTTGCATTTTTTCTTGTTAAATACCATTCTGTTAGTCACTGCCCAGCGTTCAAGCTTTTCTAGATCTTTTTGAATACTCTCTCTCCTCTAGTGTAAGCTATCTCTCCTAACTTTGTGTCGTCTGCAAATCTGATCAGCTTCCTATCAGTTTCCTCCTCCAGATCATTTATAAAAATGTTGACCAACACTGGGCCCAGGACAGGGCCTTGTGGTACCCTACTTGATACATTCTTCCACTTGGATGTGCAGCCATTTATGGCCACTCTTTGAGTACCATTACTAAGCCAGTTGCCTTGTCAATCGCATATTTGGTCATTTATTAAATAAGGATGTACAGTAACGTTTGTGTGTGCTGCAACCATCTTGCCTCCTCCTGTGCACGGCTGCATCATTACCTGCAACTCACAGGGTGATTTAACACAAAAGGGATCCCCCAAAGTGGACAATCCTTTTGAGCATGGCATGAAAAGTTGTACAAGATGTCTGCATTCTGTAACACAAGCAAGACAGAGGGAACTGGTGCATGAAGAAGAAAGATGGCAGGTTACATTTTATTGGAGGAGGTGAGGTGCGGCAGATGGAGATAGATAGACGTAACTTGCTAAAACTTCTAAGACAAATTAGAGATTAAAAAGTCCTTGTGATGCTCAGACTTTAAGGCAAAGACAAAATCTTCCAGAAGGTCAGCAGACTTTACTTGATATTCAGACAGTGACATCTTAGAGGATATAAAGGCTTTGGTGTGAACTTAGAATCCTGTCAAAATCTACTTACACTGGACAAATAAAACAATCAGAACCATAAAACAGAAGTTTATGAACCCGGCGATTTATGTTGTTTTCTATGAGCAGCAAATGGAAAAAACATATTTGCTTTAGATTATGTTTTCCAGTGCTGGAATACTAAGTGGATGCAAAAGAAATGATGTCAAGTAAAGGTAAACTCAAGATCACAGGATAAGGATCTCTCCTGCCCTGCAACAACATTTTCTGCCTTCTCTGATTGCTGCAGGTGATGGTGATCTGCAGAGGGGTCCATAACTTTACCATTTGGTATGAAACGTTGTAAAGCCAGATTTGGGCAAGGCAGTAGTAGAAAAGACAATAGGACGTATGTACTACCCCTCTTATGCCTAAATTCTGGAACCAAGAAGTTGCAATTTTTGCGCAAGCTACAAGATTGCGATTTTTTTTTTTTTTTTTTATTTTTTTTTTTTTATTGTTTATGCTATGGCCTGCCACTTTTTTAAAAAGTGGATGGCGCCTAGCACTAGGGGAAGTTCACACACACGTATATTGGCCGGCGTTTTCACAGTCAGCTGACATACACTACCATCTGAGGAGTCCCCCCCCCCTTCCCTCTGCCTCTCTCCTCCCTTGCTGTTTGCAATGGAAGAGGGCAGGATGGGGGCAGAGCTAAGCTCCAGCCCCCTCTGCCCCTTGTTAACAGCCAGCAGTGGGAGTGGGCCGGATGGAACAAAGCTTAGCTCCGCCCCATCCCGCCCCCTCCCATTGCCAACAGCTGGAGAGTCGGTGAGGGGGAATGAAGGAGGGACTGCTCAGATGGAAGCGTATATTGGCCAGCCATGAAAATGCCGGCTAATATACGCTCGTGGGAATGAGCCCCAAGGGTTTATCGAAAGGGTCGGTTAAAAATGCAAAAAATGCACAAAAACTGATGTAAAACGTACATAAACTCACAGTAAAATCAGTCTGTTTTTCACTGATCAAAATCGCACTAAATCCCTGTGTAAATAAAGCCTTACTATAACTTGCACCAGAAGCTGGCATAAATTATAGGTAAAATCTTCTCTAGCGGGCGTAGTTTTCAGTCTAGCGAATGGCGATGCCGTCTCTTAATATATTTGTCACACTGACACCAGCGCATACTTTGCTTAGACCAGCATATGAAATACCAGTCAAAGGTAATAGGCCCCAATGGGGCTAATCTATCAATACTGTCTAACAGGACTGTGCTTGATGCCCACAGCAGCCAATCACAGCTCAGCCTTCATTTCTTAAATTGCTCTGGGAAAAAGGAAAGCTGAGTCTGATTGGCTACTATATGCAATAAAGTCACATTGGGGGGGAAGATTCTAGCATGTGTATAGACTATCCTAGAAAAAGAAATGATGCCTTTTTTGGGAGGAGGGGGGGGGGTGTTTGACACAAACACACTGCAGCAAAAATGACATGATAACTTTATTCTGTGGGTCAGTACAAGTACTATGATACCAAATTCCTAAAGTTTTTTTCTGCTGTACTACTTTATTGTTTTTCAAAGATATTTTATTTTTTTTAATTATTTTCTGCCGCCATCTTATGATAATTTTTTTAATTTTCCATCCACATAGTCGGTTTTTGTAGGACATACTGTAGTTTCTATTGGTACCATATTAGAGTACATTCCACTTTTTGATTGCTTTTTTTAGATTGATTTTTTCTTGGAGACAAGGTGACGAAAAAAAAAGTGCAGTTCTGGCGTTGCTTATTTATTTTTCTGATGACGTTCACCATGCGGGGAAAATAATGCGTTACTTTGAGAGATCAGACTTTTATGTATGCAGCAATACCAAATAAGTTTTTGTATTTTTACTTTAGATTTTTTTAATATCTATCGGCACCCCATGATCTCATTGCAGGGATTCGTATGGGACCCTCAAATATTGATCAGAGAATTAAAATGCCGCTGTCAGAATTAAAGGGTGAATAGCGGCTGGGCTGATCAGAGCTGTTGCAGGCGGGTATTGGCTGTAAGAAACAGACGTCAGCCGCAATGTAGAGAGTGGGATCAACCCCCGATCCCCCTTCATGCAAACACCGAACCTCTAGGATGTAAATTTATGACCTGTAGCATTAAGGGGTTAAATGAAAATGATTTTAATAAAAAATATATACTGTCTGAAGTTAGAAGGTTAATGTCTTTCTGGGCATTTTCTGTTCTGTAGTATCTAAGCCAGCATTTGCTGTTATCTTCATTCAGGTCCTAATATTCAGGTATTCGCTTCGGTGTAATTCCGCTTAATAAGCCATATGTTGTTGATATTACCTTTTGTTCATAAGCTCAGTTTCTAATATTAGACAGAAATGATCTAATTAAGGATATAACATAAAAGTAGATATTCCTCCGTAGTGAACATATGTCATCATCAGACAGAAACAACAAGAATCTTCAGATCTGGTAACCAACGAAGCCTCATTCATCACAGAGTTCTGCTAATTGCCGAGGAAATTTTAACACTGGAAATAACACAGATGATGAAGAAAAAGTCGTTTTCTCTGTATTATTATCCAACCATTATTTGAACTGGGATTAAAATCCTTTCTGTGAAAGTCTTTTTCATAGTATTTTTCTATATATGACTATACACATATCATGCTTGGCACCTACCACATAGCAACAGCTGAAAGGTGCCCATCATCCTTCAGTAGCTCTTGGCCAAACGCCTATTCGACAAATAACTATCTCTCCCTAGTCACCTCCCATACACATGAATGCAAGGGGAGAGTGAGAGAACAAAAAGTATTGCACTTTGAAATTCGATGTGCCCAATCCTTTCTTTCTTCTACATCATCTGAGGAAAAGTAGCAAGGTCCTCAAGTATGTACTATACGATAGCTGGATGGTTTCCACAACTTTTAAATAATATGTACTGGGAATCCTAAGTGGTAGTCGAGAGACACACAGAATCTGGGTGCTTAGGGTTTAATGTAATATGATGTGATGGACACCGTGATAGAGGGATCAGTCCATCCTATCACTTTAAAGTTATGGGGCTTGTATAGTACTTCTTCTTGTCTCTCCTTGTAAATGATATAGGTATAGACAGTACCGACAGTACTGCTTCACTACCACTCTCCTGTATAAATAATGCAGAAACAGGTAGTATTGTCTCCTTGTCTCTCTGTGTAAATGATGCAGGTACAGATGAAATTGTCTCCCTTTCTCTCACAGTAAATAATGTACGTACAGACAGTAGTGCCTCCCTGTCTCTGTAAATGATGTAGGCACAGATAGTACTGCCTCCCTATCTCTCCCTGTAAATTATGTAAGCTCAGATAGTACTGCCTCCTTGTCTCTCCCTGTAAATGATGCAGGTTCAGATAGTACTGCCTCCCTGTCTCTATCTGTAAATAATGTAGTAACAGATAGTATTGCCTTCCTGTCTCTCACTGTAAATTATCTAGGTACAGATAATACTGTCTCCCTGTTTCTCTCTCTAAATGATGTAGGTACAGATAGTACTGCCTTCTTGCCACTCTCCTTTAAAAATGAGGAAGGTACAGATAGTACTGCGTACTTTGCTGTCCATGTAAATGATATTGGTACATACAGTACAGTCTCTTAGTGAATGATGTAGGTACAGATAATACTGCCTTCCCATCTGTCCTTGTAAATGATGTCGGTGCAGATGGTACTGGCTCCTTGTCTCTCCCTGTAAATGATGTATGGACTGATAGTAGTGCCTCCCTGCAACTCTCCTCTGTAGATAATGTACGTATAAATAGTACTGCCTCCTATGCTCTATCTGTAAATGATGTAGATAGAGATAGTACGGACTCCCTATCTCTCATTGTAAAGGATGCAGGTACAGATAGTACAACCTCCCTTTCTCACACTGTGAATGATGTAGCTACACATAGTACTGACACACTGTCTCTCTCTGTAATTGATGCAGGTACAGATAGTACTGTCTCCCTATCTCTCCTTGTTAATGATGTAGATACAGATAGTACTGTTTCCCTCTCTCTCTGTAAATTATGTAGTTAAAAAAAAATAATACCTCCCTGTTTCTTCCAGTTAATGATGTAGGCACCATAGTATTGCCTCCTTGTAAATTATATAGGCACAGATAATACTACATCCCTATACCGTCCTATAATTGATGTAGGCACATATAGTACTGCCTCCCCGTCTCTAACTGTTAATTATGTTGGTATAGATAGTATTGCCTCCCTGTCTCTCCCTAATAATGATGTAGGCACAAATAGTACTGCCTTCCTGTCTCTCCCTGTAAATAATGTAGGTATAAATCATACTGCCTCCCCATCTCTCACAGTAAATTATGTATGCACAGATAGTACTGCAGCCCTGTCTCTCCTAGTAAATGATGTAAGTTCAGCAAGTACTGCCTTGCTGACTCTCCCTTAAGTGATGTAGGTACAGACAATACAGTCTAACTGTAAATGATAAAGGCACAGATAGTACTGCCTTCCTGTCTCTCCCTGTAAATGATGTAGGTTCAAATAATGCTGCCTCCCTGTGTCTCCTTATAAATGATGTAGGCACAGATAATGCTGCCTCCCTGTCTCTCCTTGTAAATGAAATAGGCACATGTACTACTGCTTCCCTCTAAATTATATAGGCACAGATAGCAATGCTTCCCTGTCTCTCTCTGAAAATGTTGTTTGTATTGATAGTACTCTCTCCCAGTCTTTTTCAGGTAATGATATAGGAACATAAAGTACTGCTGCCTGTCTCTCCCTGTAAATAATGTAGACACAGATAGTATTGACTCCCTGTCTCTCCTTATAATGATGTAGATATAGATCATACTGCCTCACTGTCTCTCTCTGTAATTAATGTCAGTACAGATAATACTGCTTCCACATCTCTCTCACTAAATGATGTAGACACAGATGGTACTGCTTCCCTGTCTCTCTCGGTAAATGATGTAGGCACAGATAATACTGCCTCCCCATATCTAACAGTAAATGTTTCAGGCATAGTACTGTCTGACTGTAAATGATTTAGCACAGATAGTACTTCTTCCCTCTCTCCCAGTAAATGACATAAGTACTGCTGAGCTGGCCTATCTATCTCAGTAAATGATGTAGGCATAGATAGTACTGACTCCTTTTAATATATGTAGGTAGAGATAATACTGCATCCCTTTCTCTCGCTGTAAATAATGTAGGCACAGATTCAATTGCATTTTTGTCTCTCTCTGTAAATTATGTAGGTGTATATAATACTGCCTTCCTGTCTCTCCCTGTAAGTCATTAGGCACAAATAGTACTTCCTCCCTGTCTCTCCCTGTAAATGATGTAGCTATAGATAATACTGCCTCTCTGTCTCTCTCTGTAACTGATGTCGGTACAAATAGTACTGCCTCTCCATCTCTCCTAGTAAATTATGTAAGCACAGACAGTACTTATAGAACTTCTGCCCTGTCTCTCCTAGTGAATTATGTAGTTACCTAGTTACAGATAGTACTGCCATCTCGTCTGTCCCTGTAAATGATGTAGGTACAGATAGTACTGTCTCCCTACCTCTCTCTGTAAAGTATATATGTATAGATAGTACTACCTCCCTGTCTCCACCAGTAGATTATGTAGGCACAGATAGTACTTCTGCCCTGTCTTTCCTAGTGAATGATGTAGTTATAGATATTACTACCTTCCCGTCTCTACCAGCAAATTGCGTAGGCACAGATAGTAGTGCCTCCCTATACATTCCTTTGGGGGAAGAGTCATGCCTTAACATAGTACTAGTCAAACAAAGAGGAGGTGAATCCCGGGTGCACAGTGATGTCAGAGTGTGCGCCGGGATCAGCGTCACACCTTGATTACCGGCAAGGAGCTGCGGCACCCCGGACGATAATCACTTTAGTGGTGAGCAGCCGTCGGCATGCGTGCCATAGGTTCGCCACCACGGAGGCCATCCGTCTGAGTCCCTGACAATGGCTCTGCAGAGCACAGTTGGGGAACCGCTGCATTAGAAGATGGGATTGTAGACGGACATGTAGTCGGATGATTTGTGTGGGATGAAGTTCTCTTTCTAATCAATGGTACAAGGGCATGACTGTGACAACTTGTGACAATTTTCATGAAAAATTATTAAAGTACAGCTTGCTGAGCATCAATATTCTGAAGGATATTAAGATATTTGATGTTCTTCTGGAGCCGGAGCGCAGAGCGGAGTAATAGTGTTGTCGAGATAAAAGCAGGCTAGGAGCAGGGGAGCAGCAGCAGATGTTCTACATCCAGTAAGTAACCTTGGAAATGAAAAGAGAAGACATTTAATCAGTTAACAGATGGAGGAGGCCAAGGAAAATACTAGGAGCAAAATACATCACTGCCACGAGCACGAGGCACATCAAACCGTAACCTGCGGGTCTGAGAATCCGACGTTCTGAAGCTGAGGTCGGTCTCATGCAAATGTCCCTTCTCTCTTTCTATATAAACTCCTCACATCATGAAAAGTTCTTGCTACAAATATCTCTGAAGAATACCACATATCGCTTTAGCAGAATCCGTTGCTGCTTAGTAAACCAACCAAGATATGAATTGGATGTCTTAAAGGACTTTGTCAGAGAGTCTAGTTTTTTCAGGTTTTCACCTATCGCTTCATTTCATGGGTGAAAACAGACAATTCAGTGGGGTCCAACCACTGGGATCCCTACTGATCCTATGCCCCCCCCCCCCACCCTTCCTATTTCTCAATGTAAGGTTCTCCTTATCACTGTACTGTTGCAGTTAATGGGCCACCGGCCGCAGCTCCATTCATTTCAGTGGGGTTAATGTAAATAGCTGAGCGCTTTGTTCATGCCTATCTCAGCCCTAGTGAAATGAATGGAGCTGCAGCCAGGCATGAGCGGCCAGCAATCCATTTGCTGCAATGTTAGGGCTCCCACCCACTGGCGTTTTTTTCTCCACTGCGCTGGGATATCGCTGCGACATCGCCCGTCTTTTCAATGGGGCCAGCGGCAGCAGCGCTAGTCCCATTGAAAAGATATGGAGAATGCCGCGGACTTCTGCCACAGTTGTGACAGAGGATTCCTTCATCCCCGCGGTCTCCAACGTCCCCAGAAGTCCACGGCATTCTCCATATCTTTTCAATGGGGCTAGCTCTGCTGCTGCTGGCCCCATTGAAAAGACTGTCGCAGCGATATCCCAGCGATTTTCTCGCACTGCTCTGCGAGAGTTTTCACTTACTCTCGCAGCGCAGTGGAGAAAAAAACGGCAGTGGGTGGGAGCCCTTACAGAGATACGGAGAAGCGACCAAGCATTGGGAAATAGGGGGGGGGGGGGGGGGCAGAGGTTACCCCTTTCCAGTTCCAGCAGTTGGACCTCACCAATCTATCAGCAGATAGGTGAAAACTTGAAAAAACTTTTACTCTCCAGAATACCCCTGTAAAGGGGACCTTCCTAGAATGCAGGGCTCATGGTGAACAGCTTATCGCACCGTGTCTGACCCCAGGGTTGGAGCTGTTAGTGCCAGAAGTGTAATAGAAGTTTTCAGCTCTCATTGATTTCAATTGGAGTAAAGCTCTCTATGATGCTTCTGCCTTCAACCCTTATGACGACATCCTGCTTGCTGCACTGACAGCAGACCTGGCAATCAGCTGATCATCAGGGATCCTGACTGGTGGGTCTCCGACAATTAACTGTGGATTACCTATCCTGAGTATAGGTCATTGATAGTATTTGTCTGGAAAACCCCTTTAAATATTGTGTAAGAACCTAGAACAATAGGATCCTCCAGAGGGAATAAATATAAGTGGTGCACATGTTGCAGTCACATCCATGTCCTGCAGCCTGAAAGGGCCCAAAAAGTCTTATGCCAGTAGTAGATGTGATTTGTGATAGTTGGTACACTCTGTTAAAGATTTTGCTTTTGAACCCAAGATCAATACTCAATATCCATATCCTTTATTGTGAATGTCCCACCCATTGTGCCTAAGAATAGTGCAAAGATTTTTAATATCCTCTTTCTCCTGTGCTCACTGTCGCCCTCTGCTGAGCAATACACGCTGCCTTCTTTACCAAGCTTCCATTTAGACCTATATAACACAATTATGTTAGAAAAAATTGTCACCGCGCTACGTGGTACTTGTATAGTATGTATGGAAACACTTTCTCTTTAGCAATATGCGTAAAGACAGGTGGTAGTATAAGAAAGACACTTACTGCGAAGGAGGGGGGTGTGTATAATACAGAAGCCACCTCCTTGAAGTGTTGACTCCAATCACTGACGAGGTACACACCGGTGTACTGGGTAAAGCCCAAGGTTTATTTCATAATCCACCGATTGTGGAAAACGTAACAGGCAACGCGTTTCGGTGTCTCAGTGACACCTTTCTCAAGCCATATAATGCATAAAAGACATATAAAACATATGCACAACATACTCACATTTATAATGAAACTGAAAATGAAAAACTCAGTGCATCCGTGGGTAGTGCCATATTGTGGGCGGATCTGTTGTGACAGCGTATGACGTAATGGTAGAGGGATGAGTCAGTGTTGGCACGCATAATGAGCCCGGGGGGGGGAGGGGGGTGGGTGGAAGAAGGGACCACAGGCGGGCTATATTGGCGTGCCGCGTTCAATAACTGGGGAGGGATCCGTTGCCTGTTACGTTTTCCACAATTGGTGGATTATGAAACAAACCTTGGACTTTACCCAGTACACCGGTGTGTACCTCGTCAGGGATTGGAGTCAACACTTCAAGGAGGGGGCTTCTGTATTATACACACCCCCCTCCTTCCCAGTAAGTGTCTTTCTTATACTACCACCTGTCTTTACGCATATTGCTAATAATAAAGTGTTTCCATACATACTATACAAGTACCACGTAGCGCGGTGACAATTTTTTTTAACATAATTGTGTTATATATTTCTCTGCGAGGGGTTACCCTGTACCAGGGAAACCCTTTTTAAATGTCCTGCAGCTCTCCTGTTAATACGTGGATTGGATACTTGTGGAACTACATCGGAGTTTTGAAAACCTTGTGGCGCATTCCTATCCCACTTATCCATTTAGACCTCCATAGTTTCGGCCTCCTCCGAAGTCTATGTCTTCTCCAGCCAAGGTTCTACACAATAGACTTGGTCCTTTTAATTTTGCATTTGGTCTGCAATGATTGACTGGTTAAAGCATTTGTCTGGTTTACAAAACACATCTTTATACACATTATTAGAAAATTGTATTTTCACAACTCGATTATTCATTGCTAATCGCAAAAGTAAGTGCACCCCTATGTAATGTAACTTCCCAGGGTCATACAAACGTGAAATTTTGCACAAGCATTCTTTAGGTCCTAAATAAGTAGAGTGGAAGGAGTGGCACATTCTGCAGAGGGACATCGGTACATGTAGTCGGAGGAGAATCTAACGCTCCTCTATGAGTATACATATTTTATTCCTCGGTTCCTCTAAAGCAGTGGTCCCCAACCTTTCTGGCACCAGGGACCGGCTTCAAGCAAGACCATTTTTACAAGGCCCGGCAGGGTTGGGCGGGACATGGGCAGGGCTTTGTTATATGGGGTGGGGTTATGAAGGGGGTTGGAGTTTAGTACATTCTTATTTAATTATGACATTTAGAATGTCCTGGCAGTACACACATAGGGCAGTATATAATCTATCCCCCCCCCAGCACACACATAGGGCAGTATATAATCTATTCCCCCCCAGCACACACATAGGGCAGCATATAATTTATCTCCCCCCCAGTAATAGACAGCCCCCACCCCTCAGTAATAGACAACCCCCACCTCTCAGTAATTAGCAGCCCCTCCCCCTGTAATAAGTAGCCCCCACCCCCAGTAATAAGCAGCCCCCCCCCATAATAAGCAGGTCCCCCCCCTGTAATAAACAGGTCCCACCCCCAGTAATAGGCAGGTCCCCCCCAGTAAAAGACAGCGCCCCCCCAGTAATAGGCAGCCTCCCCCAGTAATAGGCAGCCCCCCCCCCAAGTAATAGGCAGCCCCTTCCCCTGTAATAAGTAGCCCCCACCCACCCCCAGTAATAAGCAGCCCCCCCCAGTAAGCAACCCCCCCAGTAATAAGCAGGTCCCCTGCAGTAATAAGCAGCCCCCTCTGTAATAGGCAGCCCCTCCCCAGTAATAATCAGCCCCTTCCCCAGTAATAAGCAGCCCCCGCCCCCCGTAAGCATCCCCCCCCAGTAATAGGCAGCCACCCCCAGTAATAAGCAGGTCCCCCCCAGTAATAGGCAGCCCCCCAGTAATAAGCAGGTTCCCCCTCCCAGTAATAGGCAGCCCGCCCAGTAATAGGCAGCCCCTTCCCCTGTAATAAGTAGCCTGCCCAGTAATAGGCAGCCCCCCCAGTAATAGACAGCCCCCCCAGTAATAAGCAGCCCCCCAGTAAGCAACCTCCCCCAGTAATAAGCAGGTCCCCCCCAGTAATAGGCAGCCCCCCCCAGTAATAACCACCCCCCCAGTAATAGGCAGCCCCGCGTAATAGGCAGCCCCTTCCCCTGTAATAAGTAGCCCCCACCCCCAGTAATAGGCAGCCCCCCGTAATAGGCAACCCCCCTAGTAATATGCAGCACCCCTAGCCCCCCGTAATAGGCAGCCCCCCCAGTAATAGGCAGACCCCCCAGTAATAGGCAGACTCCCCCCCAGTAGTAAGCAGCCCCCCAACCCATATACTTACTACAGCGTCGCTCTCTCTCTTCTTGCCCTGACGTCAGTGTGCAGCCCGGAACACTTCCTCCCCGAGTCCTCTTCTGCGGAACTAATGAGCAGGGGACTCGGGGAGGAGAATCCTGGCTGTACACTGAGGTCAGCATGCGCTGGGATCAGCGTGATTACCAGCGGGAAGCTGCGGCGCCCCCGCTGGTAATCGCTTCAGTAGTCAGCGGCGTCGGCACGCAGCGGGCCACATAACACAAGGCAGCGGGCCGGATTCAGCCCGCGGGCCTTGTGTTTAGAGCAAAAGTTCCCGGCGGTGCCGTGGACCGGCGCTAAACACCCAACGCCCGGCCCCGGTCCGCGGCCCGATGGTTGGGGACCCCTGCTCTAAAGTAACCATGACTTCATAAACTTTTCTAAGCGAATTACACATAAACACCTGTACCAAATTAACTCAGGCAAAGCCAAGTATATCAGCTAGTATAATTATATACAGGACATACCCGATAGTGAGAACATCCTCCGCGGCCTCGCTCAGTCTCACTCATTGTCTTCATTTCCTTAACCTAGAAGATCAGAGAGAAAAAAACTGAGTTAGGCTGGGGAGAAAGTTCTTACTATCACTGTGCAGAAGATATTGCCTGTGCCTCCTGGCAGCACCACTGGGATACACCATTCCTACAATTATGGCCTCTAGACAGGAGTTGGGGATGCGGTTTCCACTCCAACTCCAATGCCTGGAAAACCTATTTAACTTGTGCAGTCATTTAGCATTTCAGTATAGTGAGGGGAGCCCATGGGCCCCCTAGCTTAAAGGCCGGGTGGACACCCTTGCGATCCCTACAGCTACGCCACTGAATTATTTAAATTTTGGTATAATTCTAAACTAAAATACCATTACAGAAAAGGGAGTGTCAAAAGAAATACTCAATAAGTAAATAAAGGAGGAAAAAGACAGAAATTGTAACCTGACGGGGTCAGGTCAGAGGTAGTGAGAGTCTACAGAGTGTCACTGTGTGTGCCAAGCCTAAGAGCAAGCAGTTAGTGAGGCAGGGACGATCGCCTGGGCTCCACTGATTGTGCCACCTTAACAACCAGGGAGAAACCAAGCACCACACAGACTGCAATAAATTCAGCTAAGTTGACGACAAATGTGGGCTCTGTTGCTTCTTGTGGTAATGAGTCTGAACCAGGGAACTGGAAGGAGTACCCGTAACCTATAACAGAAGACAGGACGGTGGCTGAGAGATCATTTGTGAACTGAGCGGTTGATGTGGACACTAGATTACTCTTGGAGGACTATACAACCCAAGCTATTGGTAGGCCACTGAACCCCAGAGATGTATAACACCCGTCAGCCAATTCCAATCATGGGAAAGAGGACTCTGCCTCAGGGCCCTGTTTAAAGCAAGTCGTCCTTTCGTCTGTAAATGTTCAAAAATGTTCGACGTAATTGTTCGACTAGAGGGAAGTTCAGACAAAAAGACAAAGAACTGCCTGAGAGATGTATAAATAGAGGGTATGCTAGTGGTATTGTCAGCACCTCATATGAACATGTTCTGGCACAAAATAGAAGCCTTTCCATGTGAGAAACACATGTGGCTGCAGTATGTCCTGAACATATCGCTTAGCAGTCATTGTCCCTTGTACCACTACTAGGGGTGACCGACCTTCATATGTGATGGCCCCCAGACCATTACACCAGCAGGCGACAGTGTGCAGCTCCACAGCATAGACTGGATTGAGGCGCTCACCCCGAGGTCTCCAGGCACGAACACAGCCATCGTCAGCCCTCAAACTAAACCTGGATTCCTTGCTGAAGGCACTTTGTAGCATTCTAGTTTCATCATTCAGGACACCACTGCATGTAAAGGCGACAGTGGGTGTCAGAGGCATGTAATGGTTGCAGTCAATCCAAGTGACCTTTAGCCAAGCGTCTAGAAATGCTTCCGATAGACACAGGGGTGTAACGATGGCACCCTATGACTCTGGATGGTGGACAACAAAACAGTTGGAGTTGCTTGTGCTTGTTGTACAATCAGATGCTCCTCTCTACTAGTGGTCTGTAGGGGGCATCCTGAGCCTGGTCACCTTGTGTGTCCCCATCAACTGGTCCCAACACCTCCTTACAGTCTGGTCAGACAGTCCTCTCTACTGGTGGTCTGTAGAGGGCATACTGAGCCCGGTCACCTTGTGTGCCATCATGCATCCACTGGTCTCAACACCTCCTAACAGTCTGTTCAGATGCTTCTCTCTACTGGTAGTCTGAAAGGGGCATCCTGAGCCCAGTCGCTTGTGTGCCCTCACACATCCGCTGGTCCCCAGACCTCCAAACAGTCTGGTCAGACGCTCCTCTCTACTGGTGGTCTGTAGGGGGCATCCTGAGCAAGGTCACCTTGTGTGCCCCCATCCACTGGTCTCAACACCTCCTAACAGTCTGTTCAGATACTCCTCTCTACTGATGGCCTGTCAGATGTGTCCTGAGCCTGGTCACCTTGTGTGCCCTCACACATCCAGTTGTCCTAACACCTCCTAACAGTCTGGTCAGGCGCTCCTCTCTACGGGTGGTCTGTTGGGGTGTCCTGAGCCCGGTCACCTTGTGTGCCCCATCCACTGGTCCCAACACCCCTTAACAGTCTGGTCAGACGCTCCTCTCTCTTGGTGGTCTGTTAAGGGATCTTGAGCCCAGTCACCTTGTGTGCTCTCACACATCCACTGATCCCAACAACCCCTAAGGCTGGATTCACACAGGGCGGATTTGCTGCGGTTCTGCCGCAGTAGATCCGCCCGCGGTCGCTAATCTCGGGATTAGCCAGCCATGTGGACGAGGTTTCTCAGAAACCTCGTCCACACTTGACGGCTAATCCGCTGCAGTAAATCCGGTTGAAACCGCGGCTGCGGTTTCAAAAGAAGCAGCATGTCTGTTTACAGTCGTTTTTTTGTTTATTTATGTTATGGCCGCGCTCTCCTCTATGGGAGAGCCGGCTGCAACGGAAAAGCATGCGGCCGGACCGCTTCAAAGCCGCCGCGGCACCGCGGCGGTTCTCCCGGTGGAAATCTCGCTGTTTTTGCTGCGGCCAAACCGCGAGATTTCCGACGAAAATACGCCCCGTGTGAACCCAGCCTAACAGTCTAGTCAGACCCTTCTCTCAACTGGTGGTCTGTAGGGGGCATCCTGAGCCCGGTCACCTTGTGTGCCCCCATCCACTGGTCTCAACACCTCCTAACAGTCTGGTCAGACACTCCTCTTTACTGGTGGCCTGTCAGAGGTGTCCTGAGCCTGGTCACCTTGTGTGCTCTCACACATCCAGTAGTCCCAACACCTCCTAACAGTCTGGTCAGACGCTCTTATCTACGGGTCGTCTGTTGGGGTGTCCTGAGCCCGGTCACCTTGTGCGCCCCATCCACTGGTCCCAACACCCCCTAACAGTCTGGTCAGATGGTCCTCTGTACTGATAGTCTGTAGGGGGCATCCTGAGACTGGTCACCTTGTGTGCCCCCATCCACTGATCCCAACACTTCCTAACAGTCTGGTCAGATGGTCCTCTCTACTGGTGGTTTGTCGGGGCCATCCTGTGCTTGGTCGCCTTGTGTGCCCTCACAGATCCACTGACACCAACACCTCCTAACAGTCTGGTCAGACACTACTCTCTACTGGTGGTCTGTTGGGGGTGTCCTGCGCCCGGTTAGCTTGTGTACCTCACGCATCCACTGGTCCCAACACCTCCTAACAGTCTAGTTAGATGCTCCTCTCTACTGGTGGTCTTTAAGGGGTGTCCTGAGCCAGGTCACCTTGTGTGTCCCCATCCACTGGTCCAAACACCCCCTAACAGTCTGGTCAGATGCTCCTCTCTACGGGTGGTCTGTTGGGGCATCCTGAGCCTGGTCACCTTCTTCGCCCCCCCTCCACTGGTCCCAATATTTCCTAACAGTCTGGTCAGATGATCCTCTCTACTAGTGGTCTGTAGTGGGTGTCCTGAGCCCGATCACCTTGTGTGCCCTCATGCATCCACTGGTCCCAACACCACCTAACAGTCTGGTCAGATGGTCCTCTCTACTGGTGGTCTGTAGGGGGTGTCCTGAGCCTGGGCACCTTGTGTGCCCTCACACATCTACGGGTCCCAACACCTCCTACAGTCTGGTCAGATGATTCTCTCTATTTCTGGTCTTTCGGGGCTCCTGAGCCTGGTTGCCTTGTGTGCCCTCACACATCCACTGGCACCAACACCTCCTACTAGTCTGGTCAGACACTCCCCTCTACTGGTGGTCTGTTGGGGGCGTCCTGAGCGCGGATACCTTGTGTACCTCACGCATCCACTGGTTCCAACACCTCCTAACAGTATGGTCAGATGCTCCTCTACTGGTGGTCTGTCAGGGGCGTCCTGAGCCTGGTCACCTAGTGTGCTCCCATCCACTGGTTCCAACACCTCCTTACAGCCTGTTTAGATGCTCCTCTCTACTGGTGGTCTGTAGGGGGCGTCCTGAGCCTGGTCACCTTGTGTACCCCCATCTAGTTGTCCCAACACCTCCTAACAATCTGGTCAGAACGGCCCGGTGGGGAACAATTCATCGATACAACCATCCAGCTTCTCACATCCCAATAATGTTCCCCTCTCAGACTCTGGTAACGGGGTGAAATCTCTTCTCTGCATCGTAGAGGTGTCTAGTCGTCAACAAGCTCCACACAAGCGGAAGAAGAGGTCATTACACACAAGGAGCCTCCGATAGCCTTTTATAGGCCAAAGGGGGGAACCACTTTTAGGGTCTCCGGTGACAAGACTGTTCATCTTATCACCACAACTCTCATCATTTAGAGATCTGCCTGAGATGGAACTGCAGTATGGGTTTTGCATTAGAATAACAACTTCTTATAGGTGTCTGCTATGTTTTCACAAAGATTGTATATTCAATTATCAGCTCCATTTTTTAAAACTTCATACAATAAGGTTGTTTTATCTGCTTTCCTCCTGCAGTGAATAGTGTCTTTAAATTATTCGTTTCTTCACACAATTTCATTTAATCTACTTAAAAGATGAGTAAATAATAGGTGGTTTTATTTTTAAGTCGATGAAACTTTCAAGAGAAAACTTTCTAAGCAGCGGCAGATAATATACGTGTGCGGTCAGATTTACTTCAGCTGTTAGGGTTACACTATACGTTAATTAATGCAGCGCTGCAGACCGGTGAGGTGTGGACAGGCGACGCGGACAGTCATTATCTTTTCTTCATATAGATTTTGGCTTTCACTGTTAGTGTTGAGAGTTCACATGACAATACAGCAGGGTCTCAGGGTGTCAGCGACGAAATGCGTCGCCTAGCAACTGGAATAACATCTGCGGACAATTGTTGTAAAGTTTGGATTCTGTAAATAAGTTTAACCTGCAAATGAGAAGAAGACAGATGGAAAAGAAGTTCTCGGGGGGATGAAGTTCCGGATGATTCTCTAAGACTCTGGATATACAGCAGCTCAACAGGCAGGATAGGCTTAGATATACGGGCTCAGCAGACAGTATCACACATGATAGACATGGATACACAAGGTCAGCAGACAGTATCGGTAAAGATAGGTAAAGCTGGGTTCACATCTGCTTCGTCCAGTGCCTCCTGTGCAGATCTGGCATAGAATCTCATCATTCTGTGCTATTTTATCCAGTTCGACTCGCTGGTAGCTGGATGGACCGCTCTAAAGTCAATGAACCATATATGTCACTTTTGATTTTTTTGCAAACTCAGTATTTGCATATTTACTGATTTTCTGCAGTGTCCAAATGCTTTTGTCCATATAGTGTATATATTTGCTGTGTATTTTAAAACCCCTCGAGTCTAAAGCATAATACACCTGTAGAAAAAAGTATGAAAAATATGCGCGTAATAGTTTAGAGGTTAGAAGATAGGTCTTATAACGCATTTCTGGATGTGATGATGTGCGTCAGTGCTTTAAGTGACTTTGAATTCATCCTAGCATGTAAAGTTAGTCAGCCATTTTGAAAATCTGAATGTCACAGAGTTAAAAAAGTGGAGAAATGCATCTTCATTGGAAGTAAAGAATGTCTAGAGAAAGTGTGCTTTAAAGTGATTGATGCTGTACCAAAGGACTGTTTAATACTGTTCTGCCGTATCAGAGACTTTCAAAATGGCGGCCAGAAGAAATTTGTTTTTTACTGCTCCACAGTCTCCCAAAATGGTGCTGAAGCATGGGAACACTGCTTCTTCACCCTTCTATAAAAGCAGAGAGTAAAGCCTACGAAAAGTACAGTCAAAATAGGGGGGCCACCTTCCCCCACAGCGGAACACAGAGCACAGCGAACTAAAATCCCCACTGAGCAAGATCCGTCTTGTCCAAGCAAAGAGAATTAGCAACACTTGTTCTTTTCTATAAGCAAGTCCTAGAGCGGCCAAACAGAGAGATGCCCTTCCGAGAAGTGCCTGCAGGATATCCCACACCACAGCCGCAGTGGTCCTTCGAGCTGATGCCAGACAAGCCAAAGAACACTCCTAGAAGCCGCGGTTCCATCTCTGAGGGCCGCAATATTCCTGTCCGCAAGTAATGCCACCACTAAGGATGCCGCTGTTCCTGGAACAGATGCAGGAGAGGGTAAGTGACCTCCATTGGCCCTGCTAGGATGGAGATCCCTGCAGTTCTTGGCTTCAACCCTCCTGCTGCCGTTTAGTCTGGCCGGACTGAAGAAACACCTGCCGCAGTCTCTGTAGTGGCCAAAGTCTATATATTTGGCTCTTCCATAATAGTCATACATGTCATGTCTTCAGTGTAGATGCACTGTGAAAATTGTCTTATCTTTAGTTTTGTGTATTGCACAGCGGCAATATGTAAGAGGGTAATCTTTGTGACTGTCTGAGATATGTATGGAAATTATAACCAATTGTCTTGTCACGTGATGTTGCCCTATATATGTGATTGCAAGAGGAGTTCAGTGTGCAGAGAGAGTGCAGAGTTCCATTGCTTCAACGGTAGAGTGTCCCAGAGTGTATCTGTTCAAGAGCGGAGTCATACAGATAACCTAGACTGTAGGCCCGGTATCATCCTGTTTCACAGAGTGTGTGTCCATGAGCGAAGTCATACAGATAACTCAGACTGTAGGCCCGGTGTCATCCTGTGTCTCGGAGTGTTTCATCACCAACACAGAAGGGGGTTCTTTACTGTAAGAGCAGTGAGACTGTGGAACTCTCTGCCTGAGGAACTAGTGATGGCAAAATCCATTGAGGAGTTTTAGAGGGGTCTTTCTCAAGCGGAAGGATGTTACAGGATATAGACATTAGGTGACCAGCGGGTTTGCAGTTCCGGGTCTTATATTTAGGTAGGAACTATCAAAGGTTGATCCAGGGATTATTCTGATTGCCATTACGGAGTCGGGAGGGAATTTTCCCCAAAATGGGCTACTTGGGTTCTGCCTCTTGGGGTATTTGCTTTCCTCTGGATCAACTAGGGGTTGAAACAGGCTGAACTAGATGGGCATTGTCTTCATTCAGCCTAACATACTATGTTACTATGTGTGTCTCTTCAGGAGTGGAGTCATACATATAACTCAGACTGTAGGCCTGGTGTCATCCTGTGTCCCAGAGTGTGTGTGTGTGTGTGTATCCAGGAGTGGCATCATACAGATAACTAGGACTGTAGGTCCTCTGTCATCCTGTGTCTCGGAGTGTGTTCTGTCTAGGAGCAGACTCATACAGATAACTAGGACTGTAGGCTTGGTGTCTTCCTGACCTTGCTCATCTGTTATTCCTGCACTGGTGTATGAAAGTTAGCTTTAAAGAAGTAAAGTTCCAGTCACTGACCATTCCCAGTGATTGAGATATTCAGCTTTCATCGTGTGTGGAATGTTATCTTCCTGATGGACAACCAACGGTGTGAAGGAATGGTGGCGTCACATGTAGTGGCCCAGTACATACTTTCCTGGCCCCCTCCATAATGTCATACATGTCATGTCTTATGTTGGTGCGCTGTGCAAATCTGTCTAGTCACTCTGTCATGTATATTGCACAGCTGCAGCGTGTGATGGGTTAAGTGTTTGCAGAAGCCTGAAGCTTGCCTGTGAATGTATCAATTTATGTCCTGTCATGTGGTATGAGTGAGGCTATAAATGTGAGTGTGTGAGAGCGGGAAAGGGGAGTCCATTCTTCAGAGTAAGGGAGTCCATTGCTTCTGGTTTCCTGAGTCTTCAGAGTGCCAGCCACATAGGGGTACCTTCAAGCCTCATGTGGTGAAGACTGGAAGAAGAAGAGAGGTTCCCTAGCATGCGTGTATCTATTATGAGAAAAGAGTGAGACCCACAAGAGAGAGTGTGAGCCAGAAGTAAGTGCAATTTTCCAAGGCCTAGAGCAGAGGTACTTTCTGACCTCTTTTCCAATGTGACCGTCCAGAGTTATTGGATCACCGCGTAGAGGTACTCTTCTTCATTCGTCACACCTGGATCCTGTTAACATAGCAGGCCCAACTCCTCCTGCCCGCCTGCAGGTGAGCAAGGCTCCGCTTCACCCTACTGTGTCAGAGGATCACCGGATCTCATGACAGTCACTGGTAAGGCAGAAGGCTTCCATATCCCTATGGGAAGCCAGCAACTTCAAAAGGTTAGCCCAGGTTCCTGAGAGTGAGCGGTCAGGAAAGTTGGAGTTACCTCCGTGGGTTGTCTTTAACGACAACCCACTGGAGTCCCTGGTGAAGGGATGGTCTGTCTCTTTCATCGATCCTCAATAAGGACTGTTTGGGTAGTTCACTGAAACAACCTGCCAAAGGTCACCTTTCCGTCCTAAGCTACCCGCTCTAGCTGGAGCCATAGTCCCAGCAATCCATAAGTCTATGCAGACTTCAGAACCACAACTCTGTTCTGTCCCTAACACACCAGTTGACATTGAGAAACCAGTAATGGCCTGCGCCAAGTAAAATCCCCGGATAATAACCAGGAGGCTGATACTCGTCACTTTAATTATACGGAGGCTATGTTTCAGCCTATAGGAGATACCGTTCCTGTTTGCAAATGGAGAGACGACAGTTGTTACCCTCTACCTCACCCTAAACCATGGAAAAACTCCCCAGTGTGCATTTCCTTTGCCGCATCATTCCTGCCTGCAGCTCCTACGACCATGACCACTACCGTTTCTACTATTGTCATACTTTCTAGTGGCGAGACTGAGTATGCAAAGTCTAGTGCCCGTCAAACCCGGCAGGTGCCCAGGGAAACCCCCAGATGAACATTGTGCCCTCAGCGAATTCCCTGAAGTCCAGAAGAATGATTGGAAGGGGCCGTAAAGGAGGCGGATCATTATCGCAATTTGATTCTGGGAACAGTAATCTCCTTCCATGTAGATAAGAGCTATGGGTTCATCCAGGTGGATGAATTTCAGGAGGTTGTTTTTATGAACCGACGAGCTGTGAAAAGGTCATGTATTCCAGCGCATTTACACAATTTGCAGCGCAGAGAAAAAGTCTTTTTTAACAAGACGGAAACTGAGAGGGGACCTTGCGCGTATGGAGCAATATGTCCATTTGAGAATCCTTATGCTCCAGCGGCTCTGAGAAATCTGGCCTTGCCTCATCCAAAGCCTACCAGCGATCCAGTTTGTTACTACAGATAATGCCTCCAACAAGTAAAGAGACTCACATACTAGGTTGAGACATCCGGTTAAATGTGTTGGTTCCAGGCTGACTAAATCCTGCAATTCATAGTTACAGATAAAGAACTCCCTCTTCAGTAGAGATATTATTGTATTCTGGTTTTAAAGGACTCCAGTTGTTGTTGAGCCTTTATTTGCAATCCACCACATCATTAAGTCTATAGTCCATGTGCAATTTCTTCCCTTCTTCTGCTGAGCCATTGTTCTTCAATAATGTGAACCCTGTGATGATGGATTCAGCCCAACGGAAGAGTATTTATCATGGTCTGTGTGCCCGTTAGGGATGATACCTAAAAAATACTTGCGCTTTTGAAATTTCATGGCTGCCATCATCGGCCACCAATGTTCTACAAGGGTAATCAAGTTAAAAGATGGACCAATGTTAAGGACTTTTTATAATGACTACTGCTAAAATTGCATTATAAGGTAATTATGCTAAGAAATGTGTTGGAGGAGTGAGGAGACGTGTTATTATGTTTGTAATGTTTGGTTTAAGAGACATTGCAGGAGGAGGAAAGAAGAAGATCAAGTTGTAAGTGGTTTAGGCTTTCAAAATTGTGTTGGTCACATAATTCCCTAAAATGATGCTCCATCCACTCACAAGAATGCCTTCCAGTGTCTGTACAGTTGTAAAGGACTTCGTCCTTATGTACTATCCCTGTCGGTCTGAGATCTTGAATGTATCCATCTCTATAGTCAGGAAGAGATGCAGGATAATTCCGCTTCTCTTATTTTTCAATCTCCCTGGGACAGGAAGAGATGTTGGATAACTCTACTTCTTCCGCCAGGAATTTGTTATTCCTTACTGAAACCATTTTCTATCCGTGTGTCAGCTTCGGTGTGCCATCTCTGTTTACTAGTCTTTAGGGAGAAGTAGTATGAAAGAACCCCATAGCTATGCTGATGCATCACAGGTTCTGCCTGACTTGGCTAAAACTGTCCGAGTTGCTGGAGTTGAGGCTCTAAAATATATATCGGAGTGGGCTGCTCTTGTCCAAACAGCCAAGGTGGGAAGTGTGCTGTGTTAGATCATGCCCTCTCTAGTCTTGTAAGTGAAATTGCCTTGCTATGCTCCTACACCTTAATTATGTCTCTACTGGGTATATTAAGAGGTTACCAATAGGGGTTAAAAACTGTAGTATACCACTGTCATTATTCAAAGTCCGTTGGTACGGAGTCTCCCCCGAGGACAGTTCTGCTTTATGTAGGGGGGATCTGTAGTATCCCAGAGTTGGGTACTTCAGCAGTTTCTGTGTCCATTATATCCTTGCAATCAGGTCTTGAGGTGATGTTTGATAAATGTGTGAAGTTATGATGTTATTGGTCATTTTTCTCCACTGTAGTAAATGTTCTGGCAATGTTCTCTAGCCACTGGTGTGTACAGGTCGCCTAGCAACAGTCAAAGGACTAGCCAAGCTTAGCAAGAATAGATAGCCTGGGATTGGTAGTTTAGATCCCCATCACAGGTTGAGCTAGCTTGGTAGTATAAAAGCTAGAGAGTGGGTGGAGTTAGGGGGCTTTTTCCTCATACGTCTTTTCTACAGGGTTTTTCCTGAGGGTCTGACCCTATTGTCTGATCCAGGAGTCTAGCCTAGACCTGGAGATAGTCTTCCAAGTGCAGAGCTAAGTTTCAGCTTGAGAGAGCCCTGGAAGGAACCAGGAGTACATCTTCACTTAAAACCAGTGCGGTGGGAAGCTAGGACATTTAAAGTGTGAGTACTCAAAGCAAAGCCACTCTGAAGTGTCAGCAGATAATAGAAACAGAGAGAGAGAAGAGACAGGTTCAGGGAGAAGAGACAGAAGTCAGAGTTAGTGTACAGAAGCAGGTCAGTAACCAGTTAACCCTTGCCAGTCCAAACCAGCTAACTAAGTCAATAGTGATTGATGCACGTGGAGTTTGTGTTCCAATACTACATGTCATGATTTGCTCCAATTTAAAGTAAATGCAACTCAAGTGTATACTTGCTACCAAGAAATGAAATCTCTCTCAATAAACCTGTGAACTGTTTTTATCATACAAGTCTGCTTACTGGAGTGCTTGCCATCATCTGAAACATCTGCACTAAGGTACCACACAAGATGCTTGTTTAGTTCTCCAAATTTTTATATTTTATTATTTTGCTTGGAACAGGTCCCTGCCTCTGTACAAGCTGGCATCACGACAAACTAACATCTTACCCTACCCTACCCGATTGGTAGCACATCGTAAGAATGGCTAAGATAATATTTAGCACTGTAGCAGCACCATGCCAAACCTAATTTTCCACCTTGCCAGGAGGAGCTTTACCCGTCCTAAGCCTGAACTACCACAATAGTGCCTTTCAACACGGTTACTTTTGTGACAGTGCCCTGAAACGCAGCCCTATTAGTAACAGTGCCCTCACACATGGCCCCTTTAGTAACAGTGTTTCCAGGGCCCTTTTAATAAGAATGCCCTTGAATGTGGCCCCCTTTAGTAACAGTGTCCAAAAACACAGCACTTTTAGTAACAGTGCCCTCAAATATGGCCTCCTTAGCAACAAAGTGCCCTCAAATATGGCCTCCTTAGCAACAAAGTGCCCTCAAATATGGCCTCCTTAGCAACAATGTCCCCAAGCATGGCCTTTTTTGCAACAGTGCCCTCATACACTGTCCCTTTAGTAATAGTGCATTTTAACGCATTTTTACCCTAGTAGGTCCTCTGGCTACCCGGTGTTACTATGAGCAAAAACTTCATGTAACTTCTGCTCAGTCACCTAACCTGGACACCTCAGAGCCCGACTTTTCTGTGTCCCAAGCGCTCGGACCGCACTGCAGACACAGACAAGGAATCGCACAGTCATGGTTCGGTGACTGAGGATGGCGAACGCTGGGAGATGAAATTTTGGCTGTAAACAATGCTGGGTAGGCAAAATGGGGAGGGGGACACATGTCTGATATACTAATCTGCAAGGGGGCCCCGTGTAAACCCCTGGCTTAGGGGTCAGGTTGCAATTACGACTGCTGCAACCCCTATAGCTATGCCAGTGACTTAACCTAAACACTACATTTCCTAGTCTAAACACTACCTCTCCTACAATGCAGAGCAGCAGATAATGCTTTGTACAGATGCTGAAGAAGCTGGAGTTAGAATAAAGACGTGAGCTCATGTAACTTGAGAAGTCAACAGAATTTTGAATGCTGCTTTGGATGTGACTGGAGCTTAAGAATGATCCAATATACATACGTCAAGGACTTTGCAATGTTAGGGACCATGATACAGTGCATAACACACAAAGGTGCTGGCATTTATAAGAAATCCTGGGAAATTTGGTAATTTAACATAAAGCAGAAATCAAATCACCAGATAGAAGTGAAGGAGTGTGAGACACGGCTTTGCGCAGGTTTCCATGAGTATAAATTAGTAGTAGTGCTGCCACTGCCGCTGTAGTCAGAGGGTTGGAGTGCGTTCAGATGTGCACAGTTCTGCAGCTGCAGCTTGTGGCAGCCTAAGAATCCACTCTGCAGACCAGGGAATTGATATTTGACTCATAGATTTGGCCCTGGCAGCGAGATTTCATCAACAGCTCTATTTTAATTAGATAAATAAATTGACTTTGACTGTGAGGCGACCGCGCCAAATATTCTGACTAAAAAAAGTTAAAATGCAGATCAGCATATTTGGCAGACCGGATACCACAATAAATTTTTTAGAGCATGATAGTGTAAACCTAAATATATCTATCTATCTATCTATCTATCTATCTATCTATCTATCTATCTCTCATATCTCTCTCTTTCTCTCTCTCTCATGTTTATCTATCTATCTATCTATCTATCTATCTATCTATCTATCTATCTCTCATATCTCTCTCTCTTTCTCTCTGTCTCTAATCTATCTATCTATCTATCTATCTATCTATCTATCTATCTATCTATCTATCTATCTATCTATCTATCTATCTATCTATCGTGTTTCCCCAAAAATACGTCATACCCTGATAGTAAGACCTATCAGCTTTTCGGAGGAGGCTTGAAATATAAGGCCTCCCCCAAAAATAGAACCTAGCTAAAGTGCTCCCCCCTCAAAAAAAATCAATACTCACCTGGTCCACGGTGTCCCGATGCCTCCCGATGGTCTCCGGCGGCGGCGCTGCAGTAAACTTCGTCCTCCTCGTCTCACATGAATGACATCACAAAATGGTGGTGATTGGCTCATCGAGCGCCGGCTGTTATTGGCTGCTGGCGCTCAATTAACCAATCACAGCGCTCGCTTTGGTAATGGCGGGGTATCCAAAGCCCTGTCACCAGCAGAAGCTCAGCTGTGAGATGAGGATGACGAAGTTTACCTTTGCGCCGCCGCCCCCGGAGACCATCGGGAGGCATTAGGGCGTCGCGGCGTCGCCGACCAGGTGAGTATAAGCGTGTCCCCCCCCCCCCCCGAAAATAAGAGACTGTGCCCTTTTTGGGGCAAAAATTAATATAAGACAGTGTCTCATTTTGGGTGAAACACGGTATCTATTTCATATTTATCTTAAATCTATCTATCTCATATCTATCTATCTATCATCTAGTTTGTCATATTTTCATCATACATTTCTTTGTCATTAAGTGTTTCACTTTGTGGATATAATACTATTCTCTATCATTTATTCTTGGAATCTCTATAGATGAAGACATCTCTGCACCTTCTCACACATTTCACAGCTCTGACCCCAAGTGATTCAATTATGGAATTTCTTTACATTTATCAGTTATGTGTCTCTATTAGTTTGCTGCCATTTATACTGTAGACGTGAGACTTCCCACAACTGCCAGATGGAGATCCCACGACCTTCCTATACCAGATGTTCTAAGATGCATCAATTAGTCGTGTCTTATGGTATATGCGGTTGTCCTTGACCGGGGTATTCAGATCAAATTGAACAATCTCTCTATAGAATGCATATGGTCCCCATAGTTATAGTCCTGCACGCAGCTCTCTCACTAATGATAGAAAGGTTACATGCCAATAGTTATCACTATTCATCTGCTTTGTCTTATTCGTGTTATTAGTTAAAGCTGAGAGTGTCTTCTGTGTATAAAAGTTTTCATGTTTTGCTTGATTTTAGCTAATTTTTCTCTTCTCCACAGCAAAGTTACTTTGTAAAGAGTTTTTGGTTAAAAAAGTCTCCATCCGTTGTGTGTACACAGCTCCTATGAAAGCCTACAGTTGCAATTAAAACGACCCCCCCCCCAACTTCCACTACAAATTAGGTTTATTTGCCATATTTACAAGCTTTTAACTTTTTGCAAAAAGAAAACAATCAAACGAATAGCTTAACACAAGTAATATAACAAGCGGTTTCTCCAAATCCAACACAGAATGCTACGCTTACGGACTCTGCAATCTCTTATTCACCCCTTCATGATAAGTGTATTTAGTACTTAGAGAGCCTTTCCCTGCCAGACAGCAGCTTCTGACAGGATTCCTAAGGAATCTTACCCGATTCCTCATGGACAATGGTTTCCAGGTCACTAATATTCTTGGGTCTGTGTGCTGCCGTCGCCTTCAAATCCCACCAAGACTTCCCTGGGGTTCAAGTTAGTTGACTGTGATGTCACTCTAGAGTCTTCCAGGACTTCTTCTGTGGACTTTGAGGTCTGCTTGGGATCATTATCCTGTTGGAAGTTCCATTCACATCTGAGCTTCAGCTTCCTCACACACGACATTACGGTTTCCCCGGTATTTGATGGAATCCATCCTTTCTCCACCTGCTTCAGGTTTCCAGAGGAAGCAACGCATTCTCAGAGCATCACCGAGCCACCGCCGTGCTTCACTGTAGGCAGGGGGTTTGTTTCATTATATGCTTCATTCTTCCTCCTCCAGACATACCACTGATTCAGAGGCCCGAAAAATTCCCATTTTGTTTCATCGCTCTACCTAACAGAATCCAAAAACTTCTGTGGATAGTTTATATGAGTTTTGAGCCCATTGGCAGTGACTTTTCTTGTGCTTTTGGGTCAGAAAAGGTGGACATCTTGGAGTTTAGGCATGAAGACTTTCAGTTTTTTTTATTAGGCACATTACTCTGCAAATGGAGACCTCAGTTCCTGCTGCCACCACATATTGCTGCAGGTGTTTTGCAGTTATTGGAGGGTTTTTGACCACCTTTCTCCTCAGGAATCTGGTGGCAGCCGTACAAGACAACGATCTCTCTTAAGTTTTTTGGCCACTCTATTGACTTAGATATATTTTTAATGTGCAATCAAACATCACAGTCAACACAGCCCTTGCCAAGTTAAACTAGTGTGTAGTCTTATCTCACTGCCATGTGTTTCTCCATTCATCTGCTCCCTCTGCTACACAAAACAGTAGGAGATTTTTATTCAAGACTATATGCCCAAAAATACATTTGAGCAAGAAAAAATATTTCAAAAGTGTGAATACCCTATAAGTGTGCCTCTCATCCATTGCCTCATAGGAAGACACCAGTATTGCAAATTACCATCTGCTAGGTAGGGGGTGGAGGGGCTCAGATTTTGTATTGGGGCCCAAGAGCTTCAAGTCAATCCTTTGGAGTGGAACATTATAAACAAGAACCTTGTTGTTGGGTAGTAATGAAACTAATATTCCTTCCTACAAAAGAAAATAGTTGCCAGGTTAAAGCAGTGCATCACTTGAGGACTAGATATCGACTATTAACTAGTAGAGATGAGTGAACGTACTCGTCCGAGCTTGATGCACGGGCGAATATTAGGGTGCTCGGGATGCTCGTTACTCGTAACGAGTACCACGCGATGTTCGGGTTACTTTCACTTTCCTCTCTGAGATGTTAGCGCGCTTTTCTGGCCAATTGAAAGACAGGGAAGGCATTACAACTTCCCCCTGCGCCGTTCAAGCCCTATACCACCCCCCTGCTGTGAGTGGCTGGGGAGATCACCCGAGTATAAAAATCGGCCCCTCCCGCGGCTCGCCTCAGATGCGTTGTGACAGAGATCAGGGACAGTGGTATTGTGTTGGAGCTGCTGTAGGGAGAGTGTTAGGAGTTAGTGTAGGCTTCAAGAACCCCAACGGTCCTTCTTAGGGCCACATCTAACAGTGTGCAGTACTGTGGAGGCTGCCTTTTGCAGTGGTGCACATTTTTTTTTTTTTTTTTGCTATATCGGCCATGCAGAGCATTGCGCCCTGCAGTAATACTACAGGGACAGAAGTGGTGGTTAGGCAGGGAGAGTGTTAGGAGTTAGTGTAGGCTTCAAGAACCCCAACGGTTCTTCTTAGGGCCACATCTAACCGTGTGCAGTAGTGTGGAGGCTGCTGTTAGCAGTGTTGCACTTTTTTTTTTTTTTTGCTATATCGGACGTGCAGAGCATTGCGCCCTGCAGTAATACTACAGGGACAGAATTGTGTAGGCAGGGCCAGAAGACATATTTTATTGATTGAATATAGTCAGTGGGCCTTTCCTTTAAAAAAAAATTCTATTTGGCCTGCCTCTGACAGTCCTCAGCGTTCTGGGTACGTGTGTGCTGGGTGGAGAACTTAAAAAAAATCATACGCAGCCAGCTAAGTTTAACAGCAGGCTTGCGCCAATTTATTTCCTGGCTGGGAAATCACCGCTCTGCTGCAGTTCATAACAGTGCAAGACTGCAGTTCTGTGACACACTGCAGGGCCACAACACATTTATTATTGATTGAATATAGTCAGTGGGCCTTTCCTTTAAAAAAAAAGGGAAAAAACTCTATTTGGCCTGCAGGCTTGCGCCAATTTATTTCCTGGCTGGGAAATCACCGCTCTGCTGCAGTTCATAACAGTGCAAGACTGCAGTTCTGTGACACACTGCAGGGCCACAACACATTTATTATTGATTGAATATAGTCAGTGGGCCTTTCCTTTAAAAAAAAAGGGAAAAAATTCTATTTGGCCTGCAGGCTTGCGCCAATTTATTTCCTGGCTGGGAAATCACCGCTCTGCTGCAGTTCATAACAGTGCAAGACTGCAGTTCTGTGACACACTGCAGGGCCACAACACATTTATTATTGAATGAATATAGTCAGTGGGCCTTTCCTTTAAAAAAAAAAGGGAAAAAACTCTATTTGGCCTGCAGGCTTGCGCCAATTTATTTCCTGGCTGGGAAATCAACGCTCTGCTGCAGTTCATAACAGTGCAAGACTGCAGTTCTGTGACACACTGCAGGGCCACAACCCATTTATTATTGATTGAATATAGTCAGTGGGCCTTTCCTTTAAAAAAAAGGGAAAAAATTCTATTTGGCCTGCAGGCTTGCGCCAATTTATTTCCTGGCTGGGAAATCAAATCACTGGTAATACACCATGCTGAGAGGTAGGGGTAGGCCTATAGGACGTGGACGCGGGCGAGGACGCGGAGGCCCAAGTCAGGGTGTGGGCACAGGCCGAGCCAGTGCGGTGGCCAGGGGTAGAGGTAGGGCCAGACCGAATAATCCACCAACTGGTTCCCAAAGCGCCCCCTCGCGCCATGCCACCCTGCAGAGGTCAAGGTGCTCTACGGTGTGGCAGTTTTTCACAAAGACGCCTGACGACCGACGAACAGTGGTGTGCAACCTTTGTCGCGCCAAGATCAGCTGGGGAGGCACCACCACCAGCATGCGCAGGCATATGATGGCCAACCACCCCACAAGGTGGGACGATGCCCGTTCACCGCCTCCGGTTTGCACCACTGCCTCTCCCCCTGTGCCCCAACCTGCCACTGAGATCCAACCCCCCTCTGAGGACACAGGCAGTACCGTCTCTTGGCCTGCACCCACACCCTCACCTCCGCTGTCCTCGGCCCCATCCAGCAATGTCTCTCAGCGCAGCGTCCAGACGTCGCTAGCGCCGCAGTTTGAGCGCAAGCGCAAGTACGACGCCACGCACCCGCACGCTCAAGCGTTAACCATGCACATTGCAAAATTGATCAGCCTAGAGATGCTGCCGTATAGGCTTGTGGAAACGGAGGCTTTCAAAAGCATGATGGCGGCGGCGGCCCCGCGCTACTCGGTTCCCAGTCGCCACTACTTTTCCCGATGTGCCGTCCCAGGCCTGCACGACCACGTCTCCCGCAACATTGTACGCGCCCTCACCAACGCGGTTACTGTCAAGGTCCACTTAACAACAGACACGTGGACAAGCACAGGCGGGCAGGGCCACTATATCTCCCTGACGGCACATTGGGTGAATTTAGTGGAGGCTGGGACAGAGTCAGAGCCTGGGACCGCTCACGTCCTACCTACCCCCCGAATTGCGTGCCCCAGCTCGGTGGTGGTATCTGCGGGGGTGTATGCTTCCTCCACTAAACCCTCCTCCTCCTCCTCTGACGCAACCTCTGTCTCGCAATCAAGATGTGTCAGCAGCAGCAGCACGTCGCCAGCAGTCGGTGTCACGCGGCGTGGCAGCACAGCGGTGGCCAAGCGTCAGCAGGCCGTGCTGAAACTACTCAGCTTAGGAGAGAAGAGGCACACGGCCCACGAACTGCTGCAGGGTCTGACAGAGCAGACCGACCGCTGGCTTGCGCCGCTGAGCCTCCAACCGGGCATGGTCGTGTGTGACAACGGCCGTAACCTGGTGGAGGCTCTGCAGCTCGGCAGCCTCACGCACGTGCCATGCCTGGCCCATGTCTTTAATTTGGTGGTTCAGCGCTTTCTGAAAAGCTACCTCCACTTGTCATACCTGCTCGGAAAGGTGTGCCAGCTCTGCGCACATTTCCGGAAATCCCACACGCACGCTGCCACCCTGCGGACCCTGCAACATCGGTTTAATCTGCCAGTGCACGGACTGCTGTGCGACGTGCCCACACAGTGGAACTCTACGCTCCACATGTTGGCCAGACTCTATGAGCAGCGTAGAGCTATAGTGGAATACCAACTCCAACTTGCGCGGCGCAGTGGGAGTCAGCCTCCTCAATTATTTACAGAAGAGTGGGCCTGGTTGGCAGCCATCTGCCAGGTCCTTGGAAACTTTGAGGAGTCTACCCAGATGGTGAGCGGGGATGCTGCAATCATTAGCGTCACCATTCCTCTGCTATGCCTCTTGAGAAGTTCCCTGCAAAGCATAAAGGCAGACGCTTTGAAATCAGAAACGGAGGCGGGGGAAGACAGTATGTCGCTGGATAGTCAGAGCAACCTCATGTCTATATCTCAGCGCGTTGAGGAGGAGGGGGAAGAGACAGCTTGGCCCACTGCTGAGGGTACAGATGCAGCTTGCCTGTCATCCTTTCAGCGTGTATGACCAGAGGAGGAGGAGGAGGAGGAGGGGGAGGAGCATGAGGAGGAGGGGGAAGAGACAGCTTGGCCCACTGCTGAGGGTACAGATGCAGCTTGCCTGTCATCCTTTCAGCGTGTATGGCCAGAGGAGGAGGAGGAGGTGGAGGAGGAGGAGGATCCTGAAAGTGATCTTCCGAGTGAGGACAGCCATGTGTTGCGTACAGGTACCCTGGCACACATGGCTGACTTCATGTTAGGATGCCTTTCTTGTGACCCTCGCGTTACACGCATTCTGGCCACTACGGATTACTGGGTGTACACACTGCTCGATCCACGGTATAAGGAGAGCCTTTGCACTCTCATTCCCGAAGAGGAAAGGGGTTCGAGAATGATGCTATACCACAGGGCGCTGGTGGACAAACTGATGGTAAACTTCCCATCCGACAGCGCTAGTGGCCGAAGGCGCATTTCCGCGGCCCAGGTAGCAGGGGAGGCGCAGAGATCAGGCAGCATGTACAGCGCAGGCAGGGGAACACTCTCTAAGGCCTTTGACAGCTTTATGGCTCCCCAGCAAGACTGTGTCACCGCTCCCCAGTCAAGGCTGAGTTGGCGGGAGCACTGTAAAAGGATGGTGAGGGAGTACGTGGCCGATTGCAGCACCGTCCTCGGTGACGCCTCTGCCCCCTACAACTACTGGGTGTTGAAGCTGGACACGTGGCCTGAACTCGCGCTGTATGCCCTGGAGGTGCTTGCTTGTCCTGCGGCTAGCGTCTTGTCAGAGAGTGTGTTTAGTGTGGCTGGGGGAATCATCACGGATAAGCGTACCCACCTGTCAACCGACAGTGCCGACAGGCTTACACTCATCAAGATGAACAAAGCCTGGATTTCACTGGACTTCTCTTCTCCACCAGCGGACAGCAGCGATACCTAAGCAATACGTAGGCTGCACCCGCGGATGGAAGCATCGTTCTCTCTCACCATCCAAAACGGGGACATTTCTGCTTCATCAATCTGTGTATAATATTCCTCCTCCTCCTCCTGCTCCTCCTCCTGAAACCTCACGTAATAACGCCGAACGGGCAATTTTTCTTAGGGCCACAAGGCTCACTCATATAATTTTTCTAAACAATTTTTATACGTTTCAATGCTCTTAAAAGCGTTGAAACTTTAACTTGAAGCAATTTTCCGATCAACTGGGCTGCCTCCAGGCCTAGTTACCACTTAAGCCACATTAACCAAAGCGATTAATGGGTTTCACCTGCCATCTTGGTTGGGCATGGCCAATTTTTTCTGAGGTACATTAGTACTGTTGGTATACCAATTTTTTTGGGCCCTCACCTACAGTGTAATCATAGTAATTTCTATGTTCTTCGCCTGCACTCATGGTACAGAAAGGTGTGTGGGGTTGGCCTACACTTTAGCTACATAAATGTAACTGGGGCCTTGTCTATACTGCAGCTACTGAAATGTGAAAGAGACTGTTATCTCCCTAAACTGCTGCAATGGGAATGTTACTGGGGCCTGTCTTGAGTGCTACTATTACTGAAATGGAACTAAGACTGCGCTCCCCCTATACTGCTGCTAGTGATATGTTAGTGGGGCCTGTCCCTAATGCTACCGCTGAAATGTTAATAATTCTGGGCTCTGCCTATACCGCTGCTAATGGTATGTCACTGGGGTGTGGAAACAGAGGCTTCACAAAGACATGATGGCGGCGAGGCCATTTCCCACCAACGCTGTTACTGTTAAGGTGCATATAACCACGGACACGTGTAGAGGACACATAGTGCCTCCAAAACATCCCCCTCCTCCTCCAACAATGAAAACATTCTTGGCAAATACCTTTGCATTGGTCCGTCTGGTGGCAGTCCAAGAATTTCACCTTTAACGACACAACAAGAGAGCACCACCACCATCCCCCCGCCACGGCCCACTTAATCCTGGCCACATTCCGAAAACCAACTACATAAAACCGCGCTACCAGGTCCGCAGTCACCACCACATTACCACCAACGAGGTTACTGTTAAGGTACATATTACCAGTCTCACTGGGGCATGCAGTGTGGGCCGAAGCCCACCTGTATTGTATCTGACGTTAGCTCTGCTGAGTAGGGCACTGCAATGGGATATATTTATGTACCGCCGGTGGGTTCCAGGGAGCCACCCATGCTGTGGGTCCACACGGAGTTGTAACTGCATCTGTCCACTTGTAAAGAACCCCAGTCTGACTGGGGCATGCAGTGTGGGCCGAAGCCCACCTGTATTAAGCACGACATTACCTCAGCTGTGATGGGCAATGCAATGGGATTTATTTATGTACCGCCGGTGGCTTCCTGGCACCCACCCATGCTGTGGGTCCACAGGGAGTTGTTACTACCTCTGTCCACTTGTAAAGAACCCCAGTCTGACTGGGGCATGCAGTGTGGGCCGAAGCCCACCTGCATTAACCACGACATTACCTCAGCTGTGAGGGGCAATGCAATGGGATTTATTTATGTACCGCCGGTGGCTTCCTGGCACCCACCCATGCTGTGGGTCCACAGGGAGTTGTTACTACCTCTGTCCACTTGTAAAGAACCCCAGTCTGACTGGGGCATGCAGTGTGGGCCGAAGCCCACCTGCATTAACCACGACATTACCTCAGCTGTGATGGGCAATGCAATGGGATTTATTTATGTACCGCCGTTGGCTTCCTGACACCCACCCATGCTGTGGGTCCACAGGGAGTTTAACCTACATCTGTCCACTTGTAAAGAACCCCAGTCAGACTGGGGCATGCAGTGTGGGCCGAAGCCCACCTGTATTAAGCACGACATTACCTCAGCTGTGATGGGCAATGCAATGGGATTTATTTATGTACCGCCGGTGGCTTCCTGGCACCCACCCATGCTGTGGGTCCACAGGGAGTTGTTACTACATCTGTCCACTTGTAAAGAACCCCAGTCTGACTGGGGCATGCAGTGTGGGCCGAAGCCCACCTGCATTAACCACGACATTACCTCAGCTGTGATGGGCAATGCAATGGGATTTATTTATGTACCACCGGTGGGTTCCAGGGAGCCACCCATGCTGTAGGTGCACACGGAGTTTAACCTACATCTGTCCACTTGTAAAGAACACCAGTCTGACTGGGGCATGCAGTGTGGGCCGAAGCCCACCTGCATAAACCACTACATTTCCTCAGCTGTGATGGGCAATGCAATAGGATATTTTTATGTACCGCCGGTGGGTTCCAGGGAGCCACCCATGCTGTGGGTGCACACGGAATTCCCATTGCGGAGTTGTACCTGCCTGTGACTATTTATAAAAAACCGTGGTCTGACTGGGCCATGCAGACACCTCGACAGAATGAATATTGTGTGGCACATAGGTTCCCCATTGCTATGCCCACGTGTGCAGCTCCAGATGGAGGTGGCACAGGATTGGATTTCTCATTGCTTCTGTACAGCATTGTGGACTATCGGCCCGCCCCTTTTATGGGGGGGTCGCTGCCTAGCCATGCCAACCCTCTGCAGTGTGTGCCTGCTTTTCCTCTGGCAGACGCACTTATAAATATACATGAGGGTGGCGTGGCATGAGGGCAGCTGAAGGCTGGGCAGGGACAATTTGGTGTACGCTGTGGACACTGTCGTGCGGGGGGGGGGGGGGGGGGTTGGGCAGCATGTAACCCAGGAGAAGTGGCAGCGGAGTGTCATGCAGGCAGTGATTTTGTGCTTTGTTGGAGGTAGTGTGGTGCTTAGCTAAGGTATGCCATGCTAATGAGGGCTTTTCAGAAGTAAAAGTTGTTGGGAGGGGGGGGGGCCCACTTTTGCCGGTATTGTGGCTTAATAGTGGGACCTGTGAGCTTGAGATGCAGCCCAACATGTAGCCCCTCGCCTGCCCTATCCGTTGCCGTGTCGTTCCCATCACTTTCTTGAATTGCCCAGATTTTCACACATGAAAACCTTAGCGAGCATCGGCGAAATACAAAAATGCTCCGGTCGCCCATTGACTTCAATGGGGTTCGTTACTCGAAACGAACCCTCGAGCATCGCGAAAAATTCGTCTCGAGTAACGAGCACCCGAGCATTTTGGTGCTCGCTCATCTCTATTAACTAGAAACTAAAAACTTGTGTACCACTTGAAGGCTTTTTAATTAATGCTGGCAGTCCAAAATGGAACATTCGATCCTTTTATATCCAAATGGAACATTTCGCTGACAAATCATCCCTCAGCTAACTAGCATACATACCCCTCCACATACGACCTATCCAAATATCTCCATATCTTAACCCCCCTGCTTTCCCTAATAGGTCTTTATGTCATCTCCTTTTTCAACATAACGTGGATTTGAAATCCACCACGGAAAAATTTGGATTCCAATTCAAATGAATGGAATATGAATTTAGCATGGATTTTGGCACAGAATGTGACCATACCCCTGGACTACCAATGCAATATGAGTGCTTAGTTTGCTTTTGGTAGTCTAGGAACCACCACAGCCATCTTGCATGTATGAAGAGTGTCTCCAAGAACATGCAGACCAGTGGCTGAACGGGGAGAAATAACTGCACTAGATTATATAATGCGTGGGAAATGTTGTCTAATAGCCAGAGGGTCACTTTAAGAATTTTGGCAGTACAAATGATAAAAAACAAAAATGATATAAAATCCATCATCCCTCCACGCTAAATCGTAGATTTAGAAACATTTTTACCTTTCAGTCTACATCTATTATTAACTTCATTTTTTTCTTTTTTTCGTTTTCACTAAAGTGGTTTCTTTTGCAGCAATCTCATCTGTTAGAGCGGCGGTTTAGACAGCGATGATGTGTCAATGAATATATTTGTATAAAATGGGAGTTGGTAGAGTATAGTTCCATGAATTGCTTTCAGATGCATCTCATAATCACACTCTACTATGTGGTTATTTTTATGTCAAAACCATTGTCTGTACTGACGTCTCCAGGAATATGGAAACCCATAAAGGCTACTTGGAAATAAAGGAATCCATTGGAGAAATGAGTTTTATCAATGTTATAACTAATAGGATTAACTTTTTACGTTGCCAATAAATGTGCAAATTTATGAATCATTGAATGGTAGAGTTGGAAGGGACCTCCAGGGTCATCGGGTCCAACCCCCTGCTCAGTGCAAGATCACTAAATCATCCTAGACAGATATTTGTCCAGCGTTTGTTTGAATACTTCCACTGAAGGAGAAGTCAGCACCTCCCGTGGCAAGCTGTTCCACTCATTGATCCGGCACACTGTCTAATACCTAATTTGTGTCTCTTCCCTTTCAGTTTCATCACATCGCTTTTAGTCTTTCCTTGTGCAAATGAGAATAGGGCTGATCCCTCTGCACAGTGACAGCCCTTCAGATATTTGTAGACAGCTATTCTTTTTTGCTAGCTAAATATTCCCAAATTCTTTAACCATTTGTCATAGGAAGTGGTGTGTAGACCACTCAACATCCTGGTCACTCTGAACTTGCTCCAGTTTGTCTATGTCTTTTTTAAAGTATGGTGCCCAGAACTGGACACAGTATTCCAGATGAGGTCTGACTAAGGAAGAGTAGAGGGGGATAATTACCTCACGTGATCTAGACTCTATGCTTCTCTTAATACATCCCAGAATTGTGTTTGCCTTTTTGGCTGATGCATTTCATTGTTGACTCATGTTCAGTCTGTGATCTATTAGTATACCCAAGTCTTTTTCACATGTGCTGCTTAGCCCAATTCCTCCCATTCTGTATGTGCTTTTTTCATTTTTCTGGCCCAGATGTAGGACTTTGCATTTTTCCTTGGTAAATACCATTCTGTTAGTCATGGACGCTGTTTAAGCTTGTCTGAATCTTTTTGAATCCCCTTTCTCTCCTTTCTAGTGCTTGCTATACCTCCTAGCTTTGTTTTATTGGCAAATTTGATCAGTTTCCCCTCATATCCCTAATCTACATCTTTTATAAAAATGTTGAATAACACTGGGCCTAGGGCAGAGCCTTGTGGTATGATAAGGGTTTTCTATAGGCTACCAAAAGCAACAGAAGAAACTGAAATCTTATTATTAAGACAGATAGAAGAGGTGTCAAAGCGCAATGAAGTTATTATTATGGGGGACTTTTATTATCTGGATATAGTATGGGAAAATGAAACCTGCAGATCTCACAAGGGCGATAAGTTCTTGGGAACAATTAAAGACAACTACCTTTCCCCACTTGTATGGGAGCCAATTAGAGGAAGGGCCACTCTGATGTGATAGCTAGACTCCTATTTCTTATATTTATGGACACTATCAAGACCAGGGTTGTACCATTGGATTGGCACATTGCCAATGTTGGTTCCAATATAAAAAAGAGGTCCATAAGAGAGCCTGGTAACTACAGACCAGTAACTCTCACTTCAATAACTGGAAAAATATTTGAGGAATTTCTGAGAGACGCCTTCCTAGAATACCTCAAGGAGAACAACAGCATAACCCCTCATCAGCTTGGGTTCATGAAGGGCTGATCATGTCAGGCCAATCTGATCAGCTTCTGCAATGAAGTAAACTCTAGGCTGGACCTGGGAGAGTCTATTGATCTCGTATATTTGGATTTCTCTAAAGCATTTGACACCGTGACGCATAATAGGTTGATATATAAAATGAGACAGCTCGGTCTGGGCGAAAACATGTGCATCTGGGTAAAGAACTGGCACAGAGATAGAAAACAGAGGGTGGTAATAAATGGTTTGTACTCTGATTGGGTCACCATTGCTAGTGGGGTGCCACAGGGTTCAGTATTAGGCCCTATTCTGTTCAATATATTTATCAATGACCTGATAGAGGGACTGCACAGTAAAATATCAATATTTGCAGATGATACTAAATTATATAAGACAATTAATACAACAGAAGACAATGTGCAGCTACAAAAGGATTTAGACAAGCTGGGGACTTGGGCAGAAAAATGGCAAATAAAGTTCAATGTGGATAAATGTAACGTTTTGCACATGGCCAGGAGAAATGGATGTCACCAATATATACTAAATGGGGTACAGATAGGGAAAAGTTATATGGAAAAAGACCTGAGGGTACTAGTGGATTGTAGATTTAACTGGAGCAACGAATGCCAGTCATCTGCTGCAAAAGCAAATAAAGTGGTTAAATAAAGCATTAAAAGAGGTATAGAGGTGAGGGACGAGAACATTATTCTTCCACTATATAAGACACTTGTCAGGCCTCACATGGAATACTGTGTACAGTTCTGGACACCGGTGCTCAGGAAAGATGTTGCAGTGCTTGAGTGGGTTCAAAGAAGGGCAACTAAATTAGTAAATGGAATGAGAGGACTGGAATACCCAGAGAGGCTATCAAAATTAAGATTATTCACCCTGGAAAAAAGACGGTTAAGGGGCGACCAAATAACTATGTATAAATACATGAGGGGACAATACAAGGATCTCTACCATGATATGTTTATACCCAGGACTGCGTCGGTAACAAGAGGGCATCCGCTACGTCTAGAAGAAAGCAGGTTTCATCACCAACACAGAAGGAGGTTCTTTACTGTAAGAGCAGTGAGACTGGAACTCTCTGCCTGAGGACATAATGATGGCAAAATCCATTGAGGAGTTTAAGAGGGGACTAGATGTCTTTCTAGAGCACCATGATATTACAGGATATAAACATTAGGTGACCAGCAGGGTTGTTGCCCGGGGTCTTACATTTAGGTAGGAACTATCAAAGGTTGATCCAGGGATTATTCTGAAAGCCATTATGGAGTCGGGAAGGATTTTTTCCCCGAATGTGCTAATCGGCTTCTGCCTTTTGGGGTTTTTTGCCTTCCTCTGAATCAACAAGGGGGTTGAAACAGACTGAACTAGATGGACACTGTCTTCATTCAGCCTAACCTATTATGTTACTTGATACATTCTTCCATTTGGAAGTGCAGCCATTTATGACCATTCTTTGAGTACGATCTCTCAGCCAGTTGAGAATCCACCTAAAAATTGCCTTGTCAATGCCATATTTGGTCATTTTTTTAATAAGTATGGTATGAGCTACTTTGTCAAATGCTTTACTAAAGTCAAGATATACCATATCTACCACATTATCCTGATCAACCAAGTTGGTGATTCTGTCATAGCAGGAAGTTAGATTTGTCTGGCATGACTTGTTTGTTACAAACCCATGCTGGCTGTGGTTGATTACTGCATGCTCATACAAGTACTTGCATACATGCTGTTTAATAATTTGTTCAAAGATCTTTCCTGGTAGAAAAGTCAGGGTCACAGGCCTGTAGTTTCCTGGGTCCACTTTCTCCCTCATTTGAAGATGGGGACAACAGTGGACCTTCTTTAATCTTCTGGGACTACTCTTCTTCTCAATTGGTTCAGTAATTACCTCTGCTATCTCCTTCAGTATCCTGGGATGTAGTTCATCTGGACCTGGAGACAAAATCATTTAAGTTTGCTAAGGGAGCTTCTACATATAATAATGCAAACAAGCAAACAATGTCAGAGTTCACTATTTTACTTTTTACAGCCTGTTTATACAGGCAGATAAATTGTTTGTTTCTTTCCTCGCTTCGTTCAGTCATTCACATTTACTGCACCAGTGAATAAAAACAACTGAATGATTTGTCTTTAAACCAAACAAAGCCAGTGATGGTTTTTATGCATGCATTAAATGAATGATGAACGATCCTTGGCTGTTTTTACACTGAACAATTATCCTACAGAAACAGAAGATGACCTGGCAGAAATTTCTCCTGACCTTTTGCCCCATCCATATTATCTCTTTGCATTATAAACTTATCATTATGTCTTTCAACATAATAAATTACAACCCTCCTGCCTGACTTGATGTTTCAGTGACTGGCTGTAATCTTCCAATTATTAAGCATGGGGTTCTGAGGTTCTTGTTGAATCTTTACTAAAATTTTTATAAAAACATTTGAGATGTTTTGACCTACAGTAGGGTTTTCTGTGTATAGAAAGTGGAGGGGCCAAATTAAACCAGAATACAAGAAAAACATACAGACTCCATGGAAATGTTACCTTGCTTGGTCTAAACCCATGGCTATAATAACACCAGTCATGGTGTCTCTCTACTACAAAAGTATTAATTAGGTTGTCCTTAAAGAGACAAAGATGGCTGCTTTCTCTTAGGGGCTGTTCACATTAAATTTTTTAGTACATCCCTGGGCTTACGTCTGAGGTCCCAAAAAGGTAATTCAGATGGAAACGCGTTGCTTCAAAGGACTTTATTAATAAATAATGTTGATGGAACCATGCACCCTATTGGATTTTTGAACGGATCGGCAGTTCCATCCACAATAGCGCAGAGTCTTTTCCTTCCTTCTTATGTTATAAACTTGAAATGGAGTCCAGGGATACAGTAAGAAACAAAATGTGAACAGCTCTTACAAATACCTGTGGCATACCTGTCCACAGTAAAATGTGATGATTATCAGTAAGGGAAATCAAGTAATCTTGTTAATATGAGACCTTTTAATAGCTAACTAAAAAAACATGATGTTATAGCGAGCTTTTGGACCTCATATGGTCCTTCCTCAGGTATTAATAGAACAAATCTAATGACGTACTTAATAAATGCACATGATGACATAGAAGGGTAGGAACATGGTGAACTTAATTGGCATTAGATAAATTCTGGAAACAGAGGTTTCATTGGGTTCCAAAATACACTCTTTGTAAAAAAATAAATCAAGCACATAGAATGAGGCCCTAAAAGTGGTTCCCCCTGGCCTATAAAAGTCTCTTGGAGGCCCCTTGTGTGTAGTGACCTCTTCTTCCATTTGAGTAGTGCTTGTTGGCCACTAGATGCCTCTATGATGCAGAGAAGAGAGTTCACCCTATTCCCAGAGTCTGAGAGAAGTGCATTATTGCGATGTGAGAGGCTGGATGGTAATATTGATGAATTGTCCCCCACCAGACTGTCCTGACCACACTGTTAGGAGGTGTTGGGACCAGTGGATGCATGAGGGCACACAAGGCGACCCGTTTCAGGACGCCCCTGACAGACCACCACTAGAGAGGAGCCTTTGACCAGACTGTTAGGGGGTGTTGGGACCAGTGGATGTGGGGGCACACAAGGCCACCAGGCTCAGTACCCACCGAGAGACCACCAGTAGGGAGCAGCATCTAACCAGACTATTATGCAGTGCTGGGATCAGTGGATGGGGGCACACAAGGTGACCGGGCTCAAGATGCCCCGACAGACTACCAGTAGAGAGGAGCATCTGACCAGACTGTTAGGAGGTGTTGGGACCAGTGGATGTGTAAGGGCACACAAGGCGACCAAGCTCAGGATGCCTTCAAGAGAATGATAAAACTGGACTGCTACAATGACTAATCCAGGTTTAGTTTGTCACTGACAATGGCCGTGTTCGTATTTGGAGACCTCAGGTTGAGCGTTTCAATCCTGCCTTTGCTGTGGAGCAGCACACTGCCCCCTGCTGGTGTGGTGGTCTGGGGGGCCATCACATACAACAATCAGTCACTACTAGTAGTGGTACAAGGGAAAATGACAGCTCAGCAATATGTTCTGGACATCCTGCAGCCACATGTGTTCCTCTCATGGCAGCTTCCAAGCGGCGTTTTCCAGCAGGATAATGCATGGTCGCATGCACAATAGTGTCACAAGAATTTCCCAAAACATTGTCACATTTTCACAGCTGCCCGGTCACCAGATTCATAACCAATAGAACATGTATGGGACCATCTGGGGCACCAACTTCGACAGCCTACAAGTTTGCACAATCTAGAGACTCCATTACAGCAAATGTGGACCGATATACCTCATGATAACATACAGAACTTGTATACCTTCATGCCCGCCTGTATCACATCTTATATCCAAGCTAGATCAGGCTCAATAGTTTACTAGAGCCTCTATGCCCGCCCATAACACATCTTGTATGCAAGCTAGAGGTGTTACAACAGGGTACTAGAGCCTCCATGCCTGCCCGTATCACATCTTGTAGCCAAGCTAGAGGAAGTACAACTGGGTACTAGACCATCCCTGCCCGCCCGTATCACATATTGTATCCAAACTAGAGGCGGTACAACAGGGTAGTAGAGCCTCCATGTCTGTCCGTATCACATCTTGTATCCCAGCTAGAGGTGGTACAACAGGGTACTAGAGCCTCCCTACAAGGGGTCAGTTCTCCACCATAAATGATGCTTTTGCTCTGATGTTGTAATCACTTATAGCAACATTACAATCACACGGAGAACATTTCATTTGACCCTGACAACTTCTTTCAGGTGCTTGATCTTTTTTGACATTGCATTTACCATTTCTCTTCTTACACCATGACATTAATAATATTTAATGACTCTTTAACCCATTTAGAAACCTTCCCACATCACTCAATGATCTGTTTACACTCTTTTACATCTTAATGTCTTAATTTTATGAATTATAAAGCATCAAACAAATGAGATCAGAAGAAAAGTTTGGTTAAAAACTGAAGATTTAGCAAAAGCGTCTAATTACACAGAGGAAACAATTAGAAATTTGACGATATCGCGGCTATATGGTAATGGAGTCTGGGATCTATTTTTCATAGTTTAGATTTAAATAGGTAATAGATATTTTTGTTTTGATATATGAGCTAGTTGGCTACAATCTACAGGTAATTGAGCAGGTTGTTTCTAAAGACTGATAGGTGTTTGTGTGGGCGGATAATACGTAAGTGACATACATAAACTAACATTTTCTTGCAGGAAAAACTATTCTAATTTCACTTACATTGCAGTATCTCATAGGCAGATGCGGAGTTATGTAGAAAAGGTCGGAAGGGTTTATTCTAAATTGCAGCCAGAAAAAGTTTTGGGTTTTTTTGTAGAAAGTTTGTGGACCTTGTATGATCACCAGGAGACATCCTGCTGTATCGTTATCTATTGCTTTCTCAGTTGTTGTTGGGGCAATTGCTATGACCTGTTGGAGGGGATCAGAGGACCATACTGCTCAGCCTCACTGCAGAGAGGACAATCTGATTGGTTAAGCTCTCTACAAATACTTTTGGTTTCTGCAGTACGGTGAAGTTGATAGTTGTGTTCTATCCTGCATTCCTTGTCCTAATCCAATCTTGTCTAGTCTGTCCAATTAGTATGTCTTGCTTTTCAGTTTACTAGTTCAGGGTGCGTTCACACGAATGTATATCGGCTTGGTTTTCACGCTGAGCCGATATATGTCCTCCTCGTGTGCAAGGGGGGGGGAGGATGGAAGAGCCAGGGGCAGGAGCTGAGGCTTCCGCCCCCTCTCTGCCTCCTCTCCGCCCCTCTGCACTATTTGCAATGAGAGGAGGCGGGACGGGGGTGGGGCTAAGGTCCCGCCTCTCCCCATTGCAAATAGTGCAGAGGGGCGGAGAGGAGGCAGAGAAGGGGCGGGAGCTCAGTTCCTGCTCCTGGGCTCTTCCATCCTCCCCCCCCCCCCCCTGCACACGAGGAGGACGTATATCGGCTCGGCATGAAAACCGAGCCGATATACGTTCGTGTGAATGCACCCTCAGTCTGTGTTTCCTAGTTTTTAGTTTAGCTAATCTTTCCTTTTTTGTTTCTGTCTGTTTTGGGTCATTCCAACATTTGCTTCTTTAGTCTCTTGTCCGGATCCCACAAGTAGGCAGCTGGCACTCTGTTGTACTTAAGCTCCATTAACATGCAATGATTATCGCTTAAAAGTCATTCAAACTATGGCTTTTGAGCGATAACACAGGTCCGCATGGGATATTTTAGGTAAATTTTATGTTTGTTACGGTGATGAATCCAAAAATGACCTCCATTTCCCACCACCACATACAGTTTTTTTGAAATATATGATGAGTTTACATTATAAGGCCTTAGTCAGACGGGCGTTTTTTCGCGCCATTTGCGCATGCGCATGCGTCCGGCGATTTTTTAAAACCATTGCTTTGCAATGGTATCGGACACATGAGCGCTTTTTATGTGCTCGTCCGATAAATTATAGAACAGAAATCGCAGATCGCACCTATCTGCGATTCCTGTTCTCTTCTCTATATGCGCTCAATGGGGCCGGCAGCAGCAGCGCCGACCCCATTGAGAACATATAGAAGACAAATCATTCTTCTCTGCCACAGCTGTAACAGCTGTGGCAGAGAAGAATGATGTTTGCCCATTGAATTCAATGGAGCCGGCAATACAGCCGGCTCCATTGAAAGCAATGGGCTGCCGGCGAGCGCGGGATGAATTGTCAGGAAGGGCTTAAATATATAAGCCCTTCCCTGCAATTCATCCAGAAATGTGTAAAAATAAAAAAAAATGTATACTCACCTTTCAGCTGCAGCCGGAGATCAGCGGCGGCCGCCGGCAGTTCTCTTGAACTGCTTCTCTATAGTATTCAGCAGCCGGGGCTTTAAAATCCCCGCCTGCTGAATGAGCTGCCTCTAATTGGTCAGAGCCTGACCAATCAGAGCCAGATCTCACTCACACACCCATTCATGAATTCATGAATGGGTGACTGACTGCTGCCTCTCATTGGCTCAGCGCAGGGACCAATTAGAGGCTGCAGCGGAAAGGTGAGTATACATTTTTTTTTTTACACATTTCTGGTTTAATTGCAGGGAAGGGCTTATATATTTAAGCCCTTTCCGACAATTCATCTCGCTCTTGCCCGCAGCGCATTGCTTTCAATGGAGCCGGCTGTATTGCCGGCTCCATTGAATTCAATGCGCTGGACAGCTCCGGCCCGTTTCTAATGAAACGCGGCTAGGAGCAGATTTTTTGGGCGATTTTTTTGGCCCCGGTCACGTGATTTGCAGATGCGTATCCGTCATGCAATCCGCAAATCGCGCGAAAAAACGCCCGTGTGACTAAGGCCTCAATGCATATGAGCGAAGATAAAAAAAATCCCAATTTTATTACAATGAACTAAACATATGACTTATTAAAAAATACATTCATGATACATTTATCATTCCGTGTTCACTCTTTTTGCCTGTGATATCTTTTCTTCTTCTATTTGATTCTCCTTCGATCACGCTTTCACTTTTCCATTTTTCGTTTCCCCCTTGAACATCCAACAGTAGTCAGCTAGCATGGAGACATCCCAACTTCCTTGGTAGCATCTCTCGATATCACAGACATCCTAATAAAACCATGTTGCCCAACAACATGGTTAGTATTTTGAAGTCTCCGCAAACCATCCAGCCATGTTCTTGATAGTTGATTTTCTTAAGAGCCAAAAATGCAATACCTAATAAGGTGCAAAGCAGGCACGATAAGACCGGCTCAATGACCGTAGGGTCGGCACAATGGCCATAGAACCTAACAATATGCAGCAAGCCAGACTATAAACCAGAGGAACCAAACTGTCCGCTGCAGACTCATATGTAGCCACTAGAGTTGAGCGAACGTACTCTTCCGAGCTTGAAGCTCGTTTAAGTATTAGCATACTCGATGGTGCACACTACTTGAATGAGCATCACGCCATGTTCGACCCCGTCCCAGTTTTTTGCCCCTCCCCGCTTGACGTGGCAGTTTTGGCCCCTCCCCACCGCGACGCAGCACGCGCGTCAACGGCAAATTTTTTGGCTGGCTGGCAGGCAGGCAGGGGGAGAGAGAGAGCGAGAGAGAGAGAGAGAAAGACACGAACCACAAAAAAAAAAAGCTCGGCACCCGGCGGCCCACATACAAACATACAAAAATGCTTGAGTCTCCCATTGTAGTTAATGCTAACTAACACCCGCATTTTATGTCAGCCAGTGCGGCCCACTGTTGAGATACGGGGCAACCCACTGTTAAGTCAGTGTAAGTTATAATCCTGTATTGTGGGACGAACCCATCTATTGGCTGGCTTCTGTGGTATCGTTCACATTGCAGATTTAGTTGCATGCAGTCACTCCTCCCCAATCTCAGCTGGGTTGAGTGTGTGGCTGTATATAGGTCTGCAGTGGACAATTTAGCTCCTCTCGTTTATAGTCTGGCGTTCTGCATATTGTTAGGTTCTACGGCCATTGTGCCGGTCTTATGGCGATCGTGCCTGCTTAGCGGCTATCGTGACTGCTTTGCACCTTATCAGGTATTGCATTTTTGGCTTTTTTCCAGTGAAATATATTTTTGTGTTCCCCCTCACCTCTGTGATTTTGATTTTCCTAAGAATCACTGCCAAATCATTATAGTTTTCTTTCAAATGCACCGAGTGCCCTATAGGAAGTGATGCAAATGTATTCCCATTATGGAGCAAGACTGCTTTGAAGCTTGTTTTAGACGAATCAATAAATAGGCGCTAATCAGATGGATCATATTGTATTTCAAAGCACTTCATGAGCCCTTGAACATCATTACAAAAAATGAGATGTCCCTCTTTGGAGAAAAACTGAGTGAATTCCTTCTCTCGGTATCTGTGCAAAGAAAATAATGTTCCAGGTGACAGTAGGTTGTTATTGTTTAATTTTGACCAAATCAATTCGGCTGCTTGTTTGGAAAGGCCCTTAATCTCTAACTAGGTCATTGAGCTCGCTCTGAGAAAAAGGTTGGGGTCCCTCATTAACTGAAAAATCTGAGCTAGATTCGTCCTGGGGAGGTAATATGTATTCGTCCTCCGAATCACTCGGGATACTATCCAAACTGGAAGGTGGGTGTGGAATTGGTATTTCAGAACTATGAGGCACTGGACGAATAGCTGAATTAAGGTTTGGGTATGATATTTTATTTATTAACATCTACCGAACAGAAATAGCAGTCAGTAATGATCTTCCTCGCACCTTCTGAGGAGGAGCCCATGGTTTGTCTTGATCCCCAAGTTTCATTTTGAAGTAGGCAAAATACACTTGCTTCATGAAATCACTTATGTTTCTTTGTTGATTTGTTATAGTGTATTCACCACAAATGAAAAAAAGTTTTCCAGAGAAATAACAGCCTCTTGGAGCCATAATACAGACCTAAAAACAAGAGCACAATCCTGTTTAAGTGCAGGATGTAAACTGATTGTGGCTTATACAGCAAACAAGATCCTGAACTAATTTAGCATGTTGAAACATGATCAAATCTAACAGCAGGTTGTGTACACTCACTCCTAAAATCCAAGAGAACATGTCAAAACATGCTCAACCCAGGCGGTAAGATTCCTCGCCTTTTGCTATGAACAAAATAAACCATGAGGACGTGATTAGCTAGGCTTTCTCACACTGCCAAACCCACCCCCTTAACACTACCCCCACCCCAATTCCTCTCATTTTCTCTTTGTATTATTCTTGATTATCAGTCTTATAAATATTAAATGAAAGTAAGAAATCATTATTAGATACGATTTTTAGAATGAAAAACAGCATACCAGATTTCAGGTTAAAGGAAAATTTCACGCTTAACTATTACAAAAACATGAGTTTTACAAAAAAAACTGGATGTGATAGCATTTTTTTGTGTTTTTCCTGGTTTCAGTGAGTAAAACTCCTGTGCAGTTTTTTGGTTGTAGACCTGTGTAATCATTGCGTATAAATGCTTCCATCTTTCACTCTTTAGCTGAACGATGATTTGTAGGTGAGCATAAAATCCATCACATCGTTGGACCCTTTGGTGAAGGCCCAACCAACGACAATTCCCACCGGATGCTGTCATTCTGTGCCTCAATGGGCCTCACAGTGTCAGGGTCCTGGTTCCAGAGACGTAGCATTCATAGGTTTAACTGGATATCCAACGATGGGCGTACAAAAAAGGAACTGTACCATATACTCATTCGTCATTGCAATTCTGTTAAATTGTGTCAAATATACCCCAGGTCAGAAGCTCCAGGAAACACAGACCACCATTTGCTTGTTGATGAAATAGCAGTTCCACTCCGTCCGCCCCATAAGACCAGATCACAACATTTATTAAACGTTAACGCCCTGAGGGAAAATCCAGCACTCGAATGTGAATACAATATCGCAATCGAAAAGTGGTTCCACGCTTTGGGCAGTCTCAAAGATGAGCCAGAGGCAGCTTGGATTGTCACAAGAGACACTATCTGTGAAACCACAAAGAGTATTCTTGGATACCGCTGTCCCGGTAGGCCGCCCTGACTACGACACTATGCAGGTCCCTAAAGCGAAGGCCAAAGCCCACCTTAAAAATGACCAAGCGGAATGTAAGAGAATGAAGGGTGTGTTCCGGGCAAAGACCAACAAAGACAGGGAGCGGTACTATAATGCTCTGGTTGATGAAGCTGAGGAGGGTCTGAAGTCAAAAAATCTAAGAGCAGCATACAAAGCAGTCGCCAGAATCCAAGGGTCCTCAGGGACCAGCTGGTATTCGCCAATCCACAAATCCAGTGGCAGCCCTTGTACCAACCATGACGAGACACTTAAACGCTGGTGTGAATATTTCTCATCCACCCTAAACCATCCACCGGCTAACCCATGCCAGGACCTCGATGACCTCGCATCTGTTGCTGTGGATGACCATTCTGTACCTACGGATGCTCTGTGATGGGCAGAGGTCTGTTCTGCTATTCAGAAAATTAGATACAGATGCGCCGCCAGCTCAGATGGCATTCCACCTGAACTGCTAAAATGTGCAATTGAGCTGATAAGCACTGCTTTACATCAACTATTTTGTGCATCTGGTCTTGTGGGAAAGTCCCTGTCAAATGGAAGGAGGGCATCATCCTCGCTCTGTACAAGGGGAAGGGCCAAAAAACAACATGCACTAGCAACAGGCTGATAACGCTCCTCTCGGTTCCCTTACAGGTCTTCATGCACTTTCTACTCTCAAGGGCACAACCACTCCTGACCTCCAAGCGGAGACCCCAGCAGTCATGCTTCACAGCAGGCCGCTCCACCATGGATGCCATACTCGCTCTTAGGCTCTTTTCAGAGATACATAGAGAATTTAACAAACTGCTCCTCGTAGCGTATGTCGATCTCAAGGCGGCGTTCGGCTCAGTCGACAAAGAAGCCCTCTAGAAGGCCTTTCATGGCATTGGCGTCCCTGCATCCCTTCTAAACCTACTAAAAGACATGCATCAGGGCACATCCGCTAAAGTCCATATCAACGGTTCAACCTCTGCTGGTTTTGAGACCTCGTCTGGTGTTCGACAAGGTTGCGTCTTGGATCCCCCACCCTTCTGCAGGGCCATGGACTGGATTCTTCAGCGTATTATCCAATTTAATAGGGTCATTCTTCTGGAGCACCACTTAACCGACCTGGACTACACCGACGATGTTGCACTCTTGGATGTCACATCTAATAATCTGAGACATTCAATGGAACAGTTCGATTTTGAGGCGTCCTGTCTTGGGCTTCACATCTCCTGGCAAAAAAAACAAGCTGCAGAATCTAGGAGCCGGTGCAATCCCTCCGGACCTAGACGTAAACGGTTACAGAGAATCGCCGCTGTCAGTGAGTTTGTGTACCTCCCAAGCGTTCAGCACACAGATGGGAGAGTGCTTCTGGACATCCTGGGGAGAATAGCACTGGCAGCCTCGGCGATGAGGTCCCTGGATAAACTCTGGCAGAGGCAGAACATAACACTCAGGACCAAGATTCAATTCTACCAGACCTGCGTTATGCATATATTATTATACGGCTCGGAGACTTGGACCTTGCTATCGCAAACCACTAAGCGTCTGGAGTCCTTTCACATGCGATGCCAACGCCAGATTCTCCATATCTGTTGGTTTGACTTCATCAGAAACAGCGAGATACAGGCTTGCACGAGGCTTGAGTCAATCACAAAAACAATAACAAGGAGAGGACTTGCACTTTTTGATTATGCTGCACACTTGTCAGAAGCTGTTCCAGCCCACAGTGCTCTAGCCACAGCAATTGCTAGGAAAATCGAGAGACGACCCCCTGCCAGATGGCGGAGGCCCCCTGGTCGTCTGTGGCACTTGTGGGTGCAACAGATAGGCAACGGTACCTCCTCCGACATCAATACCGAATGAAACAAAGCTCTCGGTCGTGGTCTAGATCGGCGCTACGGACCCTCATCATCCAAGTGAGATAACTAACTAACTATAAAATCCATCATTCAGCTGGAGAGAGATAGCAAGCTGTGTTCTCTACAGATGCACTCTCCTATCCCAGTAGGGTCTTCCTCAGGCTGCATGGATGGTGACTATTTTGTAGCTTTCCTATTTAACCCCTTTAAAGGTAACATGTCATGACATTTAAGCCCCATAAACTACATAATAGGGCTTAAAGGTCAGGAAATAGGAAGTCTGGGAAGCGGTGTTTTATACTCTCCAGCTCCATTCCAGTGCTGTGTCCCTCGGAAGTCCATGCACACCGTCAGTGTGACTCTTCTCGGCCGCTCTGTGTGGGTGCTCTCCTGTAGAGGTGAAGGACACCAGGCTGTGTTTTTCCATTTATATCATTGATTGGCACTAGTTTTAACAAACTTATTGAGTGTACATGGGCTACATACATATATATCAGCCACAAAAATATGCAGAAAAGATAAAAATCATGGAAATACAGAAAGTTTTTGCCACTATCTTGCTTGGAGCCCAGAAAGTAGATGTTTCTGTAGCCTTAGGAACTTTTCTACGTATTTGAAGACTGGTTAACACCTTCCCTATCATTCTGTTATTTGTATTATTACTATTATTCTCTAGCTATTACATCGCTGTTATCATATTTAGACGCATCTCTTAAGACCATATGGCCATTTTCATTTTCTTAACATCCTGACAATCATTTGGTCGTAAAGCAGTGATAGACCTTACACACCATATGGCCAGTGGTATGCTTGGCACTGCCCGGTATTACATGTGCCAAGAGTCAAGTTGAACATCGTAGAAACATGTTTCTTTTGTCTTGGCTAGTCAGTGTTCATTTGATCTGAATGGATGAACAAGCCTATAATCATTTCTATGGCTAGAACATGCAGCGGCATAGCTATAGGCAACACATCAGTCACAACTGTGACCAGCAGGAATGTAGAGAAAAAGATCGGCAGAACTGGCTAAAGGCATCAAGGAAGCTATAGATGATTGTACAAAGGACTTTATTCGACAATGCAATTCAGCGCTGGACTGGTTTGAGGAAGGTGCCTTTCCGGCGCTGAAACGTGTTGCTGAAAAAAGTCATCTGTAGTTTCATCTAAAGCTTCTTTGATACCTTTAACCAGCAGAAGCAACCTTCTTCTCTACATTCCTCCTGCATTCTTCATTTGCGGCTCTGATTCCCAGTGATCCGATAGAAGTCAATACTAATATATGTGCGACTGTGCTTCTGTCATTAGCTCTACACAACAGGTGAAATGTTCTTGCAGCCTTTATTTTTACCAATTGATTTTCTTGTGGATTTTCTACACTAGGGAGCACTGTCCTTATCACTATTACAGTTGTAACAAGGCGTATAGATATCCTTACCCAGCAATCCCTGAAGGTCCAGGAACTCAAAGGGATGCAGTACACAATCTCCAGACACTGGCCGTCTAATAATTACACAGTGCAGACTTAATGCCCATTTACACACAACGGTTATCGCTCACAATTTGTCTATACGATGTCTTTTGAGCAATAATCATTGTGTGTAAATGCTACCATCGTTAGCTTTTCGGCTTGTGAGACAGTGACTGGCAGAGTGCTGGAGGGCAGATATATTTCGCCTAGGATGCACTCATATGAGGCTTTAGGGAGCACCTGGGCAGATACGTGCCACCGAGCAGCCTAGGCATTTTCCTGGAATGGTCAAAGCGAAGGGTGGGATGGCCACTCCCACATACCAGGTGAGGCTGGTACCAGGCCTTATAAAGCCTGGGCCTGTAGGTCTTGGAGGGAGTGTGGTGAGACATCTGCAGGTCTGAGGACCAGACTGGCTGTGCGCAGCAAGCAGTGTTTTTGACAGTGAGCAGTCAGGACCGATCTATGCATAGTAAGTGCTCAGACGAGCAGGTGTTACTTTCTGTTGGCCTGGAGTTAAGGCCTGTTTTGCTTTACTTTTGCTGCAATAAACCCAGGCAAAGCCTGAATTTTGAACTTTATTCCTTGTGTCACTGTCTTTGGCTGTGGATGCCCACCCTGCTACCTTATCCTGACGCTAATCACTCACAGGCTGAAGAATGATTTTTAGTACAGCATAAAAAAACACTGTTCAGATGGCCAGCTGATAGCAGGCACTGCACGCTGTGATTCTCCACAGGAGTGCTGATAACATTTTTTTTCAGCTGCTGTCCCGCCGGAGAACAATGGAGCTGTATTCAGATAACAGACCACCTGCTTTTATCTGCATACAGCGAAGGGTGCCTCATTTGAATGCAAATAAAGCAAGTAAGCTGCTAATGGGCATTAGTGCCCATTAGTAGCTATGCAAAATGATTGCTCAAAACTGTTACTCAAACTGTCTTTTGAGCGAATTTTGAGTAATCATCTTTGCGTATAAATGGGGCTTTACACTAGACAGTCTTAAAATGCATCAGTTTGTGACAGCGACACTACGTACCGATGCACAAGAGAAATAAATCGCAACATGCTCTATTCTCTGTGTATCATATGCAGCCCTTCTATGTGCTGCATATGATACACTGTATACAAGAAATTAAGAAAAGATATATATATAAAAAATCACACTGCACATGTCCCTGAGTAGGTTCGACAGCTTGCTATCTAATGGCCCAGAGTTTGGGGTCCCCTCCAACACTGTAGAATGCATGTTTTATGTATGTCTTGGGTCATTGTCATGAGTGTTGTATGAGTCAGTGGTATGTGTATTTGCACTACCCTGAGTGAAAGGGTTAATGTCTGGGTATGTCTGGAAAATGTATCATTTTGTCTAGTTATCTGGTTGATGTGCACGTGAGTCGTGAATCAGGTGACAAGGAGGAAGTTTGGAGTTGGAGTCTCGAAGTGGAGAGAGAGAACTGTTCGTGTGATGGAGGAGAGATGGGCTGCTCCTCCTGCCAGAATGCAGCAATGCCAGGATCTCTCCTTGGAGGAAGTTTGCCCTGTTGGGGTTATGGAAACTAGGACATGCTGAGAGCGCGTAGGTGTGAGAGCGCAAGAACCACATGTACCTATTCAGGAAAATCCGCACGTCCTGCAAGAGGAGTGAGTGACTGCCTGATAATAAGCACAAGTGTGAAAGAGTTCTAGGGTCCATCCAGTTGAGAGAGTTTCATCCAAGAGGGAGAGATCCAACAGATAACTGAGTCTGTGGATGTATATACCTTGGGAAAACCAAACAGCACGAGTGAGAGGAAAACAGGCGATGAAACGTAAGCCTCCTACTAATAATAATCTAATACTGTACAAGTTGCTTCATACAAGTTGTTCTTCTGTTGTTTGAAAAAGTCCTTGAAGCAAAAGAACAAGACCACACGTTCCCAGCTTTTGTAGAAAAAATACTCTCTGTGTGTGGACTACTGTTTATTCAAGTTGGGTGATCCACCGCTGATTCAGGAACGTTGGCGTCACAGTGACACAACACAGACCTAAGGTAACCCAGGTTACTAAACATGATTTCCCTGGTTAGTAACGAGGTTGGGTTCTTATCCAGCTGTTGGAAGGAGACAGTAGAGCCCCGTGGCAGGTTGCTACTGCATTTACCCCACTATCTCCTTGGCTGAGGGCCTGCTCCTCGGATGTTGCAGCTATAACATCTAACATCATGTATTTTTGTTAGTCATTAAAAGCTATCATATCTACAAAATTACTTGGTTTCTCTTACTGGGAACAATCACACTTTGTCGATGATGTGTGATTTGCCAGCATGCACAGCGCCTATTCAGCCCATACACGTCTCTGCCGGAAGAGTGTATGGGCTGTAATGTGTAAAACGTTGCAGGAGACCCGGAACATTTTATGCATACGGCCGTGGGTCACCGCTAAGGTCATTAGCACTTGTGCAGAGCGTTTAGACGGGCAGAGAACATTGCTGGATCGCAGACTACTGGCTGGCGTCTCGCGAGGAGTGTTTACACGCAGCTGGAATCTTGCGATCCAGCGATGGTTTTTATGCTGACTGAAAGTTAGAGATAATGAAAATTGAAAAAATAGTAAGTTGTTTTTTTGGATTTACACAGGACTTCGTTCGAACAAATTATTAGAGATAATAATGTCATGTAAATGGTCCATAAGTCATTCATGTGAATGAGCCCCACATTCTCTGGTGTAAACCATGTGAAATGTAACTGTTAAATACTGTATGAAAATGTACCAGTTCCATTGTGTTCAACACGCCCAACAGTTACTATATTGTGTCCAACACGCCCAACTATTACTACTATTGTTGTTTCGTAATTGCTTTTATTGTTTTCCTCAAGTCGAAATCCTATTATACCCTTTAGATTTCTAACCAAATATAAGACTGAGCCCTCTAAGACGGAAATCTCCAATTAATCGGCTGCTTAGCATTTAGGAAATCTCTGCCTTGTGAAAGTAGCAATCCAGATAACGTGCATGCAATTTCCGAATTTCATTCAATTAATATAATATAGAGTGTTTGACGTCTCCCTTGCAGTAGACTCAATGACATCCAGTAATTCCCTTCCCGTGGGGAACAAAGGAATCTAAGTCTTCATTAAGTCATAAGAAAAAAAGAACTTTTTAGCCAATGCCTGCTAAGTATTGTTTTATTGCAAACGCTATAGACAAGGCCCCAATTTCTGCTTCTAGCTACACATTTACTTGCAGTTAATCATTGCATAGCTCAGACATAAATCAGCAGTAAATTTTATTGAATAGCTGCTAGTACAGATGGGGAATCAATAAAGGACAATGCTGCATCCCAAAACAAGACCTGGAAGGGAAGGAAGTAGATTGGCATTTCTACTCTCCAGAGTGCCGTGTCACAAGTGTGGTGGTAAGTGATAGGCTCACCCTGACGGCATGTGCAAATGCCAGGCATAACTGTGTCTCAAAATGTAGCTGTACTAATATGTATAAGCTGTTAGACTTGTGATGGAACTGCCATCTTTAACCCCTTCCTGCTTCACCCTTTTTCATTTTCTCATTTTCCTTTTTTTCCTCCCCACTTTCAAAAATCATAACTTTTTTTTCCCAGTTATTTGAGGGCTTGGTTTTTGCGAGACAAGTTGCACTTTTCAGTGGTATCATTTAACATACTACATAATGTACTGGAAAAGTTTTAAAAATTTCAAAGTGGGCAAGAACAGAAAGAATGCAACTGTACAATTTTTGTTGAAACAACATTCATACTGCAGTAAAAAGTATGCGTTCTCTGTAGAGATGAGCGAGCACCAAAATGCTTGGGTGCTCATTGCTCGAGTCAAGCTTTCCGCGATGCTCGAGAGTTCGTTTCAAGTAACGAACCCCATTTAAGTCAATGGACGACTCGAGCATTTTTGTATATGACCGATGCTCGCTAAGATTTTCATTTGTGCAAATCTGCAAAACCTACGAAAGTGATGGAAACGACACAGAAACGGATAGGGCAGGCGAGGGGCAACATGCAGGGCTGCATCTCAGGTTCCCAGGTCCCACTATTAAGCCACAATAGCGGCAAGAGTAGCCCCCCCCCCCAACAATTTTTACTTCGGACAAACCCTCATTAGCAAGGCACACCTTAGCTAAGCACCACACTACCTCCAACCAAGCACAATCACTGCCTGCAGGACACACCGCTGCCTCTTCTCCTGGGTTACATACTGCCCCCCCCCCCCCCCCGCACGACCCAGTGTCCACAGCGCACACCAAAGTGTCCGTGCGCAGCCTTTAGCTGCCCTCATGCCACATGCTGGCCTCATAGCCACACCACCCTCATGTCTATTTATAAGTGCGTCCGCCATGAGGAGGAACCGGAGGCACACACTGCAGTGGGTTGGTAGGGCCAGGCAGCAACCCTCTTCGAAAGGGGGGGGGGGGAGGGCGGCGATAGCCCACAATGCTGTTGAGAATTGGTAATAGATCGACGTTCCATCTTCATTCCAATCCTGTGCCACCTCCGTCAGGAGCTGCAAATGTGGGCATAAAGGGGAGTCTGCTGCCAGCCCAGCACTTCTACATATCTCCACAATGCAGCAATACTCTGTGTGGGAAGTATGTGAGCGAGCCCTGGGTAAGCCTCTGTCCCAGCAAACACCTTGTGTGGCCCAAGGTGCTGCGAGTGACATAGCAATGGGGACTCCATGTGTCCACACACTACTCATTCTGTTTGGGTGTCGGATTCCTCATCGACAACGCAAGGGGTAAACCATCTGTACTCTGCACCCTTCCCAAGTCTGTCAGTGTTTTGGGGACAGACAGGTACAACTCCGCTACGGCAAGTCTGTGTGCACCCACAGCATGGGTGGCTAGCAGGAATCCACAGAAGGTACATAAAGAAATCCCATTGCAGTGCCCCGGATAGCTGAAGTTACGTGAGAGGAAATACATGTTGACTGCGGCCCACACTCCATGCCCTAGACATTCTGTTTTTATTTTTTAAAGTGCCAGGCAGGTACAACTCCGTTGTGGCAAGTCTATGTGCACCCACAGCATGGGTGGCTCCCAGGAACGCACAGACGGTACATAAAGAAATCCCATTGCAGTGCCCCGGATAGCTGAAGTTACGTGAGAGGAAATACATGTTGACTGCGGCCCACACTCCATGCCCTAGACATTCTGTTTTTATTTTTTAAAGTGCCAGGCAGGTACAACTCCGTTGTGGCAAGTCTATGTGCACCAGCAGCATGAGTGGCTAGCAGGAACACACAGACGGTACATAAAAAAATCCCATTGCAGTGCCCCGGATAGCTGAGGTTACGTGAGAGGAAATACATGTTGGCTGTGGCCCACAGTCCATGCCCTAGACATTCTGTTTTGTTTTTTTTAAAGTGCCAGGCAGGTACAACTCCGCTGTGGCAAGTCTGTGTGCACCCACAGCATGGGTGGCTCCCAGGAAAGACGGTACTTAAAGAAATCCCATTGCAGTGCCCCAGATAGCTGAGGTTACATGAGAGGAAATACATGTTGGCTGCGGCCCACAGACCATGCCCTAGACATTCTGTTTTGTTTTTTTTTAAAGTGCCAGGCAGGTACAATTCCGCTGTGGCAAGTTTGTGTGCACCCGCAGCATGGGTGGCTAGCAGGAACACACAGACGGTACAGAAAGAAATCCCATTGCAGTGCCACGGATAGCTGAGGTTACGTGAGAGGAAATACATGTTGGCTGCGGCCCACACTCCATGCCCTAGTCAGTCAGGTTTTTTTGGTGGGCCAGATAGGTAGAATACTGCGATGGGAAGACTTAGTGCACCCATAGTATACACAGACCCCTGTAATATTCCTGTAGCAAAGGTATAAGCTGACCCCAGTAACATTTATGTTGCAGAAGTCTAGGGAGACCCCATTAACATTTCTGTAGTAACAGTATAGATAGACCCCAGTAACATTTATGTAGCAGCAGTATAGGCAGACCCCAGTATCAGTTCTGTAGCAGCAGTATAGGCAGACCCCAGCACCATTTCTGTAGTAGAAGTATAGGCAGACCACTGTAAAATTTACGTGGCAGTATAGGCAGACCCCAGTAACATTTCTGTAGCAGAAGTATACGCAGACCCTTGTAACATTTCTGTAGTAATACTATAGACAGATCCCAGTGACATTTCAGTAGCAGAAGTATAGGCAGACCCCTGTAACATTTACATGGCAGCAGTATTGGCAGACCCCAGTAACATCCCTGTGGCAGCAGTATAGGCAAACCCCAGTAAAATTAACAGGGCAGCAGTATAGGCAGACCCCTGTAACATCCTTGTGGCAGCAGTATAGGAAGACCCCTGTAAGATTTTTGTGGCAGAAGTATAAGCAGAGCCCTGTAACATTCAAGTAGCAGCAGTATAGGCAGACCCCTGTAACATGTACGTGGCAGCAGTATAGGCTGACCCTAGTACAATTTCTGTAGTAATAGTATAGGCCAACCTCTGAAATATTGGGATACCATGAGCGTAGACGAAGGACGGAAAAATTAGTTGGATAAGAGTGTAGGCGTGGGCCCCAAAAATTAGTGTACCAAGAGTACAAGTGTACCTCTGAAAAATTTATCAACCGAGAGGGCAGGTGAAACCCATCAACATTTTTTTAAAGATACAGCTCATTGTTGCTTAATTTGTAGCAGAGCCTCGAGGCAGCCCTGTTGAAAAAATTGGTTCATGTTACAGCCCCAATACTTTTGAAGCTTTGAAATTGTAAAAACATTGTTAGATGAGCCTTTTGGGCCACAGAAAAATTGGCCGTTCAGCGCGATGACATGTTGTTTCAGGAGGAAGAGTAGCAGGAGGAGGACTAATGTCAGAGACAGATTGACAAAGATCAATGGCCCGTTTTACCGATGATAGAGAAGAGTGCTTTTATCTGCGGTTGCAGCGATAAGAATCTTTAGGTTCCGCTGCTTTCCGCCGGTGGAGAAGAGAAATCTGGGGAAATACAGGCTTTGTTCATCTTTATGAGTGTAAGCATGTCGGCACTGGCAGTTGACAGGCGGGTACGCTTGTCCGTGATGATTCCTCCAGCTGCACTAAAAACCCTCTCTGACAAGACGCTAGTGGCAGGGCAAGCCAGAACCTCCAGGGCATACAGCGCAAGTTTGTACCACATGTCCAGCTTTGACACCCAATAGTTGTATAGAGCCGAGGCATCACGGAGGACGGTGGTACGATTGGCTACGTACTCCCTCACCATCTTTTTACAGTGCTCCCTCTGACTCAGCCTTGACTGGGGAGTGGTGACGCAGTCTTGCTGAGGAACCATAAAGCTAGCAAAGGCCTTGGAGAGTGTTCCCCTGCCTGCGCTGAACATGCTGCCTGATCTCTGCGCCTCCCCTGCTACTTGGCCCTCAGAACTGCGCCTTCTGCCGCTAGCGCTGTCAGATGGGACGTTTACCATCAGTTTGTCCACCAGGGCCCTGTGGTATTGCATCACTCTCGAACCCCTTTCCTCTTTGGAAATTAGAGTGGAAAGGTTCTCCTGATAACAGGGGTCGAGCAGTGTGTATACCAAGTAATCCGTAGTGGCCAGAATGTGTCTAACGCGAGGGTCACGAGAAAGGCAGCCTAACATGAAGTCAGCCATGTGTGCCAGGGTGCCAGTACACAAGAAATGGCTGTCCTCACTAGGAAGATCACTTTCAGGATCCTCCTCCTCCTTTTCCTCCTCCTCATCCACAGGCCATACACACTGAAAAGATGGGAGGCAAGCAGCATGGGTACCCTCACCAGTGGGCCCAGCTGTCTCTTCCCCCTCCTGCTCCTCCCCCTTATCCTCCTCCTCCTCCAAAACGCGCTGAGATATAGACATGAGGGTGCTCTGACTATCAAGCAACATACTCTCTTTCCCCGTCTCCTGTTCCGACTGCAAAGTGTCAGCCTTTATACTTTGCAGCAAACTTCTCAGCAGGCATAGCAGAGGAATGGTGACGCTAATGATTTCAGCATCGCCGCTCACCATCTGGGTAAACTCCTCAAAGTTTCCGAGGACCTGGCAGATGTCTGCCATCCAGGCCCATTCCTCGGTAAAGAATTGGGGAGGCTGACTCCCACTACGCTGCCCATGTTGGAGTTGGTATTCCACTATTGATCTACACTGCTCATAGAGCCTGGCCAAAATGTGGAGCGTAGAATTCCACCGTGTGGGCACGTCGCACAGCAGCCATGCTCTGGCAGATTAAACCGATGTTGCAGGGTTCGCAGGGTGGCAGCGTCGGTGGTGGACTTGCGGAAATATGCGCAGAAACGGCGCACCTTGCCGAGCAGGTCTGACAAGTGCGGGTAGTTTTTCAGAAACCGCTGAACCACCAGATTGAAGACGTGGGCCAGGCATGGCATGTGTGAGAGGCTGCTGAGCTGCAGAGCGGCCACCGGGTTACGGCCGTTGTCACACACGATCATGGCCGTTTGCAGGCTCAGCGGCGAAAGCCAGAGGTCGGTCTGCTCAGTCAGACCCTGCAACAGCTTGGGGGCTGTGTGCCTCTTGTCACCTAGGCTGAATAGTTTCAGCACGGCCTGGGTAATAGTGAGCCACTACAACTCCCAGCGGCCACGCAGTAAAATGCACACGGTCTCAGATAACCCTAAGAAGGAGCGGTTTTTCAAATTTTTTTGGAAAAAGCAAACAGCTTAGATAACGTGTATATGTCTTTCCCTCTATCAGCGGCTGTGGCCGTACGCTGTGCGTGAAGTTAACTGGACACACAGAGCAGTGTAAAAAATTAGGCAATTATTGGCCTGCACTAGGAGGGTCACAGCGGTTATGTAATGCACACTGCAGGCCAAAAAATATATACGCTGGGATGCAGAAAGGCCTAGCTGGCTAACAGTGAGCTATAAAACAGTAATGCACACGGTCACAGGTAGCCTTAAAGGGGTTGTCCCGCGCAAAAACGTTTTTTTTTTTTTTTTTTTTCAGCGGGACCAATCAGATGAGAGGCAGCAGTCACTCACCCATTCATAAATTCATGAATGGGTGTGTGAGTGGAATCTGCCTCTGATTGGTCAGGCTGTGACCAATTAGAGGCAGCTCATTCAGCAGGCGGGGATTTTAAATCCCCGGCTGCTGAATACTACTCACAGCTGTTCAGAGCAGTTCAGGAGGACTGCTGCTGGCCGCGCTGAACTCCGTCTGCCGGGACCAGGTGAGTATATATATATTTTTTATTTTTACACATTTCTGGATGAATTGCAGGGAAGGGCTTATATATTTAACCCCTTCCCGACAATTCATCCCGCGATCGCCGGCAGCCCATTGCTTTCAATGGAGCCAGCTGTATTGCCGGCTCCATTGAATTCAATGGGGTAACATCGTTCTGCCGGGACAAGATGAGTATATTTTTTTAAAATTTTTACACATTTCTGGATGAATTTCAGGGAAGGGCTTATATATTTAAGCCCTTCCCGACAATTCATCGCGCGATCGCCGGCAGCCCATTACTTTCAATGGAGCCAGCTGTATTGCCGGCTCCATTGAATTCAATGAGCTAATATCGTTCTTCTCTGCCACAGCTGTTACAGCTGTGGCAGAGGAGAGCGATCTTTATGCTGACAGTGTGTGTGTGTGTGGGGGGGGTCTCACTCTTGCCACTATTGTGGCTTAATAGTGGGACCTGGGAACTTGAGATGCAGCCCAACATGTAGCCCCTCGCCTACCCTATCCGTTTCTGTGTCGTTCCCATCACTTTCTTGAATTTCCCAGGTTTTCACAAATGAAAACCTTAGCGAGCATCGGCGATATACAAAAATGCTCGAGTCACCCATTGACTTCAATGGGGTTCGTTACTCGAAACGAACTCTCAAGCATCACTGAAAGTTCGACTCGAGTAACGAGCACCCGAGCATTTTGGTGCTCGCTCATCTCTAATGTCTTTCTCTCTATCAGTGGCTGTGGCTGTACGCTGTGCGTGAAGTTGCCGGGACGCACAGAGCAGTGTAAAAAATTAGGCAATTATTGGCCTGCACTTGGAGGGTTACAGCGGTTATGTAACGCACACTGTAGGCCGAAAAAAATATACGCTGGGCTGCAGAAAGGCCTAGCTGGCTAATTGTGAGCCACTACAACAGTAATGCACACGGTCACAGGTATCCCTAAGGAGGAGTTTTTTTTCAGATTTTTTTTAAAAAAACAGCAGCCTAGATAGCGTGTATATGTCTTTCTATCAGTGGCTGTGGCTGTACGCTGTGCATGAAGTTGACGTGACGCACAGAGTGGTGTAAAAAATTAGGCAAATATTGGCCTGCACTTGGAGGGTCACAGCGGTTATGTAACACACACTGTAGGCCGAAAATTTATATGCTGGGCTGCAGAAAGGCCTAGATGGCTAATAGTGAGCCACTACAACTCCCAGCGGCCACAACAGTAATGCACACGGTCACAGGTAGCTCTAGGGAGGAGCTTTTTTGGGGTACTTGTTGACAGGATTGTACACTACCACTGTCCCTGCCTGACCAGTACTGCCCCTATACTCTGTATAATTGGCTGCAGACTGAGAACGCAATAGCCTGCATAGCCCAAGATGAAAAAAAAATTGTGCAAAACTGCTCCCAGCAGCCACAACAGTAATGCACACGGTCAGATGTGGCCCTAAGAAGGACCCTTGGGGTTCTTGAAGACGCCAATACTATCCCTATAGCACCAGCAGCACCCTCCCTAATCTCTGCCAGCGTGTGTCTGAGGCGAGCAGCGGGCGGGACTGCTTTATATACTGGGCGGTCTCTTGATCTCGCCAGCCACTCACTGCAGGGGGGTGGGATAGGGCTGGAATGTCACAGGAGGAAGTTGTAATGCCTTCCCTGCATATCTATTGGCCAGAAAATGGTGCAAAACATGCAGGGAAGGAAATGGAATTGACGCGAGTACCGCGTTGTGCTCGTATCGAGTAACAAGCATCTTGAGTACCCTAATACTCGAGTGAACATCAAGCTTGGACGAGTACGCTCCCTCATCTCTAGTTATCTGTATTCTGTGGGTTTGTACGATTACAGCAATTGCAAATGTATGTTTTTTTCTGTAATACAACTTAAAAAAAATCAAATACATTTTGAAAAACAAAACTTTTTTTTGCTTTGCGTTACTATTTTTGAACCCAGAACTTTTTTTTATTTTTGTGACAGTCGGGTGGTGTGGGGGATCATTTTTGGAGCGATGATTAGTGGTTTTTATTAATGCCATTTTGGGGCACATACAACTTATGGATTACTTTTTATTCATTTTTTCTTGGATACTGGGTGACTCAAAACTCTGGCATTGTGTATATTGTTTTTTCTGACAGTGTTCACCATGCGGGATTAATGTGATCTTTTAATAATTTGGTCCTTTGCGGATGCAGGAATACTATATGTTTTTACTTTTTTTTCTATTTCTTGTATTCTCTTATGTGAAGACTGAGAATTGTTTTTCTTTTACTTTTATTAATTTTTATTTTTTTCAGCATTAAATACTTTTTCTTAACTCATTGTTATATTATTGTAGTCTCCAAAGGGGACTTGAACTTGCAATCATTTCATCACTCATAAAGTATAATGCAATACTCTGGTATTGCATCATACTGCATTCTTACAGGTGGCCGTTAATGGAAGCCCAAGGGGCCTGCAGAAGGCCCTGAGCTGCTATAAAAACTGAACCACCAATCCCACTGCAGGGGGTCATTCAGCTCCCAGATTGCGGATAGGAACATTTAAATGCCCCTGTCAGAATTGACAGCGGCATTTAAAAAATTAACAGCCTCAATCAGCTTGACCTCTGATCACAGCTGTTGGTGTCGGGTGTCAGCCCGAGCCTGCTGCATACAAAGACACACGTCGCACAAGCATGGTGCATGTCGGGAAAGGATTAAAATGTGGAAAATACAGGATAAAAATTATGTGGCTATTAAGTGCTGCCGAAGCCCCGGTAAAGACTGCTCTCATGTATTTATGTGCATTCAGTGGACCTGGCAGCCAATGAGCTTGTATTGGGGAGGGGTCAACATTTGGAATACATTCCCGCTGGTTGTGAACTTCTGTCTCCTTGTCTCCCATCTCATCTAAATAATTTTCCTACTTATTATGTTTTTTTTTTTAAGAAAACAACTTTATCCTATTAACTAAATCTTCTGTATTTCATATCCTTAAAAAAGCGGTGTCCTATCCTCCAAGGAGCGAGCTACTTATACAAATGATTAACTCCCACAGAGATGATACATGGTATTTTTTCTAAGCATCTGACAGTTTAATTACAAGGATGGAGATGATAACTGTATCTCCTAGTTTGTCAATTAAGAATTAGGGCATTAAACAAACAGACAGGAAGCATACATTTAAATTAAACCATTAAGTGCAGGCAATTAGCGCTAAGCACCCAGGATCACTTCAACATTTTAAAGCATGAAATTAAAGAGCAAATTTGATTTTATTTTCTTGATTAAGATGGGGACTTTTTAACTATTTCATTATTTTTGGGTTAATTTACTATTGTTGGGACAGATATCTTATGCAGGCGTCTTTATACTTGGGCGTCTATAGCATCTTCCAACAGTCCCAAGTAAGTAGAATGCACTCCCGATTCCTGCTTGAAATCTCGCTTGGGGAATTTGAGGGCTTTGGGGTCCTGAAAGAAAAGGCTAAATAGCATTTCCCTCTTACTGATAGTCAAGAAGGATCAAGGAGGAGCAGTGCTGGTCAGCTGATCATTGAGCGCCAGTGTACTTGGCATCTCAGCATTCTTCACTATGGTGGTTTCTGGTTCTATTCATTTATATAGTACTCACATACAGGTGTTTATCAAAATAATTATTAATAGCATGTAGGATGCCTTTGGTCTCAATTCAGTTTAAGTAGGTGCATATAAGCGCTGAATGGTGGAAAGCAAGGTCCAGGGATAGACCAGTAGCAAGAGGATGGTAGCAGGGGCAACACATAGAGTGGGATCTTACTTCTGCCCTTGCGTACACCTTAGAAAAGTCCCAGTTGCAAGTGTTATTGACATATGAGACATAATGGGGGAGTGGTTATTGGTCAGTAGTCCTGTTGCTCTCCAACTCTACTTTAATGGAATTTAAAGTATCATCACTAGTGAGATAAAATACAACATGTCTCACCAGTGGTAGATTGCAGTGAAGCAGTTCTGTTGGAACCCATCCTATTTGTAGCAAAACCGTCAGTGCGCCCTTGTACATCATAGCTGAGGCTTTCTCACAAAGCATAGCTCAATAGTTCCTCTTAGATGTCCTCACTGAAGTATCATGAGAGCAGCCATCAGAGCAGAGTATCTGCACACTTCAAGGTCTATTTCTTCACATGCCAGAGACCCATCTGGTGTCTGTCCACCAGGAAAGTTGCTGAACTTCATCTTACTGCTCTTGAAACCATACCTAGGTAGAGCAAGCTGCGTGGAGCGTGGCATTATCCCGGAAAATCGCATCTCCGTCAGGAAACAATGATTGCATTATAGGAGGACTTGATCAGCCAAATGCCAGTATAGTTCTTGGCAGTCACTCTTTCTGTTAAGGTGATAATAGTCCCTACAGAAAACCATGAGATGGATATTCAAGCCATACTGAATCCATCACTGTGCTTGACTATGGGAAGTAGACAGCAGGATGATAGGCTTCTGTTGACATTCGCCGGGCATAAACATGTCCTGTGGTGGGAAATGACAGAAGGGAGGATTCCTCAGACCAAACCACATGTTTCTAGTCATCAGCAGAGCAGGATTTGTGGTTGTGGCACCATTGTAGTTGTCTGTGTATGTGTAACCAGTGGTTTGAGAGTTATTGTTCTGTCGTGAAAGTTCATTTTGTGGCGTTCTCTCCTCAGTTGACTTCCTGTTAAAGGTCATACTTTGATTCAACACCCTTCTGTCATGGAGTTTACATTTTCAGCCACTATTGCATTCAGCAAACAATGCTTTGCCTTCCTGGGTGTATGCTGTCATGACTTTTCATATAGTACCTCTGGATACACCAAACAAACAGGCATTTTGCTGACAGATGCTCGAAGTAGCCATGTACTAACAATCTGCCCTCTCTGAAGTCTGTAAGGTCGGACATCTTGCATAATCCAGAATACAAAATGCCGAATGCAGATGATCTACTGCTGCTTTACTCTTGATTTGCATAGACACTACACAATAACAACCAACGGTGGGCATCGGGGTCCATGTGCATACTACTGCTGCATGCGTTTTCTAGAGCATGATCAATCGTAGGAGTTACATTATAATTTAGCCGACATAAAATCATCGTCAGGTCGTTGGCGTCTCATTACGTTTAGACACTGATCTTCAGTGTTTCATATAGGAGTCTGAAGTAATGAACGACAAGTGAACGATTCCCAATGATGATTTGCCTGTCGAAACAGGCTGCCCGAACGCGAACAAACTGTTGATGACGTCACCAGCTCGTTCGCTCGAGCAAACGAGAATCGTGAGGTTCTCGTTAGGTGTAAAAGGACTTTTACTTGTTTATTTAGCTGCAATTATCTCAGTATAAGGCCTATTTCATGCAACGTCGTTTTGATGCTGATTAGGTGCATCAAAAAATCGCATCTAAAAGAATCCATGACTTCCTATGGGTTCTTTTAGATAAGTGATTTTTTGATGCGCCGAGAAAATCCCGCGTCAAAGGATAGCGTAATAACCCACTAACAAAAAATTATATAGCTAATAGAGATGAGCGAACGTACTCGTCCGAGCTTGATATTCGTGCGAATATTAGGGTGTTCGGGATGCTCGTTACTCGTAACGAGTACCACGCGGTGTTCCGGTTACTTTCAGTTTCCTCTCTGAGACGTTAGCGCGCTTTTCTGGCCAATTGAAAGACAGGGAAGGCATTACAACTTCCCCCTGTGACGTTCAAGCCCTATACCACCCCCCTGCTGTGAGTGGCTGGGGCGATCAGATGTCACCTGAGTATAAAAATTGGCCCCTCCCGCGGCTCGCCACACATGCCTTGTGACTTAGCTGAGGGAAAGTGCTGCTGCTGGTGCTGCTGTAGGGAGAGCGTTAGGAGTCAGTGTAGGCTTCAAGAACCCCAACGGCCCTTCTCAGGGCCACATCTACTAGTGTGCAGTACTGTGTTAGCACAGTATTTTTTTTTTTTTTGTCCAAAATTGGATCTGCAGAGCATTGCGCCCTGCAATAGGGACAGAAGTGGGGGTTAGGCAGGGAGAGTGTTAGGAGTTAGTGTAGGCTTCAAGAACCCCAACGGTCCTTTCTAGGGCCACTTCTATCCGTGTGCAGTATTGTCCAGGCTGCTGTTAGCAGTGTTGCATATTTTTTTTTTTTCTCAAAACCGGCTGTGCAGAGCATTGCACCCGGCATTAATACTACAGGGATAGAATTGTGTAGGCAGGGCCAGAAGACATTTATTATTCATTAAATACACGCAGTGGGGTCTTCCCTTTGCTAAAAAGGAAAAAAATTATATTTGGCCTGCCTGTGTCAGTCCTAAGGTCTCCGTGTACGTGTGTGCTGCGTGTACAACGTACAAAAATCAGACGCAACCGGCTACGCTTTACTGCAGGCTTGCGCCATTGTCTTTCCTGACTGGCAAATACCTGCTCTGCAAGAGTTAATAACTCTGCTACACTATAGTTGTGTGACACTTTTTGAGGGCCACACCACAGATATTAAACTTCTTGTTCATTGAATATACGCAGTGGGGTCTTCCCTAAGCTAAAAAGGGAAAAAATTATATTTGGCCTGCCTGTGTCAGTCCTAAGGTCTCCGTGTACGTGTGTGCTGCGTGTACAATGTACAAAAATCAGACGCAACCAGCTACGCTTTACTGCAGGCTTGCGCCATTGTCTTTCCTGACTGGCAAATACCTGCTCTGCTAGAGTTAATAACTCTGCTACACTATAGTTGTGTGACACTTTTTGAGGGCCACACCACAGATATTAAACTTCTTGTTCATTGAATATACGCAGTGGGGTCTTCCCTAAGCTAAAAAGGAAAAAAATTATATTTGGCCTGCCTGTGTCAGTCCTAGGGTCTCCGTGTACGTGTGTGCTGCGTGGACAACGTACAAAAATCAGACGCAACCAGCTACGCTTTACTGCAGCCTAGTGCCATTGTCTTTCCTGACTGGCAAATACCTGCTCTGCTAGAGTTAATAACTCTGCTACACTATACTTGTGTGACACTTTTTGAGGGCCACACCACAGATATTAAACTTCTTGTTTTTCATTGAATACACGCAGTGGGGTCTTCCCTAAGCTAAAAAGGAAAAAAATTATATTTGGCCAGCCTGTGTCAGTCCTAAGGTCTCCGTGTACGTGTGTGCTGCGTGGACAACGTACAAAAATCAGACGCAACCAGCTACGGTTGAGTGCAGCCTAGCACCATTGTCTTTCCTGACTGGCAAATACCTGCTCTGCTAGAGTTAATAACTCTGCTACACTATAGTTGTGTGACACTTTTTGAGGGCCACACCACAGATATTAAACTTCTTGTTCATTGAATATACGCAGTGGGTGCTTCCCTTTGCAAAAAAGGAAAATAAATTATATTTGGCCTGCCTGGGTCAGTCCTAGGGTCTCCGTGTACATGTGTGCTGCGTGGACAACGTACAAAAATCAGACACAACCAGCTACGGTTGAGTGCAGCCTTGCGCCAATTTCTTTCCTGCCTGGGAAATCAAATCACTGGTAATACAGCATGCTGAGGGGTAGGGGTAGGCCTAGAGGATGTGGACGCGGCCGAGGACGCGGAGGGCCAAGTGAGGGTGTGGGCACAGGCCGAGCCAGTGCGGTGGCCAGGGGTAGAGGCAGGGCCAGACCGAATAATCCACCAACTGTTTCCCAAAGCGCCCCCTCGCGCCATGCCACCCTGCAGAGGTCAAGGTGCTCTACGGTGTGGCAGTTTTTCACAGAGACGCCTGACGACCGACGAACAGTGGTGTGCAACCTTTGTCGCGCCAAGATCAGCTGGGGAGGCACCACCAACAGCATGTGCAGGCATATGATGGCCAAGCACCCCACAAGGTGGGACGATGCCCGTTCACCGCCTCCGGTTTGCACCACTGCCTCTCCCCCTGTGCCCCAACCTGCCACTGAGATCCAACCCCTCTCTGAGGACACAGGCACTACCGTCTCCTGGCCTGCACCCACACCCTCACCTCCGCTGTCCTCGGCCCCATCCAGCAATGTCTCTCAGCGCAGCGTCCAGACGTCGCTAGTGCCACAGTTTGAGCGCAAGCGCAACTACGACGCCACACACCCGCACGCTCAAGCGTTAAACGTGCACATTGCAAAATTGATCAGCCTAGAGATGCTGCCTTATAGGCTTGTGGAAACGGAGGCTTTCAAAAGCATGATGGCGGCGGCTGCCCCGCGCTACTCGGTTCCCAGTCGCCACTACTTTTCCCGATGTGCCGTCCCAGCCCTGCACGACCACGTCTCCCGCAACATTGTACGCGCCCTCACCAACGCGGTTACTGCCAAGGTCCACTTAACAACGGACACGTGGACAAGCACAGGCGGGCAGGGCCACTATATCTCCCTGACGGCACATTGGGTGAATTTAGTGGAGGCTGGGACAGAGTCAGAGCCTGGGACCGCTCACGTCCTACCCACCCCCAGAATTGCGGGCCACAGCTCGGTGGTGGTATCTGCGGCGGTGTATGCTTCCTCCACTAAAGCACCTTCCTCCTCCAACGCAACCTCTGTCTCGCAATCAAGATGTGTCAGCAGCACGTCGCCAGCAGTCGGTGTCACGCGGCGTGGCAGCACAGCAGTGGGCAAGCGTCAGCAGGCCGTGCTGAAACTACTCAGCTTAGGAGAGAAGAGGCACACGGCCCACGAACTGCTGCAGGGTCTGACAGAGCAGACCGACCACTGGCTTGCGCCGCTGAGCCTCCAACCGGGCATGGTCGTGTGTGACAATGGCCGTAAGCTGGTGGCGGCTCTGCAGCTCGGCAGCCTCACGCACATGCCATGCCTGGCCCATGTCTTTAATTTGGTGGTTCAGCGCTTTCTGAAAAGCTACCCCCACTTGTCATACCTGCTCGGAAAGGTGCGCCAGCTCTGCGCACATTTCCGCAAATCCCACACGCACGCTGCCACCCTGCGGACACTGCAACATAGGTTTAATCTGCCAGTGCACCGACTGCTGTGCGACGTGCCCACACAGTGGAACTCTACGCTCCACATGTTGGCCAGACTCTATGAGCAGCGTAGAGCTATAGTGGAATACCAACTCCAACTTGCGCGGCGCAGTGGGAGTCAGCCTCCTCAATTATTTACAGAAGAGTGACCCTGGTTGGCAGCCATCTGCCAGGTGCTAGGAAAATTTGAGGAGTCTACCCAGGTGGTGAGCGGCGATGCAGCAATCATTAGCGTCACCATTCCTCTGCTATGCATCTTGAGAAGTTCCCTGCAAAGCATAAAGGCAGATGCTTTGCGCTCGGAAACAGAGCCGGGGGAAGACAGTATGTCGCTGGATAGTCAGAGCACCCGCCTGTCTATATCTCAGCGCGTTGAGGAGGAGGAGGAGGAGCATGAGGAGGATGAGGAGGAGGGGGAAGAGACAGCTTGGCCCACTGGTGAGGGTACACATGCTGCTGGGCTGTCATCCTTTCAGCGTGTATGGCCTGAGGAGGAGGAAGAGGAGGAGGAGGAGGATCCTGAAAGTGATCTTCCTAGTGAAGACAGCCATGTGTTGCGTACAGGTACCCTGGCACACATGGCTGACTTCATGTTAGGATGCCTTTCTCGTGACCCTCGTGTTACACGCATTCTGGCCACTACGGATTACTGGGTGTACACACTGCTCGACCCACGCTATAAGGAGAACCTTCCCACTCTCATTCCCGAAGAGGAAAGGGGTTCGAGAGTGTTGCTATACCACAGGGCGCTGGTGGACAAACTGATGGTAAACTTCCCATCCGACAGGGCTAGTGGCAGAAGGCGCAGTTCCGAGGGCCAGGTAGCAGGGGAGGTGCAGAGATCAGGAAGCATGTACAGCGCAGGCAGGGGAACATTCTCCAAGGCCTTTGCCAGCTTTATGGCTCCCCAGCAAGACTGTGTCACCGCTCCCCAGTCAAGGCTGAGTCGGCGGGAGCACTGTAAAAGGATGGTGAGGGAGTACGTAGCCGATCGCACGACCGTCCTCGGTGACGCCTCTGCCCCCTACAACTACTGGGTGTCGAAGCTGGACACGTGGCCTGAACTCGCGCTGTATGCCCTGGAGGTGCTTGCTTGTCCTGCGGCTAGCGTCTTGTCAGAGAGTGTGTTTAGTGTGGCTGGGGGAATCATCACGGATAGGCGTACCCACCTGTCAAACGACAGTGCCGACAGGCTTACACTCATCAAGATGAACAAAGCCTGGATTTCCCCAGACTTCTCTTCTCCACCAGCGGACAGCAGCGATACGTAAGCAATACGTAGGCTGCACCCGCGGATGGAAGCTACGTTCTCTCTCACCATCCAAAACGGGAACATTTCTGCTTCATCAATCTGTGTCTAATATTCCTCCTCCTCCTCCTGCTCCTCCTCCTGAAACCTCACGTAATCACGCTGAACGGGCAATTTTTCTTCGGGCCACAAGGCTCACTCATAATTTTTCTAAACAATATTTATATGTTTCAATGCTCTTAAAAGCGTTGAAACTTTAACTTGAACCAATTTTTCGTTAAACTGGGCTGCCTCCAGGCCTAGTTACCACTTAAGCCACATTAACCAAAGCGATTAATGGGTTTCACCTGCCATCTTGGTTGGGCATGGCCAATTTTTTGGATGTACATTAGTACTGTTGATACAGCAATTTTTGTGGGCCCTCGCCTACAGTGTAATCAAATGAATTTTTAGCCCACCTGCATTACAGCTGACGTTACATCCGCTGTGTTGGGCAATGCAATGGGATATTTTTGTGTATCGCCGGTGGGTTCCAGGGAGCCACCCATGCTGTAGGTGCACACGGAGTTTAACCTACATCTGTCCACTTGTAAAGAACCCCAGTCTGACTGGGGCATGCAGTGTGGGCCGAAGCCCACCTGCATTAACCACGACATTACCTCAGCTGTGATGGGCAATGCAATGGGATTTATTTATGTACCGCCGGTGGCTTCCTGGCACCCACCCATGCTGTGGGTCCACAGGGAATTATAAATGCATCTGTTTCCACTTGTAAAGAACCCCAGTCTGACTGGGGCATGCAGTGTGGGCCGAAGCCCACCTGTATTAAGCACGACATTACTACCTCAGCTGTGTTGGGCAATGCAATGGGATATTTCTATGTACCGCCGGTGGCTTCCTGGCACCCACCCATGCTGTGGGTCCACAGGGAATAATAAATGCATCTGTTTCCACTTGTAAAGAACCCCAGTCTGACTGGGGCATGCAGTGTGGGCCGAAGCCCACCTGCATTAAGCACGACATTACTACCTCAGCTGTGTTGGGCAATGCAATGGGATATTTTTATGTCCCGCCGGTGGGTTCCAGGGAGCCACCCATGCTGTGGTTCCACAGGGACTTCACAATAGGGAGTTGTACCTGCCTGTGTCTATGAATTAAAAAGCCCGGTCTGACTGGGGCATGCAGACACCTTGACAGAATGAATAGTGTGTGGCACATAGGTTCCCCATTGCTATGCCCACGTGTGCAGCTCCTGATGGCGGTGGCACAGGATTATATTTATCATTGCTTCTGTACAGCATTGTGGGCTATCGCCCCGCCCCTTTTAAAGAGGGTCGCTGCCTAGCCGTGCCAACCCTCTGCAGTGTGTGCCTGCGGTTCCTCGTCATGGCAGACGCACTTCTAAATAGACATGAGGGTGGTGTGGCATGAGGGCAGCTGAAGGCTGCGCAGGGACACTTTGGTGTGCGCTGTGGGGGGGAGGGGGGAGAGGGGGGGGGGTTGGGCAGCATGTAACCCAGGAGAAGTGGCAGTGGAGTGTCATGCAGGCAGTGATTGTGCTTTGTTGGAGGTAGTGTGGTGCTTAGCTAAGGTATGCCATGCTAATGAGGGCTTTTCAGAAGTAAAAGTTTTTGGGAGGGGGGGGGCCCCACTCTTGCCGCTATTGTGGCTTAATAGTGGGACCTGTGAACTTGAGATGCAGCCCAACATGTAGCCCCTCGCCTGCCCTATCCGTTTCTGTGTCGTTCCCATCACTTTCTTGAATTGCCCAGATTTTCACACATGAAAACCTTAGTGAGCATCGGCGAAATACAAAAATGCTCCGGTCGCCCATTGACTTCAATGGGGTTCGTTACTCGAAACGAACCCTCGAGCATCGCGATAATTTCGTCCCGAGTAACGAGCACCCGAGCATTTTGGTGCTCGCTCATCTCTAATAGCTAACCACCCTCTGATTTTGTGCAACTATTTCTGTGCAAAGCTCTGTAATTTTATATAATACCTGTCAGGCAGGAGTAATCTATGACTGATCATATATAATAATAATAATAAACTTTATTTGTATAGTGCCAACTTATTTTGCAGCGCTTTCAGGCATGGATAAATGCAAAACAATACAACAATTGCAACAATTACAATGTGAAAAACATTGGGTTAGACACAAATGGATTGGGGGTGGTACAGGAGGTGCAGAGCTTGGGGAACAAAGGTAATAGGGAATTTCATGTGCAGATCAATTATTAGTAGGCAAACGGGGTGGGGCACCACAGGGAGGGGTGAGGGACTAGGTCAGGAGATTTGGTATGCTTCCCTGAAGAGGTGCGTTTTTAAGGCACGTCTGAAATTTTGTGCATCGGGAATTGTCCGGATGCCTTGGGGTAGAGCATTCCAGAGGATGGGTGCTGCTCTAGTGAAGTCCTGTAGGCGAGCATGTGAGGTTCGTATTACAGGGGTGTTTAGTCTGAGTGTGTTAGCCGATCAGAGTGAGCGGGCTGGGTGGTGTACTGACAGTAGGGAGGCGATGTATGGTGGCGCAGCGCCATGCAGAGCTTTGTGAGTGAGGTAGAGGAGTTTAAATTTAGTTCTGCAGTGGATGGACAGCCAGTGCAGCGACTGGCATAGTGCAGAGGCGTCTGAATAATGACTGGATAAAAAAATGAGTCTAGCTGCTGCATTTAGTATGGATTGGAGTGGAGTGAGTCTAGTGCGAGTTGCAGTAGTCAAGCCGGGAGTGGATGAGGGCAGCCACGAGCGTCTTTAGCGTGTGCGTGGTTAGGAACGGACGTATTTTTGCAATATTTCTGAGGTGCATGTGGCATGTTTGGGCCAGAGATTGGATATGGGGGGCAAAGGAGAGGTCAGAGTCCAGTGTGACCCCAAGGCATCTGTGGGTTATAATGGTGCCAGACACTGGAATGGAGATGTTGAGGGGAGGTCGGTTAGAAGGTGGAAAGACAAGGAGGTCAGTTTTAGAGAGGTTTAGTTTGAGAAAAAGGGAGGACATAGTGTTAGAGACAGCGGACAGACAGTCGGTGATATTTTGGAGGAATGGTCCAGAGATCTCACGAGAGGAGGTGTATAGTTGGGTGTCATCAACGTAGAGATTGTATTGGAGGCCAAATTTGTGGATGGTTTGTCCAATTGGGGCAGTATAGATAGAGAAGAGAAGGGGACCAAGGACCGAGCCCTGGGGTACCCCAACAGCGAGAGGAAGTGGAGTAGAGATAGAACCAGCAAAGGAAGCACAGAAAGAGCGGTCAGAGAGGTAGGAAGAGAACCAGGAGAGGCCAGTATCCTTTAGACCAATAGAGTGGAGCATAGTGAGAAGGAGATTATGGTCGACAGTGTCAAATGCAGCAGACAGGTCAAGGAGGATTAGTAAGGAGTAATCACCTCTCGACTTTGCAGTCATCAGGTCATTTGTTACTTTTGTAAGGGCAGTTTTGGTCGAGTGTATAGAGCGGAAACCAGACTGGAGGGGGTCGAGGAGCGAGTTGTCAGAGAGAAAGCGAGTAAGGCAGGAGTAGACCAGGTGTTCCAGTAATTTGGAGATGAAGGGGAGGTTTGAGACGGGTCGGTAGTTGGCAGCATCAGTTGGGTCCAGGGTTGGTTTTTTAAGCAGAGGGGATATAATGGAGTGTTTGAATGAGAAGGGAAAAGTGCCAGAGGTTAGGGGGAGGTTGCAGATTGTAGTGAGGTGAGTAATGAGAGCTGGGGAAAGGGACTGGAGGAGGTGAGAGGGTCACTAGCGCAGGTGGTGGGGCAGGCAGCGGAAAGGAGCCTGGAGACTTCTTCCTCTGTCGTTGGTTCTAGCGTAGATAGTGAGTAGGTGCTGGGTGCAGTGCTGATGAAACTGGGATGGGGGAAACATTTTACCAGAGCTGAGAATGCAAGGTGCATGAAATGGGGTGTCAAACTAAATACAGGGATGTAGCTGTGGGAGTGGAGGGATATGTGCATCCGCTGTAGTCAAGACTGAGGAGTGGGGGGGGGGGGGGGAAGGGGCAATAGCCCAGCTCTCGTCCTATCAGTGCTACTAACATGACTTTGGTATGATTTTAAAGCCAGGATTCGTGGCACCAAAAGCATGTCTGTAGCATTTAAAGAATCAGAGCTACATCTGTTTGAAGTTGGTCTGGGAATTTTGAATTTACAGCTAGTGTGTCTGTATGCAGAGCAGAGGGGGTAGTAGAGAACCATTGTAATTCTCATGTCTGTCCCAGGGAACCTCCTTCCCTAGGACAGACATGAGAATTACAATGGTTCTCTGCTACCCCCTCTGCTCTGACATGGACTTTTCTTTATGTTATCACCCCCCATTATCAATCAGAGAACATATTTGCTTTCTGTCACATGTGGGGGGCTTTTTTCTCATAAAAGGAGTGAAAAGATGAGCACTTGCTCATCTACTCACTTCTCTGTGTTTTGCCAACTTGAAAACAACAAGTTCGGAAGGACAAGTGGGTTGATACAACAAAATTTATTCATACAAATGAATAAATGATCAAAATAAAACAAAGTTACATAAAAAATAGGTGACATTGCGTAAATGTTTACAATGATTCTCAACAAGTAAAATATATTCAGCAAATGATAAAACATAAACACACTTTACAATACAAAAGACTTACAAAGACATACTTACAACATAAAACTGCATCCATTAGGAGCTTTACTTAAACACTTCTGCCTGGAGTCCATCTTTTCACTGGAGAAGCCACAGTGAAAAGCAGACAGGTTTCATGGAGAGATTGTCTTCTCCCCCAGGTACAAGATGCTTCTAATGCATTACGATTTGTATCCTATTTTATACACTATAACTTGCTGAGTCATAGGCCATATTCTCCAAGCTTTGCAACCAAGATGTTATCAATCTCAGACCCCCCACCATCTGAAGTAGCCAGCTTCATTGATCAAAGGTTCAGAATCAACAAAACTCAATTCCCTAGACAATGATGTTGGTATCACAGGATTAACAAGACTCAACAGATTCATGGTGATACAATGTACATGAACAGAGTTCAAACAAACCTATACAAACGAAATTGTAGTTAATGCAATTAGCATTGTTCTGGTAATTGTAGTTAATACAATTACCATTGTTCTGTATAACTAAAACCAATATACATATGTTAGACCTCTATCTGAGGGTGCGTTCACACGAACGTATATCGGCTCGGTTTTCACGTCGAGCCGATATACGTTGTCCTCCGGTGCAGAGGGGGGAGGATGGAAGAGCCAGGAGCAGGAACTGAGGCTCTCGCCCCCTCTCTGCCTCCTCTCCGCCCCTCTGCACTATTTGCAATGGGGAGAGGCGGGACGGGGGCGGAGCCAATTCCCGGACTTTAGCCCCACCCCGTCCCGCCTTCTCTCATTGCAAATAGTACAGAGGGGTGGAGAGGAGGCAGAGAGGGGGCGGGAGCTCAGTTCCTGCTCCTGGCTCTTCCATCCTCCCCCCCTGCACACGAGGACAACGTATATCGGCTCGGCATGAAAACCGAGCCGATATACGCTCGTGTGAATGCACCCTTATACAAAGAATTAACAAGTCACATACAGATTTCACAGTTACATCAAAGCTTCCTACACCAAACAGGTTTAAAGTCCACATGATTGTTCATAGCTATTCGTATTTAAAATACAAAATGGAGAATAAAGGAAGATACAAAATGGAGGATGAAGGAACATAAATAGCCATTTATATAGGCCTGCATTACAATAAGATACAAAATGGAGGGCTACAAATAGCCAATTATATTTGCACCACACTATGCTGTTTAACCCTGAAGGTGCTGCAGTCATTGCTCGGGGGCGCTGTGGGTGAGCGGAGGGTTGCAGCGGGGAGTGGGGGGGAGAGGGAGAGAGAGAGGGCTCCCCCTGTTCCCCGCTGCTACCCCCCACTCCCCTCTGCAACCCCCCGCCCCACAGCGCACCCAAGTACTTTTCACCCGAGTAGTGAAGTACTCGAAAATCGCGGTGCTCGATTGCGAAATCGCCCTTACCGAGTACGTTCGCTCATCTCTACTAGAAACCCATACTGTAATATATTATATTATTTATTTAGTGCAATTAATTCTGTAAAAAAACAAGCTAAAAAAAAGCAATCTTCCACTGAGCAGGAATAAATAGTAATCTAAAAGTTGTTTATTTCTCAAAATAGCGCCCATGAAAACTACAAGTCATCCTGCCAAAAATAATCTGTCATATAGCTCTGTATGGCTCCTCACTAGGGGGTTAGAGGGGTTGTCTGGGAACATTTGTTTTAAAAAAGATATTTAAAAAATATATATATACTCATTTTACCAGCTCTTTGCTGACATCCGCCGCTCTTTGGCCTTTTGGGTGCAGAGCGCTGGCAGCACTGACAACAGGTCATGTGACTGTTGCAGCTAATCAACAGCTGTAATGTACCCTGGTATTGGTGACATCCTCACCAGCTTCTTGCACCTGGAAGTGAACACTGAAGTTTCCATAAGGAGGGGGGCACAAGTTGATTCTCTGACGGAAAGTCTAGTTGCGCCTCTGCTGAATGTGGTCATTGGGACTGCAAAGTAATATTTCAGGTTTTTTTTTTAATACTAGCAAAAAAGTAAATTGACTCTGCAGGAATACTTTTAGTAGCAAACAAGTCTAAAAATGAGCACTGAGTAATGGTTTCTTGGAAACAGAAACATAAAAAAATTGATAAAATGAAGAGAAAATGGAATAACATACACAAACCCTGATCATATCTATTAGTAGTTTATCTGTGAGCTTCCTGTCTCAGGGCACTGAATCAGAGATGCCTGGATAGGAAAATAAAATCACACCTTCCCACTCACAGAACAGATTGTTCCCTTGAAAAACTTTTCCAAAGAGTTGATATTTAGAACCTTACAAAAATTATCCATTGAAAACAAAGTAATTAATTGCAGCACCAAGAAGTCGCAGCTCTGGCTCCAAACCACCTGCTACTGAAACACAATAATAATCAGTTCATAATGATCGGCCTATGGAAGTAGCAACAAACCGCATGATTACATTTGCATAATTGTGTTTATGTTTTTGTTGATAATATGTAAACAATTCCTTTTAATTGGCTGACATCAATTTTATATGCGGAAGTTTAGAATTAATTAAGCCTTTGACGATGCATTAGCTATCCAAATTACTACTTGTGGCTTCTTTACATTTCATTTCTTTACTGCAGCAGTGAGACAAGTTAGGAGCACATTAACCCTTTTGCTGCCAGCTTTTGTTTTGCATATTTTGCACCTCCGGAAGCTAGGTAAGTTTTCATACTTTTGCCATGAACAAATAAATCTTAAATTACAAAGTAAAAAAACTCGCACTAAGGCCTCTTTGACGCGAATGTTATTTCACGGCAAAGTTAGCTGTGCAATAAAATTGTGACTATCTTTGCAGAAAATTGCATGAACGACTATTTGCCACGACCAAGTTGCGGTTATTATTCACGATTTTTCTGTCTATTCACACGGCTACAGGAAAAACATAATGCAGCCCTGAAATCCCTCAGTCGGCAGAACTACTTTAATGACTTTTAACCCTTTCCAATCCAATTGGTATCCTGGTTTTCCTAGGGGGCTTACTCTTTTTCTGATGTTATACAACGGCGCTATATGCTGGGTAAAGCCAGTACTACATGAAGTGATACGTTGGATAGGCTCCGACAGCAGAGAGGCTGCAATATACAGTAAGAGAATCCCGACGGATGTCTTCCAACATCAGAGCTGTACAGCCTAAAATCATAATGTCTTCACAGGTCAGACAGTGGATTGGAAAGGGTTAAATGCCTCACTAGAGGCACCTGTCCGTGCTAAACTCCCTCCCTCTCCCTTTTTCTGACAGCTGCCACAGACTCCCATAGGAATCTATGGAGCCTCCTGTATTGTTCGGTCCAAAGATAGGGCAAGACATATATTTTTCGGCAGCATTGAATTTCAGTCGCCGAAATCGCGCCTATATGCTATTTTTGTCGGTCCAATATTTTTGCAAACCAAAAAATTGTTTGTCTGAATGAATCCATAGGAAACCTTTGGTTCTGATAGTCGCGGCTAACTTTGTTCAAGTGAAAGAGGGCTAAATTCCCCAAACCATATATTTTCTGAAAGTAGACACTTTGCCTATAAGCATGATCCAAGCACAAAATTAAGTACATAATTCCTCCTAAAAGAATAGTTCAACATGTGCTGATTTCATATAATCTACTTAGGCCAATGTCTGCTTTCACATAGCTTCATAAAAAGTGGTTCAGTGCAGGAAAGATTTAAAAGTACCAAGCCGTACAATACAAGAATTACACAACTTAAGGGCAGCTCCAGGTTTTCACGCCTGGCCGATATACAGTGTCCCTCTCTGCAGGTGGAGGAGGCTGGAAGAGCCAGGAGCAGTGCACTGAGCTCCCCACGCCTCCACCCATATAGAATAAAAACGGTATGGCAGCTGGTGATCCAATTTTGAATACTAGTTACAAAGAAAGGGGGACACCTGTTAGCAATACCACCAATATGATGGCCATTTTGAATGCCACCAACTGATTCAACTGTGTAGGTGTGTTAGGTGTGTGATATATCAAGCTAGCAAAGAATTTCACAAGAAAAAACAATGATGTGTTTTAGTTAAGCATAACTATTTGTTCTCATGTTAACACAGTGATTTTTCTTCATTAAAGGCAATATGAATTATGGCATTCTCTCCAGCAGAACATGTTGAGATCGTCCTTATGTCCTTATGTCAGATAAAAGAAGCGTCACAGATTTCAATCAATGCCACCAAACAAGACCTCTCATTACTCACAGTGCATTTGTTAAACCTCTTTCCAAATTTCGAGAAACAGGTTCTGTTACTAATAAATAAAAATCTGGATGACAAAAAAACTGTTACTGATGAAGCATAAGCAATGTGCTTGGCCATTCAGATTATCATGCCTACCTTACCACTGGAAAAATTAAAATTGAATCCAAGATAGTGGCATTCAAAATGGCCGTCATGTTGGTGACATGGCATAACCTGTTTTCCCATTTGTATGTCATATTGGATCATTCTATATGGGTTCTTCCACACTTTTGAGTCACCCTGTAGATTCCATTTCCATGTGGACTAGACTGGTGTAAGAAAATAATCTTGAAAATGAAAGGAGGACAAATCTAGCAAATTTATTTTATTCCATAGTACAAAAGGCATATAAAATATGCTTGATACAATCATATCTGATTGCATGTTTTGCATCATGCTAACCTTTAGTCATAGCTATGACCTGGGTCCACCATCGATATTGAGAACACCACCCGTAGAGCTGACTGTTTCTTACTATGTGTTTACTAATAAAATGGTGTATTTTAATACCTGTTGTCCTGGTCATCCCAAAGGTCAACTCACAGACACCAAATTTAAAATTAAAGCACCTGTAGATCTTCTCAGCAGTCTCTCCATTCCACTGGTTTCGGATGTACTTTTTGGGTGGCTCCATCTTTGGACTACCTAATCCAACATAGTGCACTGGTAGCTTTAGGATTACCAATTCACTATATCTGCTCTGTGTTTGGCCAGCGTATCTTACATGCATAGCGTAGTTAGAATATAGCGGCAGTTATCTTGGCCTTCCAAAGATGGTACCCAACCTGGTCGAATTATTCCTTCCACCCTCAAGTCCCGGGACAGAATTTTGTTCCAAAACTGAGGGTCCCTTTATAGTATATTAAAAATGTATGTCTTTCTTGCGAGCTATGTCAAACCTTTTGCCTAATCAAGATCTTATGCTATATATGTAGTGTCCTACAAGTGTTGTCAGGTTGTCTGGAGATCACATGCCAAAAGTCTTCCACCTCTAATAGTTCACAGTTGTTCTAATTTATTTTATTTTTAGTCAACCTTTTCTTTCCTTCAACTCATTATGAGATTAGCTCTACGTTCTCATGTAGAGAAGATAAAAGTTTTTTTTCTTTCTATATGCAAATCAACTTTAAAGCAACCTGCATGTGTGTGTTAGGTGTCTTCCACTATTTCTGTATAGCCACCAATTTATTGGTTCCTGGACCCTACTCCAGGGATTGAAGATAGCCATGACACTTCTTAGCCTACTCAATGCACACTATGCATCAGTAATGACTCACTGCATGCTCCTGTCTGATTGGCCAAGGCTGTTCTCATGAGCAGCACTGGCCAATTGGAGCAGCATGCAATGTCTTAGACTAATGATGCACAGTGGGTGTCAGGTAGTCTAAAAAGTGGTAGGGGTCTCTTGGATCACCACAGCAGGGCCTCAGGAACCTGTAGATTGGTGAATGTATGGGAATGAAATAGGGCACCAGATAATATAATCCTCTACTCTGGTCTTGGAACAAAATTTTGTCCTGGTGCACAAGAAGATTGCATTAAAGGGGTTTTCCAAGCATAAACTATTGATAACTTATCCTCAGAATAGGTCATCAATTGTTAATCTCCAGGGACCACCTCTCAGGATCCCTGGCAATGAGCTGATCACCTGGCTCGCTGTAAGTGTAGCAGGCTGGACTTGCATCATAGGAGATTAGAGAGGAAATCCCCTAGCTGGCTTCACTCCCAATTAAACCAGTGATAGCTGAAGTAACTATCACACTTCTGGCACTTCAGCTTCTGACACTGGTAACTGAAGCATAATTGTAATAGGCGGGGCCACCTGATACAGGTCACACCCTTGGCCTCTAGAACCACCCCCTTACCTCCCGGTGAGGCTTTAGGAGAACAGGGTCAGACATATGAAACCCCTAGTTCTCCTGCAGCATATGAATGGTACAATGAGGCCACCTTTCCCCATACACAAACACATGAGGAAACTGAACACCTAGTTGCAACACCTGGAGAGACCCAAATTGAAATGGCTTTTTGGCCTATTACAGTTTCTAAAAAGACCAACATACCAGCTAGCACACTAAAGAGGACCAGTGAAACAGAAGTCCCTACACAGAACTGTACACCAGCCTCTGCAACAAATGCAACAGACAACTGCACCTTGAAAGACCTCCAGAAATGACATGTCGCCTGGAAGCCACGTACTGAGCAGGAATATCCTTGCTCCGATCCAAGGCCCAGATGGTAGAGTGCAAACTGCAGAAATGGAGACACAAAATAACCAACAAAAGAAGTGACAGGGTCCAATCTATGTTGGGGACACATTCATCACAACTTTGTTACATATGGGACATGATGGATGACGTAGAGAACAGGGGTCAATGCAATAATCTGCAGGTCAGAGGTCTTCCAGAGTCAATAGAGCCTAAGGACTTATCAAATACTTTGCAGTCCATCTTTAACAGCATTCTGGAGGTCCCTCCAGACACACCTCTGGAAGAGGACCGAGCACACAGGGTCTGGGCCCCGATCTAATGGAACTTAATCACCCTAAGGATGTGGTCTGCAGGGTTTATCATTCAAAGGTAGCCCTATCCAAATCCTGCCAGATCACTCCTGCTTTACACTGCGGAAACGCTGTGCACTGCATCCTCTCTTGGAGTCCCTGAGATTCCATAATTTGAGTTACACCAGGGGATTCCCCTTTCACCTCCAGGTGCAACACAATGGCACAGTCCACACCCTCCAATCTCTGGCTGACCTCCAAGAATTTCTACCACCCCTCCATTATGGGGTGGCCAGACATGCCAATGGGCCTCCCTGGGGAGTGATTAACATCGCACCCTAGACAGACTCGCTCTCGCAGGGCTAGAGGACCTCCTGAAGTCAAGAACGCTCAATCAATGTGATAAAAGAAGTCCACCACCTGGACCTGCATAGGTTCTAGTTACTGAACACAGTTTAATTTCCAAGAAAGTTTGAAACCACTCCATCGCCTGGGGTGCAGCTGCCTATGGACTTTCAAGTTCATCTGGGGTTATCCCCATCAAAACACAATGCCAGGTTCGGGGGGCATGGGGAGCACCCTGCGAAGAAAGCCTGTATCCCATCCCGTTTTTCAGGAGACTCACTTCAGGTCCGGATATAAACCTACCATCAAGGTCAGGCATTACATGTCCTGGTTTCACAGCACGAACCCATCTGCAAAAGCTAAAGGAGTGTTGATCGCCATCCACAGATCACTGCCGCATGAGATACTGGACTCCCGTGTTGACACAGAGGGCAGGTATGTCTTTCTCAAACTCAGAGATGGAGCAAAACCTTTACTTTGATTAATTAGTACCTCCTTAACCAAGGACAGATTCAGGCAGGCCATTTACTCCTCCAGTCTCTGTCAGACTTTGCAGAAGGCATAATACTAGTAGGGGGGATATCAACTTTCCATTAGACCCAGCAGTAGACTGTTCAACCCCAAGAAACCGCCTTCCCACAGCCCAGATCAGGTTCTTTAACAGGACTCGTAACCTACTTCAGATAGTTGATATATGGTGATTCCTGCACCCGCAGGGCAAGAACTACTCCTATTTCTCACCCGCCCATCAATCATATAGCAGCATTGATGTATTCTTCCTGAGCCATCACGCCCTGACATTACACCCTAAGGCTTCCACTGGCAACATGCTATGGTCCAACCGGGCACCAATTTTCCAAACACTTGAAATCCCAGAGGTCCCCTCGGGAATGTGGAATTGGAGGCTTAATGATTAACCTCTTCAAGGACATGGTGGGCTACGCAGACATCAAGCAAACAATTTCAGACTTCCTCTTACACCTTACATTGGACCTAATTCTTCTACCAGTACAATGGGAAGCACTAAAATGTGTAATAAGGGGAGTCCTTATCAAACATGGGACACGGTTGGAAAGGGAAAGCTCTCATACCATTCTAAAACTACTAGACAAAATTAACATCTTGGAAAATACACATAAAACAATAGATCCCAATTCCCAATCAGTCCTGATTGAATTACTCAATGCCAGAGAAGAACTACGGGAAATACTAGATCAGAAATACTTATGGTCAAGTGACCAACTCAAAAAGCACTCCTATGAATATTACAATAAATATGAACGCCCCCTGGCACGCCTTCTTCATACTAGGAGAGGCCACACCTATATATCTGCCATAAAAGAGAGGTCCGGATAGAAAACATATGACCCCAATAAAATAGGGGACACCTTTCAAACATATTATAAGGATCTATATCAAATTAATGGCCAATTTGACTACATGGCACCAGATGCCCTGCGTGCACACCTCCAATCCTACATGCAGGAAACTGGCCTCCCCCCAGTCCCAAAAGAAATGTACGAGCTCCTTGAGGGGGACATATCTAAAGAAGAGGTAGAGGAAGTTATTAAAGGATCCTCCACAATAGTAGAATTTGTCCAAGAATTAGGCCACCTGAGACACATGGAGGAACCAGCTGGGAAAATGGATAGCATGGTCTCTTTTCCTGGAGACAGCAGAGTTCCAGGAATTCTTGGAGTTGGCGAGACAATATGGACACGAACCTAGGGGACCTCATTCTCCTATCCCTTTTACACCCCTTACCCCTCCTTCTTTCCTTATATTTTCTTTTCTCATCTTTCTTTTCTATATCTCTCGTTTAGAACATATTAAAGTGTTAAATTCTAGTCAGTATCATTTTGACACAACATAGGACTATGGACACTGAGTTTGCATTAACGTTGCTACTACAAGTGGCAGTGGGATTCCTAGAGGTCTCCTTCTAAGGCTCTAGCCAAGAAAACCTCACAGCTAATGGACTATCATTTAATCACTTGGGTAGACCTGAGGTGCTGAGAGCATACCTGACTGATAGGCTTCTTTCACATGAGCGCATATCGGCCAGCCGTTTTCACAGCCAGCCGATATACTCTATGTTGGGAGTGAAAAATCTGGTGCTCACCAGACCATCTCCCATTTCCATTCCCTCCCCACTGCAGGCTCCCCTCTCATTCCTCCCCGCTCATTCTGTGCAATGGGAGGGGAGGAGGCGGGGCAGAGCTAAGCTCCGGTATGCCCCGCCTCCTCCTATTGATGGCTATGGACAAGGGGCGGGGAGAGAATGGTGCTTAGATCCGCCCACGTCCCGCTCCTTGTCCATAGCCATCAATGGGAGGAGGCGGGATGGGCCGGTGCTTAGCTCCACCACTGTCCCGCTCCCTCCCATTGCACAGAATGAGCTGGGAGGAATGAGAGGTGAACCTGCAGTGGGGAGGGAGGGGAAATGGGAGATGGTCTGGTGAGCACCAGATTTTTCACTCCCAACATAGAGTATATCGGCTGGCTGTGAAAGAACAGAGGGAGGGAGTTTAGTAGCCATGCTGCTAAACTCCCTCCCACCATAGGAGCCCATGCAGCGGCCGACGTATTCCGGCCAAAAGATAGTTCCAGGACTATATTGGCTTGGCTGGGCGTTTTTTACTTCTCAGAAATACGCCAATGTGATCTGATGCATTTAAGTCCAATGCATCAGATCACAGCGCATATCGGCTGGCCGTGAAAATGGCTGGCTGATATGCGCTCATGTAAAAGAAGCCATATGTATATGCTGAACTGGTTTTATAATTTTGAACAAGGTATTCTGTATACTTATGCTGTTAAATAATAAATTCTAAAAATAGTTTAAATATAAATGTCAAGTTAACATTTGCTACATTTGTATCTAAAGAATTCCTCATCAACACCAAAGACATCAACATATTGCATTTCCTGTTTTGTTTCTTGACTGCCCAACCTGGTAATCCGTCAGGAACCACAAGGACTTTCACAGCCTAAGAACAGCTCATTTTGTGCCTTTCATCAAGGATATTCTGGCTCTTTGTCAGGCCTATCAGGCTTATGTGCTTTCTGACATTTGGGTATTGGCCTTGTACATCATTAAATACCTTTGTCTATCCTATTGACATGCAATAAAAGTCGGTATATTTTGGCATGTTCCTTTTTTAGTTGGCCATAAAGTGAATGAATGCGCCTTTTGTCACTCTGGCTCTCTGCTGGACCTTTCTGGCTTATATGCTATCTAACATCTAGGTATGTTATTAAATAACCAGTATGTTATTAAATATCCATGTCTGTCCTTCCTATTATTATGCAATAGAGGGTGGTCCCTCTTGGTATGTTTGGTGGGTTTATTTTATGACTGACCTTACATCATAATTCATCTTGTCATTGTCACTATCCCCACTTAGTGCCTGTTAAATGCCAATCAGTTTAATATTTTCTGGGTTATCTTCTTCCCAGTGTTGTATTCGCTGACTGGTAAGACCTCTTTCACACAAGTGTCATTTTGGCGAAGAGTAGGCATGTAAAAAATCGCATCTGAATGAACCTATGGTTTCCTTTGGGTTCTTTCAGATGAACGATTTTTTGACGCACCGAAAAAATTTGCTTGTCAAAAGATTTTTTTGACTTCGAGATTTCTCTCCATCAAAACATAGAACGAGTCCTATCTTTTGATGGCACAACGATGGCGGCTCCCAGCAAAGGGAGGTTGAGGGAGGGTGCACGGCATGCTCGTGAATACTAGTATGTGTACTATTTACCGTCGTTACCATAACATTATATTTTCCTAGCTATTTTTTTCCGATATCTGAGCATGAATTGCCATCTATATCATGGGTAATCATTGTATTTATTGATATTCTGAGATTTATTTGCTCAGTTCTAATTTAAAAAAAATATTATTAAAAGTTATGATTTAGAATGCTTTAAGTGACTAGACACATAATTACTTTCAAAATAACCTAAAATCAGTAAACTTAAAGAATTAACATAGAATTAAAAAAATAATAATATAAAAAAAAATCATTGTAGAATCTTGAAAAGTACATTTCAGTAATTCATACACTCAAAAATGACAAAGAATACATTCAACATGGGCTATGTATGCAACACAATAAATCAGCTAATTGCTTCCTAAGAGAATAATTAAACAAGAAGGTTCGAGAAGCATAAAAGCAATGAAGTAATACAGAGGGTTAATGGTGTTGTGGGTTAGCGGTTAAAACCGACTAATTTGATGTTATTGTGAATGCCAAATGAATCATTAGCTGCATGTGAATAGGAATTTGAGCTCCTTGCCTTCATTTGATATAACAGTATTGGGCAGGGCTGTGCTCCCTCTTGCCTTCTTGCTGTCTAAATGAAGAGCAAAGATTACTGTTGTGATATAGACATTAACGCCATGATTAGTGGTATTCACAATAATTACTTGCTACATTGTATTTGTTTAATATGCTATCACTGGAATACTCCTTAAATTTCTAAACGGCTCCACATGTTTTTAAGTTGCACTTCAGAAAAAAACCTGTATAAGGATGGAGATTCGTCAAAAACCACAGGGTTAATGAAGCAAGATGCTTTTCAGATAATTAGCACATCAGCCCCAATTATATAGTGCTCAAAATATCTTGAACGTTGAAAGTCTCTATGGAAATTCAATAAGCATGAAGGTAGGAACTTGCAAAGAGAACATGTAATACTTGCTGCCTTCTATGGGTTTAATGTGGTAAGATACTCACAGGACACAAAACAAGAAAGGGGACATGCAAAGTATTGGGGGCTCCCTCCAGAAAGAAAGACAATGCACCATTGACGTTGAGCTCAAGTGACTGGCATAGCAGACAATTAGACCTCAAGTCTGTAATGATAGATGGATAGATAGATATAAGATAGATAGATAGATAGATAGATAGATAGATAGATAGATAGACAGATAGATAGATTTTGTAATGTAGAGACTTTAGGCTGTCAGGCCTTGGGCCTATCTCAGCTTCCATTTTATGGTTGTAATTTGTTAGGAGACTAGGGAAGAGGAGTTCAATGTTAAATCCCCAGCCCCCCACCCCTCTCACAAATACTGGGCCTCTGCTTTAATGTACCTATGTCTGCAGGAAGTCCTTTGTTCTGGGGGAAATCAAATTAGTCAGTGGCAGTTTGATGCCAAGTAACCCCTGCTGGTGTAGCAGTGACACCTTAGACAGTTCTCATAGACTTCTCGGCTGCCAAACCCACATCAGAAGGAAATCTTTTAATAAAGGATATTTGGACATATGAAGGTCCCAGCCTGATGTGAATTATATTTTCAGAATTGGATGGGCTGCTGAACAAAACGCATTCACACAGGTTGCGGTAAGAGCTCACTAACCCCCTCAAACTACGTATCACTGTACCTAGTTATCTTTTCTGTGCTTGATATAAAGAAATAGATAAAATCATGACTAAAAATATGCCAGGCCTATATTCACGAACGGAGGGCCTCCTGCTGAGATATAGCCAAAATGGGGAATTATGATTTTTCAAAGTTCATAAGAATCCAACATGCCTCTCTCCAAATGACCTCAGAGGGGGCAGTAAAAAAGTGTGTTCTGAGGGACCCTTTATAAGTTGTGGCCACACAAACCACAGTTGTCAATCCACGGGGATATGCTGAGGTATACAGACTATTCCGTTGTTTCTGGAACTCCACCAATCAGACCATTGGACTGAGTTCCAAGTCTAGTAAACTTCTTTTATTTTCTCCTGTTTATTTTAAATACTACTGAGTGTGTATTACCTGTATTCCTTATGCTCCAGTGTAGCAAGCTTTTTTGTGTATCTTTGTACATATCTATATTCTTGCACTGCTAGACATTTCCTAGAATAAATTTACAATTTAACAGTTAAGCCTTGTCTGTTTTAAAAACTAATCATAACTCCGAAAATTACATTCATAATTTATAAGTCTGGGTCCCAGCTTCTCTTACCAGCTGGTGGTGGCACTGTGTATTTGTGTGAGTATTGTAGAGCTCTGGAGTGCGTTAGACTGGACCAGGTGGATGATTTGAGCTTTGGCTTCACATGCGTGTAGAAGCCCAGAAAAGCAGGGTGCAAATCAGCTGGTATTCTAACCACTTCAAGCTTGCAATACTGCTAGAGTGATCGATCGAGGTTCTGCCGTGACTGTTGGTAGTGGCGAGTGCACTTGGAATAGTCGATTCGTGAGTAATCAGAGACTGAGCCGGTATCGATAGGTATCATCCCCTCTTCTCTCTCCTCCTGACTATGTGACAAAGCCCATAAATGCATACTAATTGTCTTCAATGAGCATTGATGTGGTAAAATACTCAAGGGACAGAAAACAAGAAGGGGAACATACAAAGTATTGGGGGTCCCCTCCATAAAAAAAATATGAGCTCTGGATATTGAGCTAAAGTAATCAGCATGATAGACAATTAGACCTCAAGTCTATAAATATATACTAACTGTCTTCTATGGGCTTTGAGATGGTAAGCTACTCACAGGACACAAAACAAAAAGGGGAACATGCAAAGTACTGGGGGTTTGGGAGTTCTTTCCATAAAGAAAGACGATGAGCCATTAATGTTAAGCTCAAGTAATCGGTATTATAGATAATTAGGCCTCAAGTCCATAAATGCATGTCTTTTTGAACTTTGATGCGGTTAGATACTCAAAGGACACAAAACAAGAAGGGGAACTTAAAAAATATAAGTAGTTCCTTCCATAAAGAAAAGGTCTGACATTGACTTGCAGGAATGCTTCCTTCCAATAGATGGTGCTGTAGAGGCATTGTACTATCTTCCCATTTAGGGCAATTACCCTGAAACAGTTGTCTGTGCATATTTATTTTCTTCTAGAGAGGATTCTGTCTTTGGTTCATAATTCCTAGTCATTGTTACAAGGCTTGTTAAAAGGTCTGACATTGACTTGTAGAAATGCTGCCTTCAAATAAATGGTGCTGTAGAGGCATTGTTCCATGTTAGGTGCACCGTTCAGACTAAATGCCCTGCCTCTGTGTCTGGCATACTATTTTCTTCCAGCACGCCTATGGTTAATTGCTTCTGGGCCTCCTGCTCAGCTGATGCACCTTTTCCAATGACCGCCCTATATATCTGCCATGGGCCTTCCAGACAGTGCTTCAGTGTTGTAGTAAAACTTGCTCCATAGCTTCATGCTTAGCCACTGCTCCTGCAGTTATTTGCTCTCTTCCGAGTTCTGTGTTTTATTGTTCTTCCGTCCGTGTATCCTGCTGTCTGTCATCCTTGTAAGTCTGCTTCTCTGTTTATCCTTGTCAGCTTGTTCCTCCTCTGTTCCTGTATGCCCCGGTATTGATCTGTCTTTTGTTTTATAGGTGATCTGTCCTGTCAGGGTTGGTTACCGCCTAAAGGAAGACCGCAGGGTTGTTCTTTTCAGGATGCCAGCCCTTCTTATAGGCAGGGTCTTCTCTCTCCCTGTTACCAGCTCAGGGCAAGATACTTTCCCCAGCTCTCATCTTTGTATGGGGTTTGTACATTAGGTATCTTACCTCCAGCCGTGCTGGATTGGGTCATCATCACCTACCAGGTAGGTTGACACAGTGGTTCCACATCCACAGTCATTACATTCTATAAAAAGAGACAATGATGTTGTTGCTGAGCTCAAGTAATTAGCATAGAAGACAATTAGACCTCAAGACCAAGCTTTCTCTACTGGCTTCAAGCTTTGTTTTTTCTTCTCATTATGGTTGTGCACCATCAGTATCTATGCAAAGTAACGTAAAGTTTCTGTATTAGCTCTTGACTTTGTAATTCTATAGATTAATGTGGTTTTTTAACTATTGAAATTGGTTGAAATTCACCAGAGATCACCAAAATAGGGAAATGGTCAAAGAGGCGTGGAGTAGTACTCAACTGTTTCACATCTCCTATAGAATTGTGTGGATGTAAGTACATTAAGGAAAATGACCTAGCTGTCCTTAATGGGAAAGTCCCAAAATATTCTGATTTGATCTATTATGCTATTGACGTATATGGATTGTGCTAGAGTGATATCCTAGAATGCCTCATTGCCTCTTGGTTTGGCTGAACCTATGCTGTTCTTGCTTGCTGTGTGACCTATTCCTTATTCTTAGTTAAATTGAGAATTTTGGGATACTCGATGATCCAAAAGGATTATCTCACTATGAATACAATGTGTGACTACTTAATATATAATAGCAATGTTTGGGTATTTATTTTGGGTTACATGTTTCTGGTAGTAAACAGATTATGATTTTTAAAATGACTAAGTTGAAGACTGAAGTTGGCTCAGCAGGGTCACCTTGGAGGGGAAGGTCATCCAGGAGGGGAAGGTGTCCAGGTTGTAGTAAGCTCTGCTGAATTGTGCAGGAGGGGAAGGTATCCAGGCTTAAGACGGGTCTACTGGGTCACCCTGGAGGGAGAGATGTCTAGGCTGAAGTCGGCTCCACTTGGTCTTCCCAGAGAGGAAGGTGTCTTGCTCAAAGTTGTCTCCACTGGATCCAAACGTGGAAGACAACAATACGATGGATAAGGTACAATCACCCAAATCATGAACACTTCACTGAAGAGTCCGAAAACCCCACACGA